>NC_044039.1:7329761-7631316 GCF_901765095.1 Microcaecilia unicolor | reverse complement strand
GGATACTGAGAGGGATCTGACCTGTGAGCGGAGGTTTTGGGGAAGCCACTGGGATTTGTAGCATGGAATGTTGCTACTTTTTGAGATTCTGCATGGAATCTTGTTACTTTTTAGGATTCCAGAATCTTGCTGTTCTTTGCGGTTCTACATGGAATGTTGCTACTCTATGGTTTTACATGGAATCTTGTTACTCTTTAGGATTCTAGAATTTTGCTGTTCTTTGCGGTTCTACATGGAATGTTGCTACTTTTTGAGGTTCTACATGAAATCTTGTTACTCTTTAGGATTCCAGAATCTTGCTGTTCTTTGCGGTTCTACATGAAATGTTGCTACTCTAAGGTTTTACATGGAATCTTGTTACTCTTTAGGATTCTAGAATCTTGCTGTTCTTTGCGGTTCTACATGGAATGTTGCTACTCTTTGAGGTTCTACATGGAATCTTGTTACTCTTTAGGATTCCAGAATCTTGCTGTTCTTTGCGGTTCTACATGGAATGTTGCTACTCTAAGGTTTTACATGGAATCTTGTTACTCTTTAGGATTCTAGAATCTTGCTGTTCTTTGCGGTTCTACATGGAATGTTGCTACTCTTTGAGGTTCTACATGGAATCTTGTTACTCTTTAGGATTCTAGAATCTTGCTGTTCTTTGCGGTTCTACATGGAATGTTGCTACTCTTTGAGGTTCTACATGGAATCTTGTTACTCTTTAGGATTCCAGAATCTTGCTACTCTTTGGGGTTCTGAAATGTTGCTACTATTTGGGTTTTTGCCAGGTACTTGTGACCTGGCTTGTCCAGTGTTGGAAGCAGGATACTGAGCTAGATGGACCATTGGTCTGACCCAGTATGGCTGTTCTTATCACAGTTCTATGCAGAAGTGCTGTTACAGAATTTGTGCTCAGCTCTCATTATCTCAGCATCTATATTTTGGTGCATTTAAAAACGTTTACCTCTTAATGGATACTTGAGGGAGCATGTGCAGTATAAAGTCCTCAGGTAAAAAGTACCCACAAATCTTTGCAGTCTGTTCAGAAAAACTTGATGGTAAGGGTCTACGTTGCGTTGCACTGGCAAAAGGGAAAGAAAAAGAAATAGGATTTAGCTCACACTTTTCTCAGAAGTTCAAGGTAGTTACATTTAGTCCAGGAGGTATTTTCCTATCCCCAGAGAGCTTACAATCTAGATTAAATCACTAGATCAAGATCACAAGAGTGGAGTGAGATTAAAACCTTGCTTGCCTGGCTCTCAGCCCACTGCTTAGGGTGTCTGTTTTGAAAGGAAGATTAGAAGGCAGCCTAAAGTTTCATCTGGGCTGTTTCCCTAGTGTTGACCAGTCCCAAATACAGCTTCTGGGACAACAGGATTGTCACAGTGAAAGCAATGACTTCCTGTTTCCTGTAGTTTTCCTGCCGCTGGTACTTGGAATGGAAGATGAGTCTCCAGCCAGCACCCTTCCCTGGTTCTTTCTGGTTTTGGAAATGGAGGCATGGAAACGTTTGTTTTGCTGGTCAGTTTTCCATGCCAGCAAACACCCACAGTTTTCCATGCCTCCATTTACAAAACCAGAAAGAACCAGTTTCAACTATCCCTGAGTTGTGATTGGGTTAATACACCCCACATAATAGAGGTCTATAAAATAATGAGTGGAATGGAACAGGTAGACGTGAATCGTTTGTTTACTATTTCCAAAAATACTAGGACTAGGGGGCATGCAATGAAGCTACAAAGTAGTACATTTAAAATGAATCGTACAAAATTTTTCTTCACTCAACGTGTAATTAAACTCTGGAATTCGTTGCCAGAGAATGTGGTAATGGTGGTTAGCTTAGCAGGGTTTAAAAAAGGTTTGGCCAGCTTCCTAAAGGAAAAGGCCATAGACCATTATTAAAATGACTTGGGGAAAATCCACTGCTTATTTCTGGGATAAGCAGCATAAAATGTATTGAACTTTTTTGGGGGGATCTTGCCGGGTATTTGTGACCTGGATTGGCCACTGTTGGAAACAGGATGCTGGGCTTGATTGACCTTTGGTCTGTCCCAGTGTGGCAATACTTATGTACTTAACTGTTATGGCCCATCAAGGATTTCAAAAACTGGACTCCCACTGAACCCCGCTCTCTCCGGACTCTCGCTCTGCACTGCTCTCTGCACCCCTCTCTGGACTCCACCACGCACCCAAGATAAGACTTCCTCCAGGTTCCACTACCATCAAATTTGCAATTAGAAGACTTCTCTTCCAGCAAGGACCACCAACAAGCTACAGAGACAAGACTCCAACCAGCAGCAGAAAGAATATATCTGAACCTCAACCAGAGTGAGTTCATACCAATCCAGCATAATTAATAATTCGACTTTGTAACAATATTTATCTTGTGGCATATTTCCCTTATATAAGTTCCCTAAACTGAAGTTAACATTATTGCATTACTTGTCCAATATTGTAAATAAACTTTGCTCTGCACCAGAGATTAAGAATCTAGTTCTCATGTTCTGAGTATATTTCCTTTAACATTGTACAGTGCAGGTTAGTGCAATTCCCCAACTTACATATCCAATTCCTCTCGCATAATTTAAAACCTAATTAAAACAACATATTTATTACACTAATTCAGTAAACATTTCCAAAAATTGCGTGCCAACAAACTAGTTAGAGCCAATAATTGGCATTTTAACAAGCAACTGTTAACACTAATTAGATTTAATTGGAATGTACATGCCTACATTTTATATGCAAGTAAAAAAAAGGGAGTGCAGAAATGTGAGGGTGATGGGCAGAATGGGGCATTCCTGGCAGTTTTATGTATTTATTTATTTATTGCATTTGTATCCCACATTTTCCCACCTATTTGCAGGCTCAATGTGGCTTACAATGCTCCGTTATGGCACTCACTACTACTACTACTTAGCATTTCTATAGCGCTGCCAGGGTTACGCAGCGCTGTACAAGCTTAAACACGGGGAGGGACAGTCCCTGCTCAAGAGAGCTTACAATCTAACGGTAACAGACTACGTAGTCAGTGTAGGTAACAGGAATGGGGAAGGTGGTTAGGCGCCAAAAGCAAGGGAGAAGAGATGGGCTTTGAGTAAGGACTTGAAGATGGGCAGGGAGGGCGCATGGCGTATGGGCTCAGGAAGTCTGTTCCAGGCATAAGGTGCTGCAAGGCAGAAGGGGCGGAGTCTGGAGTTAGCGGTGGTGGATAGGAGTGATTTGTCCTGAGAGCGGAGGTTACGGGTGGGAACATACGGGGAGAGGAGGGTAGAGAGGTAATGGGGGGCAGCAGATTGAGTGCACTTGAAGGTCAATAGGAGAAGCTTGAACTGTATACGGTAGTGGATTGGGAGCCAGTGAAGCGACTTGAGGAGAGGGGTGATATGAGAGCATCGGTTCACGCGGTAGATAAGACGTGCGGTGGAATTCACCATTCCAGGGTGGAAGTTACAATTGTTGTTACATAGAGAATGGGTTGACATGATAATGTTAATCATACAGGCATAAAAAGAAGTCAATCGAGATGGAGGTCGAGTGGGAAGGTGTTGTGGTTACAGTTATTGGACGGTGTGGTATGCCTTGTTGAAGAGATAGGTTTTCAGAGATTTACGAAAGTCAGTTAGTTTGTGGATTGTTTTTAAATTACGCGGTAGTGCATTCCACATCCGTGTGCCCATGTTTGAAAAGCTGGACACATGTGTTAGTTTGTATTTCAGTTTTTTTTACAGCTTGGGAAGTGTAAGTTAAGGAATGTGCGGGCTGACCATTTAGCATTCCTGGGTGGTAAGTCAACAAGGTCTAGCATGTAGGATGGTGCATCTCCGTGAATGATTTTATGGACTAATGTGCAGATCTTGAACTACTACTACTACTAACTAACATTTCTAAAGTGCTACTAGGGTTACGCAGCACTGTACAATTTAAACATAGAAGGACAGTCCCTGCTCAAAGAGCTTACAATCTAAAAGACAAGAGAACAATCTAAAGACAAGTGAACAATCTAGAGGACGAGTGAACAGTTAATCTGATAGGGTGGATAGATTGGGGCATTTTATATTTCTCAAGCGGTTAGGCGCCGAAGGCAGCATTGAAGAGGTGAGTTTTAAGCAGAGATTTGAAGATGGGTAGGGAGGGGGCATGGCGTATGGGTAAAGGAAGATTGTTCCAGGCATAGGGTGAGGCAAGGCAGAATGAGTGGAGCCTGGAGTTGGCAGTGGTGGAGAAGGGTACTGAGAGAAGGGCTTTGTCCTGTGAGCGGAGGTTACGGGCGGGAACATAGGGGGAGATGAGGATGGAGAGGTAGTGAGGAGCTGCAGACTGAGTGCATTTGTAGGTAAGGAGGAGGAGCTTGAATTGTATGCGATATCTGATCGGAAGCCAATGAAGTGATTTGAGGAGAGGGGTGATATGAGTATATCGGTTTTGGCGGAATATAAGACGTGCAGCAGCGTTCTGAACTGATTAAAGGGGGGATAGATGGCTGAGTGGGAGGCCGGTGAGGAGTAAGTTGCAGTAATCAAGGCGAGAGGTAATGAGAGCGTGGACGAGAGTTCTGGTGGTGAACGAGATGCGTTACGCACATTGTTATAGAATACGGGGAATATGTACCTAATTTAGGCATGTACATTTGCACCAATGGCTATGCCTAAATTTAGGTGCGATTTCCGGGGTGTAAGCACTATTCTATAAACTGTGTCTAACTTTAAGCGTGTCTTATAGCATAGCGCTTTTTTAAGCGCTGCTTTTTTTATGTGCCATGTATAGAATCTAGCCCTAAATGTTCATCTGATTCTGGAAATTCTTCATATGATGATACATCCAATTCAGTATCTTCCCAAACCTATACCATGCACATCTTAAGAGGGAACAGGGCGGGTCCATTGCTGTGCTCTGCTGACTACTTGCTGGCCTCATGCATCATCCCCCCCAATTCACACACTGTCTCTGCCTTATTTTCCTCTGTGTGGAAATTCAAGAAGACAGCTAATATTTGAGATGTTTAAAGAGACCTGCATCTGTGACTGCTGGCACCCTCCTCTTCAAAAAAATCTATCTTAGTGACAAACTATACGGGCTCCTAGATCTGGGTCTATGATCATTACTACCAGGTCTGTATGAAGGACAACTATCTTTCTTCCTTTGCTTCTCCTACCATTCCCATGCCTACCTCTAGCATGCAATGACATGATTCAATGAAAGAGAAGCAGTTTCTATATAGTGCGTAATATGTAGGGATTTTATTGTTAATATACAATACACTGCATATACTATAGATGGTATAAGAGTAGAAAGACAGCAGATATGCAGTAGACTCAGTCATATTATTTTCTATATGGACTCACAGAATGTTCCAGATTTTTACAAGGGAAATGATTATCACACACAGCAACTCAATTAGCATGTGCCCTGCCTATACCTGCACCTCAGCTCTGTCTCTGCTGTGCTCTTTTCAATTTATTTTCTATCCAGCTTCTAACTTTGGAGTCTGTCTGCTCTGCACCACAGGGCCTGTTTTTTTCTCTGACACACAAACTCAATCAGTGCCTAGGCTTTTTTGTAGTTGAGCCTTACATGTGCTCTCTGCTTTCTCTCCGTCTCAAGGCCTGATCGTTTCTGATCTTTTCTACCAATTTTCCCTCTGTAATCTACACATTACTAACACAGACTTCTCTCCCTCTGAAATTTAAGAAAGAAATGGCAAGACAACGGTGTTGGTCACAGATCCACGATGACATCATCAGCCATGGGATTTGGAAGACGTGAAGTTGGGATAGGCTAGTTTGGCTGCTTGTCAAAAAGTTTCAACATGCTGGGTCTACCTTTTCCTTGTCTCTTTGCAAGGTGGCTTCATTCTGGCAGTAAGTGGCATCAGAAGCAAACCCATGACCCTCAGAAGCAGAGGCTAGAGACTACGCATCCATCCAGTGTGGCAGATTTTGAGGATGGCAACGCAGCACTGGAAGAGTCAGCAAGACAGCAGCAGAGGAGCAGACCACTGTCAGCATGGCAGTGAGCCTTTTAACATTCACACATGTGCTCTCCATGACAAAAAAGTTTTCACCAGAGGGGGTAGGACTGATAGACCGTGAGTGCATGTATTGCTAGAAGGTTTGCCATTGTGCTGAGTTTCCTTTTGAGGCAGGCTTGAGGTTCAAGGGCGGAAGGAGGTAATGTGGCAGTAGCAGGAGGAAGAAGAGAAGAGGGTGCAATGTTGATTATGTGGGGGGCAGGGGAGAGGGGAAGGAGAGAGATTCTGGACACCTGGGGGAAAGAGAAAAGGAAATGCTGGACATCTGTGGAGATTTATAAAATTACCTTCAATGCTACCACAAACGTTTTCATCTTTGGGTTGTTTGATTAGTTTTGATTTTGTGCATTATTATACGAAAAGGTGAATAATTTAGACCTGCGAGTGGACGTTTGTTTTTGAGTGAACTGTCAGTTTCTTGTCATTTGCTTCCCCCTGTCCATCATGACCCATTTGCTGAAATATACAAATTCTTTTGTCTACCCAAAGCATCATTGTCATAGTTCCAGGCTATGTTTGCTTTCAATCGTACCCCGTGTATGAAATTAATACTTTTTTTTTTTAGATGCCGCTTGTAGCTAAATATGGGTTATTGTAATGGAAAAAGCTTGCAGTCTATCAACCTGGGCGTTTTTAAATGAATGTCAAACAAGCTAGGATGTGCTAAATTTCCATTTTCATGCCTACTTATTTAACCACTTAAAACTATTTTCAGGTTGACTGGCTCATCTCACAGTATTCATCTTCTAAATTAGAAGAGCTTAATATTAATTTTCCTTTTCTTTGTAGGTGCCCATTTAAGACCTCTCATACTGTGTGTGCTAGTAACGAAAGAGCTTATATACACTTCAGGAACAATAGGATAAGTTGAAATAAAACCCAGACTCCCCTTTTAAGCAACCTAGGGCTGCACTTAGAAGTTCTTGTCTCAATTCACACGTTTTACAGCTAGAGAGGGTGAATAGCTGATCACATTTATCATTCCAACTGGACCCAAAGCAGATGATATTTCCCTATAGAAAAAGATGAGGAAAACACGCTGATGTCAGCACAATGGGGTGGGACCCACTTTGGGCTTGGGCTTTTTAAGACTGGAGGGGATCCCCAAGGGGTCCTCTTCTGGCAGCTGGAACAATCCTGTACTCTGCAGCCCGTGCTGGTGGCTGGAGCAATCCCATACTGCGCCAACCTCCTTCTGCTCATGCTTAGTTTTTGCACATTCTTGTGGGGGGGGGGGCAGTGCAGTGGCAGTGACGGTGGTGACAGCACTTAGGGGCTCACATATGGGGGGGCGTTCCAGGTGGTAACTGGCAGCTCACCCATGTTGGCACGCGCTGCATGGTTACCATGTGGGTAGCATATGAGCCCTTACCGCTAGGTCAGTGGGTGGCTCATGCCATAAATAAAGCATGCACTAGTTTTAATATTAGCGCAGGCCCATTAAAAAAATAGCCTTTTCCCCAGCTGCGGTAAAAAAAATACCCCAACACATGCCTAAAAGATGCACCCACCCTACCTCAGGCCACGTTTTACTGCGACTTTGTAAAAGGGAAAGGGGACTTGATATACTGCCTTTCTGAGGTTTTTTTGCAACTACATTCAAAGCAGTTTACATATATTCAGGTACTTATTTTGTACCTGGGGCAATGGAGGGTTAAGTGACTTGCCCAGAGTCACAAGGAGCTGCAGTGGGAATCAAACCCAGTTCCCCAGAATCAGAGTCCGCTGCACTAACCACTAGGCTACTCCTCCACTAGCAACATTCCATGTAGAAGCCTGCCCTTGCAGATCAGCAATGCGGCCGCGCAGGCTTCTGTTTCTGTGAGTCTGACGTCCTGCACGTACATGCAGGACGTCAGACTCACAGAAACAGACACCTGCGCAGCCGCGTTGCTGATCTGCAAGGGCAGGCTTCTACATGGAATGTTGCTAGTGGAATAGCAACATTCCATGTAGAATCTCAAATATTAGCAACATTCCATGTAGAATCTCAAATAGGGAAAGGGAAATGGGACTTGATATACCGCCTTTCTGAGGTTTTTGCAACTACATTCGAAGCGGTTTACATATATTCAGGTACTTATTTTGTACCAGGGACAATGGAGGGTTAAGTGACTTGCCCAGAGTCACAAGAAGCTGCAGTGGGAATTGAACTCAGTTCCCCAGGATCAAAGTCCGCGGCACTAACCACTAGGCTACTCCTCCACTCCAGGATCCCATAGGTAGTAGTATGGGAGCGTTCCGACCCCAGGCTACAGAGTGTAGGATGTTCCAGCTGCCAGAAGAGGCCCTCTTCAGCTGGCAGGTCTTTGGGATCCCTGCCAGCTCAGGCATTTATTGAGTTGGGGGATGCAGGGAAAATTGAGTGACCACCCAATTTGGGCTCAGGCCCACCCAAAATACCATGCCTTGCTACGCCCCTGAGAGAAACCAAATATACCTGCTTACACCTCTATCGCCATAACAACGGGAGAAGATCTCCTTGGCATTCATAGATGCACATAGAAAACAGGAGCAGAGGAACACCTCATCGGTCGAAGGGGCTAAGCAAAACCAACCTCTGCTCTATCTTCCCTAACTCCCTAGTTGCTTATTCCATTCGGGGCAAAAAGGTACTTGGGGCCCAGCCCCTGTGACTCATCCCATTCTGCTGTCGTCAGAAGACAAACCAAAAGTTCCACAGTGCATGAGAAAGTGCTGGCATGCAAGGCCAGCATATGCCCTCCCTGTACATACTTTTTCCATTTATTAATTGGTTGTTCTGCACTCTTTACCCACCACCACCACAACCCCCTTCAGAGAATACTAGCCACATATCTGTCCCGTACAAATGCCATGCAGACTTCGAGTATTACACTGCTGTCAGGACTGAATAATTTTGCAACCCTTTTCCAGCAAGGTTAGAGACACTGGTCACTTCGACTATTAAAGACTAACTGCTCAAAGAGACTTATCATTTAGACCCTCTTAAATGAACTGACATCACAACTTTATCAGAACAAGTTAACATTGAACTTTTCTCTCATTTGTTTACTTTAATCTCGTTGACACTATTGAATGTTATATATTATCCTTGTTCTCAAATACCTGAAATGTATTGAATAGCTAATCATTTCTAACTTATTTTATATTTTCTGTACTTTCTAGGCAATAATGCTCTGTATTTCTCATTCTGTTAATGGTGATCGCCATTATGGCATAATGTAAGCCACATTGAGCCTGCAAATAGGTGCTCATTTGTACAGCGCTGCGTAAATCTAGTAGAGCTATAGAAATGTTTAGTAGTAGTAGTAATAGGGAAATGTGGGATACAAATGTAACAAAATAAATAAATAAATTAATAAATAAATCTGTTACACAGAAGAGTTTCCTCACAGTATCACTTTCTTTCAGGAGTGGACTGACAAGGACCTGGGCCTCCGGGCAATAAGAGGGTCCTGGCCCCCCCTCCCTTGAGTCCCATATCCCTCTCCCTCCATCCCTGGGTCCCACATCTTTCACACCCCCTGGGACTTTTCTGTGCAGCGGCCCACCCTTGTGCAAGCAGGAAGTGACATCAGAAAGGGGTGGGCTGTGGCAAAGAGAAGGTTCTGGTCAGCAGCAAACAGCCGGGGCCCTGTACAGAGAAAGGGAGGTAAAGGGGGCGGGGGTGAGAGAGGGGGACCTGTGGTCAGAGGGGAGAAAGATGTCAGACATTTGGGGAGGAGGTACTGGGCCCCCCCCAATTGCACTGGGCCCTCGGGCACTGCCCGGTTACCCGAATGGTCAGTCCGCCTCTGCTTTCCTTATATCCTCATACCATAGAAACATAATGCCTGATATTCTAAAGTGTTTAAACTCCGCTGAGCTGGCAATCTGGCAGTATTCAATGACCCATAAGCAGTTAGTACCAGTGAATTTTGCCTATGACTGACCAGGCACTGTCCAGGTAGCAGGGGCGTAGCCAGACACCTAATTTTGGGTGGGCCTGGGACCAAAATGGGTGGGCAGAGGAATCCTGCCCCATCCCGCAGGTGATTTGGTCTCTCCTTCTCTCACCTGCATGCCATGTGGTCTCTCAAACATCTCCCCCACCCCGCATGCCTTTTAAATAGCACATTTTCACTGTCAGCGAGCAGCAACTAAAACACACTGCTCATGTTGTCCCCCCACAACCTTCCCACTGATGCAACTTCCTGTTTCCACATAGGTGGGAATACGTCAGAGGGAAGGTTGTGGGGCTGGTGCGAGCAGTATGTATCAGTCACTGCTTGCTGCGGACGAAGATCTGCTATTTACAAGATATACAGGCGGGACAATTGTTGGGAGTTTTCAGTTGGTGGGGCTTGGGAATCCCTGCCAGCCACATCATAGGTGTGCTACTACTGGGTGGGCCTGAACCCTAAGTGGGTGGGCTTGGGCACACCCTTGGCTACGCCACTGCCAGGTAGTGCTGGGGTGATCTGAGGCAGACTCTAGGCAGAGCGGCAAGCTTCATTCTGCTAATCCAGCTGAGTATGCCGATACTTTAGGACAGCAAAAAGGCTGGCCTGCCGAGCTAACCGTGCACAGGTCTGAATATCGGCTAGTGCCTGGTTAACTTTTGGGTGACAGTACAAACCCAGGTATTCAATGTTGGAGTCTGGACATGGCCCGGCATTGATTATCCAGGGGTTAAAAATCGCTGGCCACCATGGGCTGAATGTACCATAGCACAGCACATGAATACCATATGGTCTAGCCGGTTTAGCCATCCATACCAACTAATAAGCTCTACCATCATTTTCTCTCCTTTAGAGATCCTCTGGCTTTCTTGAATTCTTGACTTCACTGTCTCCACGTATCCACCGCCCTTTCCATAAAGAAATATTTCATTAGATTACCACTGCGTCTGTCCCCTTTCACCTTCATCCTATGCCCCCTCATTCCAGAGCTTCCTTTCCATTGAAAGAGACCTGCATTTATGCCACGGAGGTATTTTAATGTCTCTATCGTATCTCCCCTTTCCTGCCTTTCTTCCAAATATGCATATTGAGATCTTTAAGTTTATCCGCATATGCTTTATGTCAAAGGCCACTGATTATTTTAGTAGACACCCTCTGGACTGACTCCATCCTGTTTATAACTTTTTGAAGGTGTGATCTCTAGAACTGTACACAGTATTCTAAATGGGGTCTCACCAGGGTCTTCTTAAGAGGCATTATCACCTCCTTGTTCCTGTTGGCTATTTCTCTCCCTAAGCACTCAAGCATCTAGCTTTTGCCATCACCTTTTTCAATTCAATTCAATTCTTGTATACCGCTAATATCCCCTTTCCGGGGTTCAGTGCGGTTTACATTCTAGGTGAGACAAAAGCAAATAGTCTTAGTGTGAGGCTGGAGGAAATGTCCATAGTCTACTATTGAGACAGACAAGGGAAGCCACTGCTTGCCCTGGGATTTGTAGTATGGAATGTTGCTACTCTGAGATGCTCCATGGAATCTTGTCACTCTTTGGAATTCCAGAATCTTGCTATTCTTTGGGGTTCTACATGGAATGTTGCTACTCTTTAAGATTCTACATGGAATCTCGTCACTCTTTAGGATTCCAGAATCTTGATATTCTTTGGGGTTCTACATAGAATGTTGTTACTCTTTTGAGATTCTGCTTGGAAGCTTGCTATTCTTTGGGGTTCTACATAGAGTGTTGCTACTCTAAGATTCTACATGGAATCTTGCCACTCTTTAGGATTCCAGAATCTTGCTATTCTTTGCGGTTCTACATGGAATGTTGTTACTCTTTTGAGATTCTGAATGGAATCTTGTCACTCTTTAGGATTCCAGAATCTTGCGATTCTTTGGGGTTCTACATGGAATGTTGCCACGATCTGGGTTTCTGCCAGGTACTTGTGACCTGGCTTGGCCACCGTTTGGAAAACAGGATGCTAGGCTAGATGGACCATTGGTCTGACCTAGTATGGCCACTCTTATGTTCTTATGTGCCCTATATTTATCTCCCTTATTGAACAAGGTAGAGAAGTTTGAGGTGATAAGTTTTGATTTTTGCAGATAATATCCAGTTGTTAGTGCCTTAGGACCCTCAGTTGAGCATGCAGGGATTAAATCAGTGCCTGGCAGTGATTGTGATATGGTTACAACAAAATGATTTGAAAATAAAACAAAGGAATGTGGATTTTGAGCACTAAATTGAGTTTGACAGCAGCCCCTGAGACAGCTGGTTTCTCAGTACAGCTGTGTTTGAAAATATTGATTTTTGAGGCGATTGTGGATCAAGCCACAGACTGTGGCAGTGGGCACGATCCTGCTTCTTCCATTTAAGACATTTACAGAAATTGCATCTGTTCTTTGCAGTCGGTTCACATGTTTACTCTTTACTGTAACACATTGTACTACATTCTTACACTGGCTAGCAGGGCCACCGAGAGACACAGCCGGGCCCAGGGCAGAGCCGGACCGCAGTGCGCCACCCTCCCCACTCACGCTGCCACTCTCTCCCACCCGCCTGTCCCTTACCTTTCTGTCTCTGCTTCCAAAGGGGGGCCTGGGCCTGGTGCCGGCAAACCTCTTTCTGCTCGCCTGCTCCCAGGGTCTGTCCTCTCCTGCTCATGCCGGGATTTGGGACACGGATGATTGCATTAACACGATATCACACTAATGCAATCATCCAGGTCCTGGGCGGCATGAAGAAGCAGAGGAGAAGACAGACCCGGAAGCAGGCAGGCAGGAAGAAGCTTGCCAGTGCTGGGTCCACCCTTGGAGGCCGGGACTGGGGAATTTTGCCTTTCCTGCCCCCCCTTCTCGGAGGCCCTGCTGGCTAGCCTTTGGAGATTACAGATGTTTAGCCAAAACATGGTGACATGTCCCTAACTATCATCAATAAAGAGATCCGTTTCCCACTTTCTCCTTGCTGTGAACAGGGTGATTAAAATGATCGCTGGGAGTAAGTGGTCTGATCACGTCAACCCTCCCCTACTTCAGAACGTTTACTGGCTACAGAGGCAAAGTTGCTGTTTAAGATTCTTTGGTTTATAGATGTTACTAGAGGGATTCTTGCTTACCAGTGTATGCATTACGATCATCTCAAAAAAGCTTGTGAGAACTTCTTCACTTATCTGCCATTAGAATTACACCATCTAGGAAACAGGCCTGTGGGGTCCTTACTTATGGAATAGCTTCCTGGTTATTTGAAAGAGGAATCCAACTACTGAAGGCAATGGCTGTTTATGTAAGATTATGGTGAATTAATTGTTGTTTAATGGTACTGATTATGTTATGTTAGAAATTTTGTGTTTTGTATTGTTTTATTGTAATTTTTTATTGCAATTTTTTATATATTTTAGTTCTGCAATTTTT
This sequence comes from Microcaecilia unicolor, assembly GCF_901765095.1. Taxonomy (NCBI): domain Eukaryota; kingdom Metazoa; phylum Chordata; class Amphibia; order Gymnophiona; family Siphonopidae; genus Microcaecilia; species Microcaecilia unicolor. Next base: position 7,617,969 of record NC_044039.1, on the reverse strand, counting down.
GCTGTGAAAAATGGAATATAAAATGCAATATTGTGACAAGGCTAGCACCTCCCAACCATCAGCCCTGCCTCCCAACCACCGGCTCTGGCACAGACCGTATAAGTCTGCCCAGCACTATCCCCACCTCCCACCACTGGCATGTGTCACAAAAGTGTCCTTTAGTGCAGTAACCTGGTCTCGGAGGCACCCCAACCAGTCAGGCTTTCAGGATATCCACAATGAATATTCATGAGAAAGATTTGCATGCACTGCCTCCACGGTGGTAATACCTGTGTATCGGTCTTTAGATTTTCTATATTACCCAGACCTCTGTGTACTACTCAGAACGAAACTAGGACAGGCACCGAGCCAGCCTTTAGGAGGACTTAAAAGACTTTCCTTTCAGTTCAAGTTCAGAGTTAAGAAATACAAATATGTTTCAGCAGGGGCGTCTTGAGGCTGGTGGAAATGCTGTAACCACACCAGGTCCTGTGACTGGGCTATTCAGAGCTGTTGCACCCCGCAGCCCACAAGGTGGGCAGATGAAGCAGCCAGTTTGAGTGCAGAACTGGCATTGGGAAGGAGGGATGGAAGAGAGCAAGGAATGAAGACCAGCATCTTCCTACCCTTTCTCCCCTCAGCTCAGCCTCTTGCCCTCACTCTCATCTCCTTCTATCTTGTGCCCCTCCTCAGCCAGAAGGAGGAAAATGAGACCCCATGTCCAGCAGTGGGAACTATGTGGAGCCCTCTGGATCTCATTCTCTTCTCACAGAACTTGCCAACTTCGGCCACAGCCGCATGTGATTCACACCACGAGACTTGAATGCAAACAGCTTGTGTGGAAATCCTAAAGATAACACCTTTCATGTTGCATAACTCAACCTTTTTTGTTTTCCAAACTTAACATCCCCTGCTTCTTCCAATTCAATTTGGAAATAAGTTTTATTTAATGAAATTCAACCACGGAAGGTCATTTTGTTAATTCTGCTGCCCATAGAGCAGATTCAAGAAAGGGCACAATTAAAAAAAACAAAAAAAAAACCCTTAGCGCTAAGCAAGTCCTCTGGAAGAGCAAAGTTCGATACTGAACAAATTATTTATTTATTTATTTGGTGCATTTTTACCCCACATTTTCCCACATAAGCAGGCGCAATGCGGCTGACATTAAGTCAAGAGTATACAATTCAATATAGAGATGGCACAGAAACAGAATGTGACAGGAGGGGAAGGTACATGGGATGATAGGAGGGGAAGGTACATGGGGTGACAGGAGGGGAAGGTACATGGGATGATAGGAGGGGAAGGTACATGGGGTGACACGGGCAAAGGACAGGTGTGAAGAGCCAACTAGTGGTAGAGGGTTAAACAGTGGAGAAGTCAGGGGAATAAGCCTTGGCGAATAAGAAGGTCTTTAAGGACTTCTTGAACTGCTGATGGTCGACGAGCTCCTTAAGCTGTCGTGGCAGGACATTCCAGGATTGTGTGCTGATGTAGGGGAAGGACGAAGCATAAAGACTATAGACTATAGATTAGAGACTATATACCAAACTTTAGGCACAAGCATTTATACCCGCACCTAAACACTGTACGTTGCAGCCATAACTGACAGTATTCCATACATTTACCCCCAAATTCCTTGATTTCCACGAGGAAACCGAAGCATATTCTATAACAACGCACGTAACTTCATTGGTTAACTAGTTAATTAGCGCAGTTAATTGGATGTTAACAAGCAATTATCAGCACTAATTGGCATTAATTAAGATTTACACACATAACTCGCTAAGCGTATTCCGTAACGTGGTGCACCTAAACTCTAAGTTGCGTAGTTGAAAAGGGGGCGTGGCCATGGGTGGGGCATGAATGTTTCTAAAATCTCTCCACATTGTTATAGAATATACCCGCTCCGGAGGAGATTCTACATATGGTGCCTAAAAAAAATCGGCACTGAAATAGGTGCTGACTAAGCGTATTCTATAATCGGCACCTAGAATTAGGTGCCGGTTATAGAATATGCTTAGTTGATATTTCAGTGCCGATATTTATTTATTTAACACATTTATACCCCACATTTTCCCCCACATTTTCCCACCAATAGTAGGCTCAATGTGGCTTACAAGACCGTAGGGCAAACTACAGTTCAATTAAATAACATAACAATGTAATGTAGTTCAGTAAAATAACATAATGATGTAATAAAAAAATAGTAAATGTATAGATATCGTAAAGAACAACAGAGATAATAAGAGTGAATAATAAAGGTAAGGGGGTCCAAGGAATTTGATGTAACAGTTCCGATATCTGCTCACATCCATTTACGCCAACAAAATCTTGGTGTAAATCTCAAGTGTGTAGATTTAGGTGCTCTGGGCCATATTATGTAACTAGGCACCTAAATTTTGGGAACACCCATGAAATGGCTATTCCCCACCCACAGCCACGCTCCTTATTGCCTGCACACATTAGAAGTTTGGCGCACTTCATTACAGAATATGCTTAGCGAGTTGTGCGCCTAAATTCTAATCAGGGCCAATTAGTGCTCATTATTGCTTGTTAAATGCTGTTATCAGCGCTCATTAGCTTGTTAAGCCAATTAAATTATGAACGGTATTATAGAATCCATTCCAATTTTGGTGCCTAAATCTAAGGGCCATGTTTACTAAGCCCCGCTGTAGTAACATAGTAAATGACAGCAGATAAAAACCTTACGGTCCATTCAGTCTGCCCAACAAGATAAACTCATTTTACATGGTATGTGATACTTTATATGTATATCCTTGCCTTTCTCAGGGCATAGACCGTAGAAGTCTGCTCAGCACTGTTCTTGGACTAAAAGTTCTGAAGATTCTGGAATCCTAAAGAGTAACAAGATTCCAGAATCCTAATTAGTAGCAACATTCCATGTAGAACCCCAAAGAGTAACATAGTAAATGACGGCAGATAAAGACCTTACGGTCCATCCAGTCTGCCCAACAAGATAAACTCATTTTACATGGTATGTGATACTTTATATGTATATCCTTGCCTTTCTCAGGGCATAGACCGTAGAAGTCTGCTCAGCACTGTTCTTGGACTAAAAGTTCTGAAGATTCTGGAATCCTAAAGAGTAACAAGATTCCAGAATCCTAATTAGTAGCAACATTCCATGTAGAACCCCAAAGAGTAACATAGTAACATAGTAAATGACGGCAGATAAAGACCTTACGGTCCATCCAGTCTGCCCAACTAGATAAACTCATTTACATGATATGTGATAGTTTATACCCGAGTTTGATTTGTCCTTGCAATTCTCAGGGCACAGACCGTTCAAGTACTAAAAGTTCTGAAGACTCTGGAATCCTAAAGAGTAGCAACATTCCATGTAGAACCCCAAAGAGTAACATAGTGAATGACGGCAGATAAAGACCTAACAGTCCATCCAGTCTGCCCCAACAAGATAAACTCATTTTACATGGTATGTGATACTTTATATGTATACCCGAGTTTGATTTGTCCTTGTCGATCTCAGGGTACAGACCGTAGAAGTCTGCCCAGTACTGTTCTTGTACTAAGTTCTGAAGCTAACGTCGAAGCCCCTTAAAAATTTACACTCCAGCCCATCCCTATCTATTCAGTCGCGATCAGGGCGTAGACCAAAGAAGTCTGCCCAGCTCCCATTTTGTTTCCCAATTACCGGCGTCGCCACCCAATTTCCGCTAAGATTCCGCGGAACCATTCGTTGCCAGAGAATGTGGTAAAGGCAGTTAGCTTAGTGGAGTTTTAAAAAGGTTTGGATGGCTTCCTAAAGGAAAAGTCCATAGACCGTTATTAAATGGACTTGGGGAAAATCCACTATTTCTGGGATAAGCAGTATAAAATGTTTTGTACATTTTTGGGATCTTGCCAGGTATTTGTGACCTGGATTGGCCACTGTTGGAAACAGGATGCTGGGCTCGATGGACCTTTGGTCTTTCCCAGTATGGCAATACTTATGTACTTATTATCATAGAATTCGAGGGAACACACGTACATTTAGGTGCAGGTATTTCCACCAGGTTTTCAGTGTCTAAATGTAGATGTGTTCCCCAGTCCTATGCGCTATTCAATAAACCGTGCCTAAGTTTAGGTGTGATTTATAGAAAAGTGCTGAGCATTATTTTTGGACTCGCCTGCCTTTCAGACTCCATTTGTAGAATCTGGTCCACAGTGTTTACCTGAATGTTAGCATCTAGTTTAAAGAATTGCAGAGATGCCAAGTTACCCAGTTCCAGGCTGGAGACTTTTTGGCCAGACCTGGTTTTGAACGTAAATCCCAAAGCAGTGTGGGATTTGAAGTACCTGATCCTTATCTATTAAAATCAATGCTGCAAGTCCCATAATGCATAGGCTGAGGTGGACAGAAATCAAGGAATGACCCCCAAATCACTAGCCTGGAACTGGGTAACTTGGCATCTCTGCATTGGTTTTCTGCTCCTTGGCCCATGCTGGCAGTTCACCCTTTCGTTCTGTCCTATCTTCCAGTAATCTGAGTACAAATGCTTCAGTTAAATCCTGACCCCAAGTGGCCTTTTACTAGAATACAATAGTTTTAGACAACTGACAGGTACTGAGCAACCTGTGTCATTTCACTTTTTTTTTTTTTCATACTTCTTGTTGTTACTGTTGTTTCATGCTTGTTTCAATTTGTTTATTAGAAACAAAGTAAAAACAGTGTTAAAAACTCTCCAAAAAAAAAAAAATAATAATAAAAGAACATAGTCTTCCCTCCCCCACATTGCCATTAAAAAATTCAAACATCTTCCAGGCTTTCTCCTTTATGTCTCACTGGACTTCATTTATCCTATTTGTGAAGTCAATTTAGTTGAAATGAGGCAGAAGTTATTGGGGATCAACTCTCGCCTATGGTTGCCAACTGGACCTAGATTCACAGGACAGGGTTGATTCAGTCCTGGGTTTACTCCGTTCACTAGTCAAATCTCTCCTAATTGCACCCTTCTCCTCCATCGCTAACTCCAGGCTCCGTTCCTTTTTACCTTGCCGCACCTTATGCCTGGAATAGACTTCCTGAGCCGTTACGTCTAGCTCCATCCCTGGCTGCCTTCAAATCCCGGCTTAAGGCCTACCTGTTTGATGCTGCTTTTGACTCCTAACTTGTCACTTGCTCGTAACCTTTATCTTGTCTTCCTCTCTTCAAAAGTCCCTTTCCCTATGTGTCCTTCTGTCTGTCTTACCCTTCTTGGTCCTGTCTTTCTGTCCTGATTTAGATTGTAAGCTCTTTCGAGCAGGGACTGTCTTTTCTTCATGTTCAATTGTGAAGCGCTGCGTACGACTGGTAGCGCTATAGAAATGATTGATACTACTAGTACTCCTATTTATCATTTCTATAGTGCTACCCCAGTGCACGTAGTACCCCAGTGCATGATAGGACTTGTAGTCTTGGTTTTCTTAAGGAATGCAATGGGGAAATCAGAACTGAAATGAAGACCAATTTATTCAAGAAAGCTTACCATAATAACGCACCCTAATTGTCAATTAACAATCTGTACATTGGACTTTCACAATATCTAATTCTTTACTTCCTATCGCTCATACTAATTGAAGTTTAATATTCATGATTGTTTAAAAACTAAGTTATCCCATTTTTTATTATAAGATGAACTTTCCTTCCTGAATACCTACTCCATTCTGTCTCCTCTGCCTTAACTATGTATTTCTTTTTTTTCCGAAACTGGCAATCACCATTACGGAAATATGTAAGCCGCATTGAGCCTGCAAATAGGTGGGAAAATGTGGGATACAAATGTTGTAAATAAATAAATAAATAAATAAATAAATAAATAAATAAATAAACTACAAGTCTCTGCAAGCAACAGGGTAAACCCAGGACTGGATCAACCCTGTCCTGTGAATCCGGATCCCTTTGGCAGCCCTACTCTTGCCCCATTTTGACTACGTCAGGAGTTCTGAAGCCAGTCCTCAGGACACACAAAGCCAGTCAGGTTTTTCTAATAACTCCTAGCTTCCTGACTCCGTGAGTTCCACGGTAGTGCTTTTTGGTGCATGATAGGCATTGCGCTAGGCCAGGGGTAGGCAACTCCGGTCCTCGAGAGCCACAGGCAGGTCAGGTTTTCAGGATATCCACAATGAATATGCAGGAGATAGATTTGCATACCATGGAGGCAGTGTATGCAAATCTATCTCCTGCATATTCATTGTGGATATCCTGAAAACCTGACCTGCCTGCGGCTCTCGAGGACCGGAGTTGCCTACCCCTGGCCTAGTGGTTAGTGCAGTGGAACATGGAACGTTGGCTACTATTGGAGATTCTAAATGGAATGTTAATGTTGCTATTCCGCTAGCAGCATTCCATGTAGAAGCCTGCCCTTGCAGATCAGCAACGCGGCCGCACAGGCTTCTGTTTCTGTGAGTCTGACGTCCTGCACTTACGCAGCCGCGTTGCTGATTTGCAAGGGCAGGCTTCTACATGGAATGCTGCTAGCGGAATAGCAACATTAACATTCCGTGTAGAATCTCCAATAGTAGCAACATTCCATTTAGAATCATTCCTATGTGTCCTTCTACCCTTATCCTTATTGGTCCTGTCTGTCTGTCCTGATTTAGATTGTAAGCTCTTCTGAGCAGGGACTGTCTTTTCTTCATGTTCAATTGTAAAGCGCTGCGTACGACTGGTAGCGCTATAGAAATGATTTATAGTAGTAGTAGTAGAAGCCTGCCCTTGCAGATCAGCAACGCGGCCGCGCAGGCTTCTGTTTCTGTGAGTCTGACATCCTGCACGTATGTGCAGGACGTCAGACTCACAGAACAGAAGCCTGCGCGGGCCGCATTGCCTCCACATGGAATGTTGCCAGTGGAGGAGTAGCCTAGTGCAGAGGTAGGCCATTCCAGTCCTTGAGAGCTGCAGGCAGGTCAGGTTTTCATGATATCCGCAACAAATATGCAGGAGATAGATTTGCATACCATGGAGGCAGTGTATGCAAATCTATCTCCTGCATATTCATTGTGGATATCCTGAAAACCTGACCTGCCTGCGGCTCTCGAGGACCGGAGTTGCCTACCCCTGGCCTAGTGGTTAGTGCAGTGGAACATGGAACGTTGGCTACTATTGGAGATTCTACATGGAATGTTAATGTTGCTATTCTACTAGCAACATTCCATGTAGAAGCCTGCCCTTGCAGATCAGCAACGCGGCCGCGCAGGCTTCTGTTTCTGTGAGTCTGACGTCCTGCACGTACGCAGCCGCGTTGCTGATTTGCAAGGGCAGGCTTCTACATGGAATGCTGCTAGCGGAATAGCAACATTAACATTCCGTGTAGAATCTCCAATAGTAGCAACATTCCATTTAGAATCATTCCTATGTGTCCTTCTAACCTTATCCTTATTGGTCCTGTCTGTCTGTCCTGATTTAGATTGTAAGCTCTTCTGAGCAGGGACTGTCTTTTCTTCATGTTCAATTGTAAAGCGCTGCGTACGACTGGTAGCGCTATAGAAATGATTTATAGTAGTAGTAGTAGAAGCCTGCCCTTGCAGATCAGCAACGCGGCCGCGCAGGCTTCTGTTTCTGTGAGTCTGACATCCTGCACGTATGTGCAGGACGTCAGACTCACAGAACAGAAGCCTGCGCGGCCGCATTGCCTCCACATGGAATGTTGCCAGTGGAGGAGTAGCCTAGTGCAGAGGTAGGCCATTCCAGTCCTTGAGAGCTGCAGGCAGGTCAGGTTTTCATGATATCCGCAACAAATATGCAGGAGATAGATTTGCATACCATGGAGGCGGTGCTTGCCAATCTATCTCCTGCATATTCATTGCGGATATCCTGAAAACCTGACCTGCCTGGGGCTCTCGAGGACCGGAGTTGCCTACCCCTGCTCTAGGGTTACAATATGGCTCCTGAAAACAGAACACACATTGATCCGGTCCGGGGTTTTGCTTCCTTTGAAAGCAATGGAAGTAAAACCCAGACCGGCTCAATCTGTCCTCCTTTTTCTGGAGCCGTATGGTAACCCTACATTGTGCTAGTGTCTGCCGTGGTTTAGTAAAACAGCCCCTTAGATTGTGAGCCCTCCAGGGACAGGGAAATACCTAAGTGTACTTGAATGTAACTCATCAAGAGCTACTACTGATAAAGGTGTGAGCTAAATCCACATTAAAAAAAAAATTATTCTAAGTTCCCATACGTGATAGCATAATAGTCGTCCTCACAGCCTGTGCAATCGCTACATTAATCTAATAATGGTAACGCAGCTCACAATCATTTGGTCTGTGCTGCCATCTCATGGATGCAAGTTTACGAGCAGATGAGTTTATCATTTTCTCATGCTGAGAGCAGAATTACAGAGATATGTACGGCCTCGCTTCGCCTCACTGGTGCCTCTTTCACTGATTCATAATTAGAAAGGTCTCTGTATTTAGCACATAAGCACATAAGCACTGCCACGCTGGGAAAAGACCAAAGGTCCATCAAGCCCAGCACTCTGTCTCCGTCAGCGGCCAATCCAGGCCCCAAGAACCTGGCAAAAAACCCCAAATTTAATAACGATCAATGGACTTTTCCTTCAGAAATCTGTCCAGACCCCCTTTAAACTCAGCAAGGCCAGCTGCCGTCACTACCTTCTCCGGCAATGAGTTCCAGAGTCTAACCACGCGCTGAGTAAAGAAAAACTTTCTCCGATTTATTTTAAACCTACCACATTCTAATTTCATCTTGTGTCCCCTGGTTCTATTATTGCTAGAAAGCGTAAAGAAACGCTTCACATCTGTCCGCTCTACCCCACTCATTTTTTACACTTCTATCATATCACCCCTCAGCCGCCTTTTCTCCAGGCTAAAGAGTCCTAGCCGTCTTAACCTCTCCTCACAGAGTAGTAATCCCATCCCTTTTGTCATTTTTGTCGCCCTTCTCTGCACCTTCTCCATTTCCTTTATATCTTTTTTGAGATGAGGCGACCAGAACTGAACACAATACTCCAGGTGCGGTCGCAGCATGGAGCGATATAACAGCATTATAACATCCTCATGCTTGGTTTTATTTATTTGTTGCATTTGTATCCCACATTTTCCCACCTTTTTGCAGGCTCAATGTGGCTTACATTATGCTGTAAAGGCGATCGCCATTTCCGGAATGAGAAATACAAAGTAGTGTTACATTAAAGTTCATAAATGTTAAAGTAGATTGGATAAACAGTTCATGACAGGCCTAAGAGATAAGGGGCAAATGTGTTAATGTTCATTGGTGACAAATTGATTGATGCAATCAGGTGTCGAGAATACGGTAACATCTGGTTCTAATAGAGTTTTGATGTTAGGTCATTTATGATGGCTCAATATGATATGTTCCATGCTTGGAACAAACTCCCTGAGCCCATATGCCAGGCCCCCTCCCTACCCATCTTCAAATCATTGCTCAAAGCCCACCAATGTCGCCTTCGGCACCTAATCACTACACCTCTTCTCAGGAAATCTCAACTACCCCAACTTGACATTTCGCCCTTTAGATTGTAAGCTCTTCTGAGCAGGGACCGTCCTTATTTGTTAATTTGTACAGCGCTGCATAACCCTAGTAGTGCTCTAGAAATGTTAAGTAGTAGTAGTATGTCTTCTCAAACAGGTTGGTCTTTAGTAACTTCCAGAAGGCTGTTAAGTCATGCATTGTTTTTAAGGCCTTTGGTAGCGCATTCCACAGTTGCGAGCTGACGTAGGAGAAGCTAGATGCATATATTGATTTATATTTAAGTCCTTTGCAACTGGGGTAGTGGAGGTTCAAGAATGTGCATGCATTACAGTTCAAGGATGAAGTTATCAAGCTGTGTTAGGGTTCCAAGTCATGTTATTTGCCCCTTTGGCACTAACACAACTTCAATTACACAATGATAACTAAGGCCCTGCAGGCTACATAGTAATGAGATGCAAATAGGGGAAGGTGCGGTAGAAAGTGAGCTATTACCACACCTTGGTTTACCATAGGAGACACCAACCTGTCATACCTCAGTACCACAGGTTGCTGACTTCTTGTGAGTCACCTTTGTGAGTCCGTTGGCCCAGCTGAATCAGGCCACCAAGCCTCGGCCTAATGTTTCTGAACCATCTCTTAAAGAGGCCAGCAATGTGAAAAACTGTAGTCTCCTGCATGCCCCCTCCACAGAAAGCCTGTGTAATAGCCCCTAATCCAGCCCCTCCCAATTACCCCAGCCAGACTCTCCCACCTGTAGGCTCCTTCCATGGTGCAACCCCTGGAAGTTCCACTCCCAGGTCAATAATGGCCCCCCCAAGGCCTCCTGACCCATTTCTTAAAAATTCCCTGGGGTCTCCCTTGTTGATCCTGGCCTCACTGCCACAGGGATCAAAAATGACACCATCAACCCTGAGCTGTATAGTGAGTCCATGGGCAGAAGCGATCCTCAGTTGCTCCTCCCTTGCTGGCATTGCTTCTCAAAATAGCACCCCTAGCAGTAATGCAGTCCCTAGTGGTAGCACCACAAAACTACAGCTAGGGATTCCAATTTGAGAAGCAGTGCCTGTAAGGGAAGGAGTGACTGGGAAGATTGCTCCTGCCAATTGACCTACCATACCACCAGGTATGGGCCGGTAAACCCCTGAGGGTAGGGCAGGGGTCCTTTAAGAGGGTGAGAATCAGATCAAATGGTTGTGATTGGAGAAGGGGAGTCATAATTAGGGTGGGGGCTGTGAATGAGGGGTGGGGATCTGATTTAGGGGTTGTGATTGAGGTTTGGGGGTCTGATCAGGGGGCTATGATGGAGGATTGTGATTTGGAGGTTGTGGGAAATAAAAATATTATAATCAGGGGAAGTCATGATCAGAGAGGTTGTGAATGGGTGGGGGGAGGTGGTTGATTGGGGGTATGCACAGGAATTGCCCGGAGGGGGGGGGGGGAGGGGGTGTGTATACTGCTTGGGGTGGGGAGACAGCACCATTTCTCCGTTAAGATGTGGATCAGGAGCATTGGGCTGTGGCTTGGCAACCCGATGCTCCCAGGCTGATGGACGAATGTTACATGTGAGGTGACTTGCAGGCAGAATTTGTCCTTACGACAGGAGTCAGAAACTTGTGGTACAGAAATACAGCAGGTTGGTGACTCCTATGGTAAATCAAGGTGTGGTAAAAGCTTGCTTTTTACTGCATCTTGATAACTTCCCCCCTCAGTGTCATCTTGAACCAGCAAGTTCCTCACTCCCCTTAGATCTTCTCAGTGTTGACTCATGTTGGAATGCCCTCCCACGGGAGGTGGTGGAGATGAAAACGGTAACGGAATTCAAGCATGCGTGGGATAAACAAAGGAATCTCTCGTCGTCCCCCTTCTCCTCCACTGCTAACTCCAGGCTTTGTTCCTTTCCCTCGCAGCACCTTATGCCTGGAATAAACTTCCTGAGCCTGTACGTCTAGCTCCATCTCTACCTGTTTTCAAATCTATGCTGAAAACCCACCTTTTCACCACTGCTTTTGGCTCCTAGCTACTACTCATTTGCCTCCCCTTGTTCCTTCTCACCCAGTACTTCCCTCGCCCTTAATTGTCTTGTCTTAATTGACTTAATTCTCTTAATTGACTTAATTGTCTTAATTATCTTAATTGACATCGCCCTTAATTGTCTTGTCTGTCTGTATTACTTTTAGATTGTAAGCTCTATTGAGCAGGGACTGTCTCTCTATGTCAGGTGTTCAGCGCTGCATGCGTCTGGTAGCGCTATACAAATGTTAATAATAATAATAATAATAATAATCCTGTTCAGACGGAATGGATCCTCAGAAGCTTAGCCGAGATTGGGTGGCGGGGCTGGTGGTTGGGAGGTGGGGCTAGTGCTGGGCAGACTTGTATGGTCTGTGCCCTGAAAATGACAGATACAAATCAAGGTAAGGTATACACAAGAAGTAGCACATATGAGTTTATCTTGTTGGGCAGACTGGATAGACCATGCAGGTCTTTCTCTGCTGTCATCTACTATGTTACTATGTTATGTTTTTGCAAAACATTGAGATGTTTTTTCTGATTACCAGACACCAGATTATCATATGTCAGTATGGGCCAGTTCTGAAGCCAAATAGACTTATGTCTTAGGGATTTACAAGGCTGTAATAAACCCAGAGTTAGCTTTTGGAACAGTGGATTCTAAATCTGAAATAAATAAATACATCATGGGGACCTATGTATTCTGCAGTTCGTCGTCACAGTGATATTTAGGAGACTCTCTGGTTGCATCTGTTTACGTTTTTTTTTCTGATGCATGAAGAAGAAACAAAACAAAGCAAAACAGAACTGTAGGAACCAGCCACCTGCTGCTATAGTTCATAAAAGACACAAGGGGTAATGGTGACCCCTCTGTATGAAGTATGATAGAGCCCATTTCCAGATGAGCAGGCTCCATGATCTACTGCTTTACAATCATGGCCGTAGACATCTGAGCCTTCTCCAAGGTCCTGAAGACCCAACAGAGCTAGAGCAGCCATCTGGATAAGGAGCAGAACCAGAGTGAACTGTTGGTCTTCACTTTCAACCTTTAACAGCCACCAATAGATCAGGTCTTCAGGATATCCCTAATAAACATGTTAAAAGAGAAAGTAGATCGTATTGCACATGCACCGGCGTTTGGGAGCGCAAGGCACCATTGTTCCCGGTACCGAGTGGAGCTCCACTCTAGATATGCGGATGAAAAGAGCTTTTATTTATAAGAGGTATGTGTACAATTTAAAGGCGTTAGATAAGGATTTAGTATTTCAGTTAATGTGTCCTTTCACAATCTTAATCTGTGCATTGTAGTTGAAGCCCTGATGATGCTTGCAGCGAAACGCAGCGACTGTGTCAGGTTTGGCGCGGACATTGAAAATATGTTGCTGAAGACGGAGTCAAAATGACTTGTGATACAGTGGTAAGAAGGGAACAGATAAGGGAGACCTTGGCACTGGTATTCTCTGTACAAGGAAAGATTTTGAGAAGATATCTACATATTGCAGGTGATTTGCCCTCGGAAGCTAGAGTATTAAAAAAAGAACTTAACAACTTCGTTGACCCAATTGAATACAAAGTACAATTTAGGAGAGCAGGACTCTTAAAGATACATAAATGTTATACTGAGCAGTGTGACACTGCAGTTAAAGAATATTGTATTGGTAAAAAGGAAATTAAAGGTTTGGATTATTATGTTGTGAAAGGGGGAAAAAGATAAAGGATTATTAAAGATGTGGTTATATGAGTGATAGGAATGTGAAGAGTGTATGATTAATATTGGATAAGGGTGGAATAACTTGTGAATGATCATTTTAATGAAAATTTAATAAAGATTTTTGTGAAACAATATTTATAACAGTTACTAGATATGAGGATTGATATGTTATATAAATGAATATTATTAGATACTCAATAGATAGATTTGTAATAAATATGCATGAGAGAAATTTGCATGCCTATCACCTCTATTGTATGCAAATCTCTATCATGCATATTCATGAAAGATATCCTAAATTATAATCTAATGGTAGCCCTCGAGGACCAGGAGTGAATATCAAGACTCAAGACGATGACTGGACAATGTGAGTGATATATCACTGACCTCCATCTACACTGAGGTACATCATTTCCAGCAGGACCATAACAGAAAGGATTTCAGCTTCAGAGCAAATCAGCAGTTGTTGGGTCTTCATGACTGAATTAGAAAAAAAGGAATGTTGGATACATTTATCTGTGGCTAAATTAAATTAGGAGACAAAGGCTTAATATCTTATTAAGGTGAAGTGATCCTGAAGCCAAAGAAGAATTCATCTTCGAAGCCATTTCTAGAATCTAGTCCCAATTGCATGTAAGTTGATGGAATGTTAACATTTACACACGTGATTGTTACTGTTACACACGGAAGTGCGAGCTGTGCCATCAGCAGCATTCTAGAACATAGCACAACTCACTTATCACATATCGGAGTGGAGGAGTGGCCTAATGGTTAGTGCAGTGGCTTGCGGATCTGGAGAACTGAGTTTGATTACTGCTGCTCCCTGGCATTTGGCAGTTGGGGTTGAGGTCCTGGGGAACCGGGTTCAATTCCCTCTGCAGCTCCGTGTGACCCTGGGCAAGTCACTTAGCCCACCGTTGCCCCAGGTACAATATATAACTTAGGTTGTGAGCCCGATAGGGACAATGCAAAGTACCCGTAATGGAAATTGTAAGCCTCAGGGATCACTTGCAGTATATCAAACTGAAAATAAAAACAAATATATAAATGTAAAGATATGGAGAGGGCTTGGGCGGGTCCGATATTTACACACATAAGTTATAGAATACAGTAAGGGCCAGACTCTATATAAGGTACCTAACAAATCCACGCCATAAACATTTCCACCTAAGTATATTCTATAAGCAGCACCTAGATTTAGGCATAGTATATAGAATGCGCATAGTAGATATCCCAGTGCCTAAAACTACGCACGTCAGTTTAGGCCAATGAAAATGGGGCCTAAATCCCTGCACGTAGATTTACGCACACTGGATCATATTCTATAACTAAGCGTGTAAATTTTAGAATGCCCAGGAAATGCCCATTTCTCCATCCATAGCCACGCCCCTTTTGAACTGCACGCGTTAGAATTTAGGCGCAGTTCATTACAGAAAATGGTTAGTGAGCTAGATGTACTTGTAAATTCTAATTATTGCCAATTAGTGGTCATTATTGCTTGTTAACTGCTGTTTTCAATGCTGATTAGTTTGTTAAGCCAAGTTTGGGGCGTTGTTATAGAATACGCCTGGATTTTGGGCGTCCTCAACTGCAGTCCGTCGTGGGGATGACCAAAGTTCATGGGGGCGTGTCGGAGGCATAGCGAAGGCGGGACTGGGGCATGCTTAAGAGATGGGCGTCCTCAGCCCATAATGGAAAAAAGAAGGGCGTCCCTGATGAGCATTTGGTCGACTTTACTTGGTCCATTTTTTCTTGCGACCAAGCCTCAAAAAGGTGCCCGAACTGACCAGATGACCACCAGAGGGAATCTGGGATGACCTCCCCTTACTCCCCCAGTGGTCACTAACCCCCTCCCACCCTCAAAAAAAACTTTAAAAATATTTTTTGCCAGCCTCAAATGTCATACCCAGCTCCATGACAGCAGTATGCAGGTCCCTGGAGCAGTTTTAGTGGGTGCAGTGCACTTCAGGCAGGCAGACCCAGGCCCATCCCCCCTTCCTGTTACACTTGTGCTGGTAAATGTGAGCCCTTCAAAACCCACCCAGAACCCACTGCACCCACATGTAGGTGCACCCCTTCACCCCTTAGGGCTATGGTAATGGTTTACAGTTGTGGGGAGTGGGTTTTGGGGGGGTGGGGGGCTCAGCACCGAAGGTAAGGGAGCTATGCACCCGGGAGCAATTTCTGAAGTCCACTGCAGTGCCCCCTAGGGTGCCCGGTTGGTGTCCTGGCATGTCAGGGGGACCAGTGCACTACAAATGCTGGCTCCTCCCACGACCAAATGCCTTGGATTTGGTCGCTTTTGAGATGGGCATCCTGGATTTCCATTATCGCCAAAAACCGGGGACAACCATCTCTAAGGTCGACCATCTCTAAGGTCGACCTAAATGTTGAGATTTGGGCATCCCCAACCGTATTGTAAAAACGAAAGATGGACACCCATCTTGTTTCGATAATAGCGGTTTCCCCGTCCCTTCGCCGGGACGTCCTTAGAGATGGGCGCCGCTGTTCGATTATGCCCCTCCACGTGTGCTATATAGAATCCCGCACTTAGTAACACACTACATTTTGGTGCGCACATTTATGGCGTAAGTGGGTGGCATCTAAACGGTGTCGCACGAAATGCCAACTTATGTTACTGTTCTTTAATGGTATGTGGATGCTACATATTGTTTTAGAATTACTGCAGGGGTTCTTTTACTAACTAGCGGTAAGCCCAACGCGGGCTTACCGCTCGCTATACCGGAAGTACCGCTGGGCTACCACAGCAGCTCGGCGGTACTTCCCACCCCTAGAGCACCATCATTTCTGGCGCTACAAAAATATATTTATTTCTGTTGCACCGAAGTGTACCTGGCGGTAATCGGGCAGTGCCACACATTGGCAAGTTACTGCTGCATTAAAACGGGAGCCCTTACTGCCACCTCAATGGGCGGTGGTAAGGAATCCCCCCCCCCCCCCCCGAAATGGCCATGCGGCAAGTGCTTTACTTGCCGCCTGGCCATTTCCTGTAGGAAAGAAAGACTTCCCTTTTACCACCTGCGGTAAAAGGGGGTCCTGGCATGTGTGTAAAACGCCAGTATCAGCCCCCCCTTTGCCGCAGCTTGGTAAATGAGGCCCTGCATCTTGGCTCCTAACTTTTGCTGCCATTTCTAGATTTGCTGCCATGGAGGGTCAGTAATATTAAAACAGTCCATCTCTACAGGTGAAACACTGCTTTACTTGTAAAAATACCTTTATTATTTTCCTCATGTCTCTGCATCATTTTATAAAGTAAAAGTACACAGATATTTTCACTTCCATGTAGACTTGCTCCTGTTTTTCTACAAAGTCTTATCTTGGCTTTTTTTTTTCTTCCTGGCTGCAACTGTGGGAACAGATTAAAGGATCTATATTGTAGAACAAGCCCATATTTTGCAAGTCATAGAGATATATATGTTTTTAAAGATAGAACGTGGCTGCCTCTCTCGAAAGCTTCATACCTTCCCTCCAAAAGGGTGAGCTCTTCCCTGCAAAGTAGAAGGGAGAAGGGGTGGAAAGGGGGTGGGGAGGGACCCGGGAACCCCTGGTTGTAGCACCCCAGAGGCTGGAAAGGAAACAATTCCTAAAGACAGCAGCCTCTACTAAACAGATTCCCTAGTGCACAGAAGGTATTTTTTTTTTTTGGGGGGGGGGGGGGGGTTCTGTTGTAACCTAAAGAAAAACAGAGAGAGACTAAAGGGCTCACCTCCTTCCACCTGCTGGAGACTGAGAATACTGAGTCTAGGGTCACATGGCCAGGGCTCTTATTGGCTCTCTAGAGTCAGAAGTTCTCAGTCTCCACCTGCTGCAAGGAGTGCATAGCCCATCAGTCCAATCCTGGGCCGGTCCGGAGGGACGCTAAGGAATTGCTTTTTACTAAAATTGCTCATTGCTCCTCGAGACTAGGAGCAAAAAGCTGAGGAAAATCTAGTAGGTGAGATGTACCCTGGAATGTACTTAGACCCGCCCCCTTCCCCCCCCCAACCCGAAGCTGAGCTGTGCAAATGTTGCTTCTCATTCTCTATTTCAAACCACAGCAAACCTGAGAGCGAAACAGAAAACCCAACAACTGCAAGTTCAAGCAGTTTTCAGTCCCTCGGAAATCGCTTTGGTGCACAACTGGTGGACGCTTGGAATGCCCTCCCACGGGAGGTGGTGGAGATGAAAACGGTAACGGAGTTCAAACATGCGTGGGATATGCATAAAGGAATCCTGTGCATAAGGAATGGATCCTCAGAAGCTTAGCTGAAATTGGGTGGCGGAGCAGGTGGGGGGAAGAGGGGTTGGTGGTTGGGAGGCGAGGATAGGGGAGGGCAGACTTATACGGTCTGTACCAGAGCCGGTGATGGGAGGCGGGACTGGTGGTTGGGAGGCGGGAAATACTGCTGGGCAGACTTATACGGTCTGTGCCCTGAAAAGGACAGGTACAAATTCAAGGTAAGGTATACACATATGAGTTTGTCTTGGGCAGACTGGATGGACCATGCAGGTCTTTTTCTGCTGTCATCTACTATGTTACTATGTAACTGATAGATGTGAACAGTTCACAGCAGTGTCAGCTATGCCCAGCAACTCTGAAAGGGGATCAGCAGAACATTTGCATACGCACAACCCAAAATTCATTCAGGCACCAGCGGTTGTATCATTTTTTTCTTTGTTTTAAATAGACATCATTCCGCTAATAATAACCCAGTTTTCTCCTTTGTAAGGGTAAGACAAAGTTTATCTTGATTAGGGAAGGTGTTCAAATGATGCTATGTGCTATCTGTCAGTTGAAGCCACTTAAAGGGTTGGCAAATACGCTCAGATTTCTGCCCTCTGCAGAACAATCCCCAATGTAGCTTTGCTTTTCTTCCAGATCTTTCTTATTGTCTCTGCTCAGACCTCATCTGAAGCAGGGTATACGCCTTGACAGTTAGCAATCTCCTCTAGAAAAAAAAAAAAAACAGAGAAGCCCTTCGTTTAGGGGGTCTTTTTGACTAAAGCTTAGCTCCAGTTATCTACAGCAGGGCCCCACAAGGTATAAAATGGGTCCTGCTACAGATAACTCGAGCTAAGCTTTAGTAAAAGACCCCCTTAAAATGTAAAAAAAAAACACTGAAGCATATATTCAGAACTGTTGTTGGGGGGGGGGGGTACAAACAAGGCAGCTACCCTGGGCCCCCAAGTCTGCCTAAATCTGAAGGAGACACAGTCTGCTGGGAATTTCAGAGCTTTTTAAATTTCTGCCTTGTGCCCCAGGCTTTTAAACACCAGCTTTGCATATGTTACATGGAATTGACACAACAAATTCAGAGGTATTTTCTTTTTTTTCCCCTCCTGTTTGAACTCACCATTCTTGCGTTGGACAGAGTCTTTGAATGTTGTAAACTCAGAGAATGAGCCCGCTTGGATATAGAAATTCTGCACATAATCTATATTTTGTCAAATTCTCTTTCCAACAGACATCCTCTCAGTGTCGTGCTTTGCAGCATACACTCACCTTTCTTCATGAAGTGAATGCATGTTGCGGGTACAATGTGTGATGTGTAAACAGGAAATGCCTTCCTCTTTTTCACCACCACCATGCACACTCTGCTAAAAAAGCCCTGAGAGGACCAATCCATAAAGAAGCATTTGCAACCTTAGGAGAGCAAAATTACAGCTCAGCAGAACAGGCCGATCCATTTACCAAAGTGCATGTATGGAGATGTAGTTTTGTTAGAATCGGAAGAATAAATCCTTGCATGTACTGAGGCAAAGGGCTGGATCGGCCAGTGGGACTGACCTGGAAGAGGTGCCAACCCTTTGTATGAAGTAGGCACTGAGCATTTTCTTTTTGGAGAAGGCAGAAAGCTGATGCCACTTAGAGCAGAGTCTTCCTAAGTTAGCATCGGTGCTGTTATTCAGTTCTTCTGGGATCCACGGCACTGGTTTCTTCCACGCGACTCTGATGGTTGCTATTTTTTTCATTTTAAATGCTTTCCCAGGCAAATTCGGACTTGGCCCTGGTGGAGTACTGAACAGGCTGAGTTAATCCTACTTCACGTTTGCAGAGTATACAGTGAAAAAAGACTGATGTATTCCTCAGGTCAGACACTGAGGAAGGGGAAGGATGTGGGCCACTGGGTAAAGACGAGAAGTCCACCAAGGTGGATGAACGTTGAAATCCCATGGAAAGAACAGATATCAGGGGAAGTGGACCAGTGACTCAAGAGACTGCTACTCGACTCCAGTTATTGGACTACAATATGCGTTTCAACATTCTTTCTCGTTGGCTACTAGGTCTTTTTCAAGACCATCACCATCATTTCCCCTTTGGAATTGCTTCTGACCACATCATACTACTGAGACTCCTGAGGCAGGCCTGTGGCCGAAACACAGATCTGTGTCGAGTCTACAATAAAGATTTTCGAATTTGACTCTGTTGTTCCAGCCTCTTGAGTCATTGGTCCACTTCCCACTTCCCCTGATATCGGCCACTGGGTAAAGCAATGGGCTGCGAGTCAGGGTGTAGAGATTGCTTCTGCAACTTACACACAAAAGAACATAAGAATAGGGTCAAATCAATGGTAAATCAAGCCCAGTATCCTGTTTCCAACAGTGGCCAATCCAGCCCACAAGTACCTGCCAGAATCCCAAATAGTAGGAAGATTCCATGCTACCAATCCCAGGGCAAGCAATGGCTTCCCTCATTTCTATATTAATACCATCTTGGGCAAGTCATTTTATATTCTAATGGGTCAGTTACCAACTTCCATTCTTGAGGGAAGGAAAATAATGCTCATGAATACTTATTACTGCAAAAATGCTCAGATGGCAGGAAACTATTTCAAGTTGTTAAAACACGTGCAGATTGTGAAAAATTGCAGGAAGACCTTAGGAAACTAGAAGACTGGGCATCCAAATGGCAGATAAAATTTAATGTGGACAAATGCAAAGTGATGCACATTGGAAAGAATAATCTGAATCATGGTTACCTGATGCTAGGGTCCATCATAGGAGCACCCAAGAAAGAAATCTAGGTGTCCTTGTAGACAATATGCTGAAATCTTCTGCCCAGTGTGTGTGGTGGTGGCCAAAACAAGTAAACAGGATGCTAGGAATTATTAGGAAAGAGCTGGTAAATAAGACCAAAAATATAATGCCTCTGTATCGTTCTGTGGTGTGACCTCACCTTGAGAATTGGGTTCAGTTCTGGTCACTGTATCTCATAAAAGATATAGTGGAATTAGAAAAGGTTCGAAGAAGAGCGACCAAAATGATAAATGAGATGGAATTCCTCTCGTATGAGGAAAGGCTAAGGAAGTTAGGACTCTTCAGCTTGGAAAAGAGATGGCTGAGGGGGGATATGATTGAGGTCTATAAAATCCTGAGAGGTGTAGAATGAGAAGAAGTGAATCCTTTTTTTTTTTTGGCTCTTTCAAAAAGTACAAAGACTAGGCGACACTCAATGAAATTACATGGAAATACTTTTAAAACAAATAGGAGGAAGTATTTTTTCCACTCAACGAATAGTAAAGCTCTGGAACTCGTTGCCAGAGGATGTGGTAACAGCATTTAGTGTATCTGGAGGATCCTGGACTAGATGGACCATTGGTCTGACCCAGAATGGCTATTCTTATATTCTTATGATGTCAATCATGACCTTCAAGGGACGTGTTTCCTGAAAGCATTTAAAGGAGCAGATATGCTACTTTTAGGAGAAAAAGAACTTGTGCCTTAGTTAAGACATGTCCTCAATATGCAGTGCCCTCGTTATTTTATTTATTTGAACATCTTTAAGTAACCAAAGATTTGCAGCCAGTATTATCTTCAAAAAGAGAAAATGGCTAAGGGATGCTTCTTTGAAGGCAAAATTCAATACTGTATTTTGTTGAAGTGTTATTATTTAGATTGTAGGTGACCTCCTAAGGAGGTGCCAAGGGGGGGGGGTGGGAGGGAGGAGAGGTCCTGAAGGCTATTTTTTCCAAAGATGGGACTGGGGTAGCATGGACTGTCTTGGGGTCCGGTTTTACCAAGCTGCAGGACGAAGGGCCCTGTGCTGGCGGCAGGGGCAGGTTTTCCCGTATGCCAGGGCCCTTTGTACCACAGCAGGTAAAAAGACCCCAGGCGCACGCGGCCATGCGGTACGAGAATTCTTACCGCATTGCCATGCGACGGGGAGCCTTTACCGCCACCCATTCAAGAGGCAATAAGGGCTCTCGCGCTAACCTGGCAGTAACTGCTGGGTTTATCGCCTCACAAGCCATTTCCAGGATATTTTTCCCCTCCCCCTGGAAATAGTGCGCATGAAAGAGCGAGCGGTAAGCCTGCATTGGGCTTACTTCTGCTCTGTAAAAGGCCCAGTGTTTAATTTTGCCTTTCTCTGGATGAGCACCAGGGGCCGCTAGAGAGACAGCTGAAGATGAATGGGAAATAGAGAAAATGAGGGCAAACAAAGACCATCCGGTCAATATTCAGCTAAAAATTAGAGCTGGATATGCAGTGCTAGGCCCTATCCAGGCACCAGCACTGAATAGATGGGTTTTTAGTGATGCCTGGAAGCTTTCTGTATACAGCTGATATTCAGGGCTGTACCAACATAGCTAATTGGGAATAATTAGGAGTTCTTTTTTTTTAATATATATATATATTTTATTTATAGGCATTTTGAGATACGTGTATTCAAAACAGAATAATACTACACAATTTGTAATCTGTCTACAGATAATTAATAAAAATAAAAAGGAAATTAACAATACTTCCATCGTTCACGAAAAATAAGAAATGATCCAAGAATCATAGGAAAAATTATTATCAAGCTATCAATATCAAGCTTCAAACATTCCAATTAAACCAAAGACTGCGCTAGGACCCCTAGATTCACTCCTAAGTGCTATACAGTGTTCATTCGAGTCTAAACTTTCACAGTAATACTCTCTTTACTTTTCAAAAAAAATATCCAACTGATTGGTTTCAAAAAATTGATATTGTTTAGTGTGAAGTAGAATTCTACACACACATGGAAATTTCAAAAGAAAATTTGCCCCCAGGGCAATTGCCCTTGGGCGCAAAGCAAGAAATAGCTTACGACGTTTTTGAGTTTCCATGGACAAATCCGGGAAAACTCTTATTTTTGAACCCAAAAATAAAGAATCCAAGTGCCTTAAGGAAAGCCTGAGTACTGCATCCCGATCCAACTCTAGTGCAAAAGTCACCAACAAAGTAGTCCTTTGACTGACCACCTCCAAAGAAGATTCCAGAAAAGCCGATAGGTTCATTGCATTCTGAGGGTCTGAATTTCCTGGGGCTTGCCCAGTAGTTTGAATATAATATGCCCTTGTAATTGGTGGCTAATGAGTTTTCGGTCATTCCCAGAATATCAACAAGATATTTCTTAACCATCTGTACAGGAGAAAGAATAGGTGATTTCTTCGGAGTTCTTTTTTTGTGGTCTTACATGCCCCAGAGCAAGCAGTGGCTTCTCCATGTCTATGTTACTTGAAATTAAGTGACTCAAAATTAGTGCTTTTGTGCATATAATCTTAACATTATCATAAACTGAATTGCTGGATAGCTAATGAAACATATTCCTTAATTTCAAGTCACCTTAATATGGATGGAGGGGGGGGGGGGGTTCCGTCAATGATTACATCAATTACTGTAAAGGTCTTACAACCAATCTCCTTATGCTGGGGACAGAGTGTGACCTGGTGATCAATGAGACTTTTCCCTCCCATCTTTCCATAATTAATAGTGAACAGAGTGAATTCGCAGTCCACTTTTTGTTGATATACTGGTGCCAAACCATCTATAAATCATTAATGGCCAGCTTCTCTTTCCCATTTCTTTCTCCATGCTCATTTTGCTTCTGTAAAGTTAAGTGCACACATCAGCATTCCTTTCCGATCTGTAACTTCCATTTTTGCAAATATTTCAATCAAATATTTAACCCTAATATCATTTGCAGGTCATGCATTGAAATCTTTCCCCCTCCCCCGTTGCGGTCAGCTTCTACTGTGCCCTGCATATCATTTACTGCAATCATTTCCTTGGCTATTCACCCCGTAGGCGCTAGGACAGCTCCAGAATCAGAGATCCAGATGGTGTAAAATGTAGCTGTTCTTGGATTCATTTCTGGCACCCGGCACAAGTCCTGATTGTATAATTCTTGCTTTTCAAACCTGGCACTGGCCCGCCGGTAAAATGCAAGCTCGGCTTCTGGCCAGAATAGGGAGCTTCAAGGCCTCTGGACCTCCTTCTCCCTGAACTGGATACAATGTTGCAGTATCCATCCCCTGCTCCCACTATTCCTATGGTGTTACTGCCCAGGACAAAATGTTCAATGAACAAAACCTTCACGAGTGATTTCTGTTCCAGGCACCTGGAATTTGGAAATCTTTCACCCTTTAAAAATTGGATGTTGTCTATTCTGAGCGAGAGACTGAAGCGATCGTTGGTGACCCACTGTCTCTAGTAATCAGCTGCAGTTTTTTTTACCAAATGGCAGAACAAAAGCCCCTTAAACATACATTAAGCGGTCGATATTCTAAAGCATATGTGCGGGGAAGCTGCGTGGAAAATGGCGCAGAGAAAGATCTTCACTGTCACCTCCCGGACAGTAGTGCTGAACATCGTTACAGACTGTCCAGTACTATCCGCATAGAGGCAGGAATTACGAGGGTAGTGGTGATATTTTACCAGATCATTTCGATTGGGGAAATCCGGGAAACCGGGAGACGCTCAATATCGCCACCATCTGGGTAGTATTGGGCACTCACTGTCCGGCTAATGCTGGATATTTTTGCCCCTGCCAATCACCATTAAAACAACATCAACCATCATGGGTTGAATATGAGTGTTTGGGGGGAGGTCAATATTTATACTTTAACACTGTCAATGCATGCTGGGTTTGTAATTGTATTCAGACTTATATCTGCTTCAGTGTGTCAGTGTAGAATGTACATAAGTACATAAGGATTGCCATACTGGGAAAGACCAAAGGTCCATCAAGCCCAGCATCCTGTTTCCAACAGTGGCTAATCCAGATCACAAATACCCGGCAAGATCTTTAAAAAGTACAAAACATTTTATACTGCTTATCCCAGAAATAGTGGATTTTCCCCAAGCCCATTTATATTTAAATCGTTTTTTTATTGTCATTAACAGAAACAACATATGTTCTTTCAGAACGTACAGTAATTAGCAGTCATATACCACTGGATCCACATATTTTCATTATACATTCCTCATGAGATCATATTATAACCCCTTAACCCCTATGTATCCATCTATTCCCCTACCCTTCCTTAACTACCCACCCATCCCTCCCTATCCTTCCCCTATTCCTCAAGTTCTAGGATATACTCAGTTAGTTGACCTGAAAGCTACTAGTATTAGAGGTTCAACAGGTGACTCCTAGAAGCATGGGGCAATGTCTGTAAAAATGGACTCCATCTCTTTAAGAATTGCTGTAAGTCCGGCTCAGATTTACCCTGACACATCTGTCTTTCCAAACGCATCAAAGCCACCATTTGCATTCTCCACTTCTGTGCTGAGGGACCATCAGGAGAAAGCCAATCTGTAAGAATAGTTGCCTTTGCTATGACTGTGGCTCATTTTATAAAGGCTATGCATCCCCCTGGAACTGGGGGGCTCAGTTCAGGTTTACCAAACAACAGCAACGGAGAATAGCACCAGACTATGGCCCACAGTTTAGAGACCTGTTCCAAAATGCTCTTCCAGAATTTCTCCACCTGTGCACAGCGCCAGAACATATGTCCCAAAGTCGCTCCCTCTCTCCCACATTTGGGGCATGCCCCATCTGGGGAAGCTCCCATATGGAACGCTCGCCGTGGGGGAACATGGAGTCTAAGGGCAAAGCGATATTGCATCTCCCAGTGTGCCGACAGCAGAGAAGTTCGATGGATGATCAGGACATGATTTTTGAACACGTCGGTCGTTACAGCTGCGTTCAGGTCTTTTTCCCATTCCCCAGCATATTTTGCATAGTCCAACTCCAATTTATGATCTTTAATATGTCTGTGGTGGTATTTCAAAGGCACCTTCTGTTGGGAGTTGAGTGAAAACGCCTCCGCTACTTCCATTTGGACATCTTCTGCTAGGTCTTCCCATTCCAGGCTAGACACATGGTGTTGTAGTTGCCAGTAGTGAAAGTAGTCTCTCGGAGTTAACAGTTTTAACCTTTGAAGTTCTGCGGAGGCTTTTAGTCTCCCTTCCTCTGTAAGTATTTGTTGAAAATAAATTATTCCTTGCTCTTCCCAGCGCTTGAACACAGCGTATAAGTCTCCAGGAGGAAAGTCCGGGTTTCCCCTCAGTGGTATGTACGGAGTAGTTTTATAGGAGAAATGATGCATTTTGCAAATCCACTTCCAGGTTTTTTGCGCAGTTTGTAAAATGTTAGTGGACTTCAAAACAGGGGAAGTTCCTCTATCCAAGCCATGCAAGGCACTGCTAAAATGAAGGGGGTTAAGTAAGTTTTTCTCCATTTGGGTTGCTGAAAAATCTGTAGTATTGCGGAACCAGTCATTAATATGTCTCATTGCACATGCTACCGTCATGTGCCGCATGCTTAGCAAACCCATTCCCCCATACTCCTTTGGTATCTCCATCACTTCCAATGACAATCGTGGTCTTTTCCCCCGCCATAAGTATTTTCTTAACATTACATTCAGCTGTTTTTCATCTTTACTAGAGAGATACAATGGCAAAACCTGAAAAACATACAACCAGCGTGGAACTATCATCATATTGTACAGCGCTATGCGTCCCATGAGAGAGAGAGGTAGTCCCTGCCATTGACCCAGCCTGATTGCCGTTTCAGACATCAGCTTTTGAATGTTCAGGCCATAAAGCTGGGACAAGTCGCTCGGGATCTGCACCCCCAGGTACTTGATGGCTCCTTCTGCTCTGCGTAATGGGAACTTAAACCCCTCCATGTCATCGGGACTGGATTAATATACATGACACGGGATTTCTCTAAGTTGACTTTGAATCCCGAGAGCCTACCAAAGTGAGAGACCCTATCTATTAGCACACTGAGGGATGCTGCCGGCCTAGTGGTCATTATCAGTAGGTCGTCTGCAAACGCTAAAGCTTTCACCGTCTCTCCCCCCACCTCCACTCCAGCTATCTCCCTTTCTCTTTTTAGGCTCCTCAACAGTGGTTCTATCGAGAGAAGAAACAGGGCCGGAGATAGTGGACAGCCCTGCCTCGTACCCCTCGCTATGGGGAATTGAGTTGTTCTTGAGCCATTAATCAGTACTGCAGCTGTGGGGCCTGAGTATAGAGATTGGATCGCCTGGTATGCCCATCCCTTAACACCCATATGTTGTAACACTGCGAACATGTACTCCCATCCCACTCTGTCGAACGCCTTCTCGGCGTCCAGACTCACCAAAATTGCCTCTTTATCCGCACAACTACATTGTCCCATTGCTAAAAGAAGACGCCTCACATTTACTGCTGCGTGTCTGTTTCGTACAAAGCCCACTTGTTCTGGTTCTATTAATATTGGTATCACTCTCTGTATTCTGTTTGCTAGAAGCTTGGCCATGATTTTTGTATCTACATTGATTAGTGATATGGGCCTATAAGAATCTGCCTGCGTGTCCTTTCTTCCTGGCTTCAAAAGTAACATAATTAACGCTTCGTTAGCATAAGCTGGAAATTCTCCAAGTTCCACCACCTCCTCATAGTATGATAGCAACGGCCCTATTATTGACTGACCTAGCATTTGGTAAAACTCACTGGAGAACCCATCGGGCCCCGGAGCTGAATGGGTGGGGAGGGCCTTGATTGTCTCCTGCATTTCCTTCCCGGTTATTGGCTTATTGAGTTCGTCTAGCTCTGCCTCGCCTAGCTTGGCCAGACCTGCACGCTCTAAATACTGATTAATGGAACCTGCGGAGTGGGGCAATGGCGCCGAATATAAATCTTGGTAAAAGTCTTGGAATACCTTCGCTACCTTTTCTTTTTGATTTTGGATATGGCCCTCTTTGTCCTTAACTGCCATGATTGCTCTGTTTCCTCCCCAGGTTTTAATTATGCGTGCCAACATAGCTCCCGCCTTGTTCCCAAAGCGTTGTAGCCGATATTTCCTATATACTAGCGCCCTAGAAGCTCTATCATGGAGAAGGGTGTTCAATGCTATTCGTGCTGACTGCATTTGTTCTTTAAGGTAAGAGTTAGGGTTACTAATGTACCTTCGTTTTGCTTTTTGGAATCTTTTTTCTAGATTGGTAATCGCCCCAGTAATTCGTCGCTCCCGCTTAGCTGTGTAGGCTATGATTGCCCCTCTTAATACTGCTTTAGCTGCTTGCCAAAACAGGGATGGCTGATTTTTGTGGGCTGCATTAAACTTCTCATATTCCTCCCAACTTTCTTGTATATATCGTGCAAATTCCTTATCTGCTGCCAAATATGCTGGGAAACGCCAACCCGCCCCACCTCGAGATGTTTCTGGGTCCATCAAGTCTATCCATGTCATCGCGTGGTCGGAAACCCCTTCTGGTCCTATCACTGCGTCTACTACCTTGTGAAACAAGCTCTGGTCTACAAGGATATAATCTATCCTTGACCAGCTGCCATGTGCCCGTGACAAGTGAGTGTAATCTCGCGAGTCCGGGTGCAGGGTCCGCCACGCGTCCACCAAATTTAGTGATTGCATGAACTGTGGAAGGGCTCTCGATCTTGTTCCCCCCCTGTTAGCCCGCCTAGGTGTTGAGCAATCTAATGTTGGATCTGCTACAAGATTGAAATCTCCCATTATAATTAGAGGGACAGCTCTACGGGAGAGACAACGCTGAGCCACCCGCTCATAAAATGTTTTGTCGTATAAGTTCGGTCCATACATTGCTACTATCATATATTCTTGGTGTTGAAGCCACAAATGGACCATCAGGAATCTCCCCTGAGGATCTCTCTCTATAACTTCTGATTTGGCTACTAGTCCCTTACGAATCAAGATGGCCACCCCTTTACTTCTCCCCTCAGCAGGGGCCGCGTGTACTTCTCCTACCCATGCACGCTTCAATTTCTGGTGTTCTTCTGTGGTAAGGCGGGTTTCCTGCAAGCAGGCCACGTCCGCTCTGTGTTTTTTAAGGGTCGCTAAAATTTTTGTTCTTTTAATTGGGGAGGAAATACCCCCCACGTTCCATGTAAGGAACCGGACCGAGCTGCTCTTAGTCATTGCTATGCCCAGTTGTCATGTAGCGGTGAAATTTCCTTGATATGCGGAACTCCGGGGCCCAGCTCCACCCGTGTCCCTTCCTGTCTAACCAATTAGCTCCTGTGTCATGTTCTATTAACCTTTCCCCCTCTTTGTGTCCAACATTTTGTCGTTCTCTAAGTCTATCCCAGAAATCTTTTCGTGGCGTTTCCCCTCCCTCTACCCCATCTCTCTGACCACCCTTCCCCCCCCTCCAACCACCCTCCCTCCCTTCCCCTCCTCTCTCACTTATCTCCAACCTTGCACTCCCCTCTCCTATCCTAGATCGGGTGTGCAGAGTCAACAATGGTAGGGCCTCCTCCCTCCCCCATCCCCCCTCCACATTCTGCTAAACACAGCAAACCACAACTAAAACATAACCATCTCTCTCTGTAGTAAAAGTACAGCGCTGTGAATTGCTTCATACGTTACTTACAGTTTATTACTTAGCTATTCAACCAACATTCTGTTGTCCAACTGGGACTTAACTTTGGTAAACAGGACGTTCTAGCTCCTGAAGCATTATGTTATGCTCTTCAAACTATCGGTTCACCCCTGTTCTGAGCTTTTGTAATCCTGGCTTTGTAGCGCTTCCTGAGCTTCTACTGGTGAATTGAAAATTCTCCAGGTGCCGTCCATATTAATTTTTAGTTGCGCGGGGTAGAGCAGCAAAAACCGCTGATTCCTCTCTGTAAGTTGCCTGCAGATTGGGGTGAAAGCTTTCCTACGTTCCTGCAAGGCTTGGGAATAGTCCTGGAACACTTTAATGCTAGCTCCATCCAAGTTTAGGGAATCCCATTTTAAACGTGCTCCCCGTAGAATTTCTTCTTTGTGCACAAAATTATGCACCTTAACAATCACGGCTCTTGGTCGGGTTCCATTGTTGAATCTTTTCCCCAATCTGTGAGCCCTTTCGAGGCAGAGCGGCCCCATGCTGTCAGAAAGGGCGAATTCTGATTTTAGCCAGCGTTCTAATTGTTCTGTCAGGGAACGGTCCGGTATCGACTCCGGGACACCGATAAGCCTCAAGTTGGACCTTCGAGACCTATTCTCGAGGTCATCCAGCTTCGCTGCATGCGATTTCAGTTCTTTTTGCATCTCTTGCATTGACGCCGTCGCTATTACTGCGGCGTCCTCTACCTCCGACACTCGTGCCTCAAGCTCGCCCGTTCTCTTGGTTGTTTCGCCAAGCTGCGTCTCCACACTTGCCAGCCGCTCGGAGATTTGTTTCAGTTGCGGCTCTAGAGCGGTCTTTACCGCTTCTGTGAGTTGTTCCAGTTGCGCCTGATGGAACCGTGGCACTGGGTCTGCTGCCGGGCTCGGCGCCATCTTGCTTTCGCCGATCCCTCGCTGTTTCTCGGGTTCTTTTTTCGCTGTTTTCCCGGTCATCGCTCTGGTTTCTCGAATAATGTAAGAGTCCATGTGTCTTAGATCTGCTCCTATTAACGCTCCCTTGTTTCTTAATGAGTCAATCCAGTTTATGGAGGGTTTGAGGGAGGGAGAGCCCGAGAGTGAAGAAGGCTGCGACCTCTTCTCTCAGCCCATCACGTGACTCCCCCAAGCCCATTTAATAAGGGTCTATGGACTTTTCCTTTAGGAAGACGTCCAAACCTTTTTTAAATTCCGCTAAGCTAACTGCCTTTACCACATTCTCTGGCAACGAATTCCAGAGTTTAATTACATGTTGAGTGAAGAAAAATTTTCTGTGATTCGTTTTAAATTTACTACATTGTAGCTTCATCACATGCCCCCTAGTTCTAGTGTTTTTGGAAAGTGTCAACAGACGCTTCACATCTACCCGTTCAACTCCATTCATTATTTTATAGATCTCTATCATATCTCCCCTCAGCCGCCTTTTCTCCAAGCTGAAGAGCCCCAGCCGCTTTAGCCTTTCCTCATAGGGAAGTCGTCCCTTCCCCTTTATCATTTTCGTCGCCCTTCTCTGCACCTTTTCTAATTCCACTATATCTTTTTTGAGATGGGGCGACCAGAATTGAACACAATATTCTAGGTGCGGTCGCACCATGGAGCGATACAAAGGCATTATAACATCCTCATTTTTGTTTTCCATTCCTTTCCTAATAATACCCAACATTCTATTTGCTTTCCTAGCCGCAGCAGCACACTGAGCAGAACTCAGCAGTTATTATGGGTGTTCAGGCAAAGAGAAGGTGTTGAAAATGATAAAGGGGAAAGGATGACATTCCTATGAGGAAAGACTAAAGCAGCTAGGGCACTTCAGCTTGGGTAGATATGACAGAGGTCTATAAAATACTGAGTGGAGTGGAACAGGTAGATGTAAATTGCTTGTTTACTCTTTCCTAAATGAAAAGTTCATAAGCCATTATTAAGATGAACTTGGGAAAATCCGCTGCTTATTTCTAGGATAAGCAGCATGGAATCTGTTTTACTGTTTTGGGATCCGCTGTTGGAAAAAAGGATACTGGACTTGATAGTGGAGGAGTGGCCTAGTGGTTGGGGTGGTGGACTTTGGTCCTGGGGAACTGAGGAACTGAGTTCAATTCCCACTTCAGGCACAGGCAGCTCCTTGTGACTCTGGGCAAGTCACTTAACCCTCCATTGCCCCATGTAAGCCGCATTGCGCCTGCCATGAGTGGGAAAAACGCGGGGCACAAATGTAAAAAAAAAAAAAAGATACTATTGGAGATTCTACATGGAATGTTGCTATTCCACTAGCCACTAGCACCATTCCATGTAGAAGCCTGCATAGCCACATTGGTGATCTGCAAGGGCCGACTTCTACATGGAATGTTGCTAGTGGAATAGCAACATTCCATGTAGAATCTCAAATAGTAGCAACAGTGGAGGAGTGGCCTAGTGGTTAGGGTGGTGGACTTTGGTCCTGAGGAACTGAGTTCGATTCCCACCTCAGGCACAGGCAGCTCCTTGTGACTCTGGGCAAGTCACTTAACCCTCCATTGCCCCATGTAAGCTGCATTGAGCCTGCCATGAGTGGGAAAGTGCAGGGTACAAATGTAACAAAAATAAAATAGATACTATTGGAGATTCTACATGGAACATTCCATGTAGAAGGCCGTACAGGCTTCTGTTTCTGTGAGTCTGACATGCAGGATGTCAGACTCACAGAAGCAGAAGCCTGCGCGGCCACATTGGTGATCTGCAAGGGCCGACTTCTACATGGAATGTTGCTAGTGGAATAGCAACATTCCATGTAGAATCTCAAATAGTAGCAACAGTGGAGGAGTGGCCTAGTGGTTAGGGTGGTGGTCTTTGGTCCTGGGGAGCTCAGGAACTGAGTTCAATTCCCACTTCAGGCACAGGCAGCTCCTTGTGACTCTGGGCAGGTCACTTAACCTTCCATTGCCCCGTGTAAGCTGCATTGAGCCTGCCATGAGTGGGAAAGCGCGGGGTACAAATGTAATAAAAAATAGACTTTTGGTCTGTCCCAGTATGGTGATGTTTACGTACTTATGTTCCATTTTTTAAAAAAGAAGAACACATTGAAAACTGACTGCCAGCCCCAACAATTAAATACACAAAAATGATCTTAAAAAAACCTCTTCTCCATTCTCCATCTTCCCTCATCCTGGATCAGCAGGGTTCAGAGTTATCCCCCAACTAGTGCCATGTTGAAATACAGCACAGGTGGGACATGAGCATCTGAGGATCTCTCCTGCTCCTAGCATTGCCACCTGACTCCATGTCCTAAGGAACAGAGTAGTCCAGTCCTGGTTTTTTTCCCCCCTATTACACGCAGGGATTTGTAGCATTGACTGTTTTGGGAATCTCAGTGGGACACTCAGAACTACAAATCCCTGCATGCAGTAGGATAAAACCGGGCCTGGATTCACCTAATCCATATGACATGGACTGGGAGCTGGAACTGGTTGGGGGATTTCTTCTCCCCCTGTGCACTCACAGTAGGGAAGGGTGTGGGATGGAGAGAACTTGTTTGGTTACAGTTTTTCAATGGGCCAGAAGGTGAGGATGGAGGAGCCTGGGTTGGGCTGTTTGCTGTGCTTCTTCCTGAAAATGTAACAACAGACAACATTTTGTTCATACTTCTTTTGTTTCTCAAATGAAATCAAAGAGGAATTACGTTTGAGATTCCCTATGTTGTTCCAAATGACTGCACCAGGGGCGTAGCCACACACCTAATTTTGGGTGGGCAGAAGAACTCCGCCCTGTCCCACAAGTGATTTGGTCTCTTCCTCTCTCGCCTGCATGCCATATAGTCTCTCAAACATCCCCCTCCCCCGCATACCTTTTAAATAGCAGATGTTCACTGGCAGCAAAAAGCAAATAATACACACTGATCATGTTGGTTCCCCAGCCTTCCCTCTGATGCAACTTCCTGTTTCCACACAGGCGGGAATACTACTACTACTACTTAACATTTCTAGAGCGCTACTAGGGTTACGCAGCGCTGTACAATTTAACAAAGAAGGACGGTCCCTGCTCAGATGAGCTTACAATCTAAAGGACAAAATGTCAAGTTGGTGTAGTCTAGATTTCTGAGTATAGGTGTGGTGGTTAGGTGCCGAAGGCGACATTGAAGAGGTGGGCTTTGAGCAGTGATTTGAAGATGGGCAGGGAGGGGGCCTGGCGTATGGGCTCAGGGAGTTTGTTCCACGCATCAATACATCAGAGGGAAGGCTGGTATGCAGGAAGGACAGGAATTTTCAGCTGGTGGGGCTTGGGAATCCCTGCCAGACACTTCATAGGTATGCTGCTATTGGGTGGACCTGAGCCCAAAGTAGGTGGGCCTGGGCCCACCCAGGCCCACCCTTGGCTACACCACTGGACTGCACTTCCCTTCAGAACATGCAAAATTGAAGGTTTGGAGAATAGTGCAAGATATGCTAATTTGAGATTGATGAATGTAGCTGCTGAGTCTCAGAGGGCCCTGCAAGCTTTACTGTTACCCCTGGCTGAATATCCCAACCTCACAGCTCACCTTTAAGTTCACAGACAATTAAACTAACCTTGTCTCCAAAGTTCTAAATAATGAAGAATGATATCTAAAAGGATTTTAAGACCCAGTAACCAGACAGATGGTAAGAATAAGTTACTTTTTATTTAAAATCCAACCTGGGGTATAGAAAGCGTGTTCCAAGTTAATAAAGATGGTTTTTGTTGTTGCATAAACATATATTCAAAACAATTCTTCATGTAGAACAATTTAACCAGAATTTAAAATTTCTTCAACAGGTACAGTAATACTGCTCTGGAACAGTGAAACTATCAGAGAAGTACATAAGTAATGCCACACTGGGAAAAGCCGAAGGGCCATCGAGCCCAGCATCCTGTCCATGACAGCGGCCAATCCAGGTCAAGGGCACCTGGCAAGCTTCCCAAATGTACAAACATTCTATACATGTTATTCCTGGAATTGTAGATTTTTCCCAAGTCCATTTAGTAGCGGTTTATGGTCCTTTAGGAAACCGTCTAACCCCTTTTTAAACTCTGCCAAGCTAACCGCCTTCACCACGTTCTCCGGCAACAAATTCCAGAGTTTAATTACACGTTGGGTGAAGAAATATTTTCTCCGATTTGTTTTAAATTTACTACACTGTAGTTTCATCGCATGCCCCCTAGTCCTAGTAGTTTTGGAAAGCGTGAACAGACGCTTCACATCCACCTATTCCACTCCACTCATTATTTTATATACCCCTATCATGTCTCCCCTCAGCCGTCTCTTCTCCAAGCTGTATAGCCCTAGCCTCCTTAGTCTTTCCTCATAGGGAAGTCGTCCCATCCCCGCTATCATTTTAGTCGCCCTTTCGCTGCACCTTTTCCAATTCTACTATATCTTTCTTGAGATGCGGCGACCAGAATTGAACACAATACTCAAGGTGCGGTCGCACCATGGAGCGATACAACGGCATTATAACATCCTCACACCTGTTTTCCATACCTTTCCTAATAATACCCAACAGTCTATTATGCAGAACTGGTTATACAGTTAGTAGACTAATGGTAGCCCTACAGTCCACAAGAGAAGTGGCCTAGTGGTTACAGCACCAGTCTTGCAATCCAGAGGTGGCAGGTTCAAGGCCCACTGCTGCTCCTTGTGATCTTGGGCAAGTCACTTAACCCTCCATTGCCTCAGGTACAAACTTAGATTGTGAGCCCTCCTGGGACAGAGAAATATCCAGAGTACCTGAATGTAACTCACCTTGAGCTACTACTGGAAAAGGTGTGAGCAAAATCTAAATAAGTAAATTAGTTACGCATTAATCTCAGAGGACACATTGTGGGTTATAAGACATTTATTAAATTAGAATCAATGTAATCTCTAACAACTGTTAAATGTAAGCCACATTGAACCGAAACACGTTTTTGGATAATTGTGGGATACAAGTATCAATAAACAAATAAAAATAAATAAATAGATTAAATCTGGAGATCATTCTGCACTGACCTGAAGAAAGTACAGGGTAAAGGGTCGTGGATTTGATAAACCGCCTTTCTGTGGAACAACCAAAGCAGTTATCAAATTTTATAAGCAGGTACTTTGTCCCTGGGGCAATGGAGGGTTAAGTGACTTGCCCAGGGTCACAAGGAGCCACAGTGGGAACTGAACTCACTTGCCCAGGTTCTCTCCCACTACCTTAACCATTAGACTACTCCTCAATAAAGAGGTCTCGCCTACATTTGACTTGCTGATCTTTGTCTACAAATTTGAGGTGAAAAACTAATGTCCTGTCTAGTGGCTCTTGGTCCTCTGATGGAAGGGAAGTGACGGGTCAGAAATAACACCCAACCCTTTGTGTTTTGCATCCAGAGGGAATGATCTAGTGATGTTTTTGCCTTTGGTCTGCTGGCTCTGCTGTAAACAATTAATACAGGGTTATTAAGAGACCTTTTGGAGATGCTGGTTGCTGCTGTTAGCCAAGGAAAGTGAAATTTGTTCAAATGGGCTTTTCTGTAGACGTGTTTCCAGCAACATAGCAACTGCCTGGTTACTATAGAGTCCATTCCTCTGTGTTTATGCTCTGGGCATTTACTACCTCAGATTACAGCTCAGCAGATCTCTTGGAGAAGGGTTTTAAAAAGTGATGAAGCTGGTGGGACCCTGTCATTAGGTTACAAGAAACAAAGCAAACAGTCCTGGATTTCTCCAAATCCTGCTTTGGAGATCTTCCTATCGATAAAGAGAAAATCTCCATGGTGTCACTGTTTTCAAAACAAACACCTTCTAGCCATGCCATAAAAATAAAAAAGAATTGCCTGTAAATGCATTATTTTATTAAATATATCCCACTTGCATGTGATTAACTGCTAGAAGGCAAAGTAACCGAATTCTGTTTATTTATATACTTCTTAAATCTTGAAAAGAAAAAAAACCCCAACAAATCCAGTCCTTGAAAGCAAAGCTTCAGACTGCCCATGGTAAGAAACCAGTTACTGAAAAAGTTTCACTCCATTTGTAAAGGAGAAGGTCATGATACGGATGGGATTAATCCAGTCTGCATAGTGACCTTCTTTCAGTGGTGTTCCTTGGTCAGCTGCCACTGGGGGCGAATCGCCGCTGCGCACCCTCCCCCGACTGTAGCGTCATCCCCCATGGCGCATCACCTTCAAACACCCTCCCCGGGTTCCCTGAGGTGCTGGGAGCAGCTGAGCGACTGTATTCTCCACTGGTTCCCTGCTCCCTTTGCCCCGGAACAGGAAGTGGCATCAGAGGGAGCAGGGAACCGGCGGAGCCGACAGTCGTGCGTCTGCTCCCTGCACCCGGGGTGGACCGTCCCCACCACCACCCCGTCCTCGATACGCCGCTGCCTTCTTTACAAATGAAATGAAACTTTTTCAGTGGATTTGGTATTATTGGTCTAATGACAGTTCTTCTAAAGTCTAATTCGTCCAAAGAGACAATTCATCTAAAAGTTAATTTGTCTAATGGACAATTGGTCTAAGAATTAAGGGGTCCTTTTACTAAGGTGTGCTGAAAATGGTCTACTCTACTGTAAGCGCGTATTTTGGAGGCACGTGGATACATTTTTCAGCGCACCTGTAAAAATGCCTTTTATTTATTTTGACCGAAAATGGACATGTGGCAAAATGAAAATTGACACGTGTCCATTTTCGGTCTGAGACGTTATTGCCACCCATTGACTTAGCTGTAAGGTCTCACACGTTAACCAGGCGGTAATGGTCTACGCGCGTAGAATGCCTTATACCAACCAGTAGCGCCATACCCCAGAAAATAAAAATTATTACCGCCCGGGCCACACAGTAGATGGGCGGTAATTCCTAATTGACACACATTGGACGTTCATAGGCGTCTTATGCGGCTTATTAAAAGGACCTCTAAATAAGATAAAAATGTAAAGTCACATATTTGTCATGTGGTAGATCACTTTTTTTTTTAAAGTCAATAATTTATTTATTTATTTGTTACATTTATATCCCACAGCTTCCCACCTATTTGTAGGCTCAATGTGGCTTACATAGTACTGGAGAGGCGTTACAGACTCCGGTGTAAACAAATACAAAGTGATGTTGTGGTAAGATAAAGTTCATGTGGCCCAGCCACACTAGGGAATCGTACAACGGAAGAGTTGAGTTATGTCCATTACGTTCTTTAGTTTTGTTGTGTTGCAGAGATCAGGCATTTATGTTGGATGGGTAGGGTATGCCTTTTTAAAAAGGTTAGTTTTTAGTGTTTTCCGGAAGTTTAGGTGGTCGTTTGTAGTTTTCAAGGCTTTTGGTAATGCGTTCCACAGTTGTGTGCTTATGTAGGAAAAACTGGACGCGTAAGTTGATTTGTATTTGAGTCCTTTGCAGCTTGGGTAGTGCAGATTTAGGTACGTTCGTGTTGATTCGGATGTGTTTCTAGTTGGTAGGTCGATCAAGTCTGTCATGTATCCCGGAGCTTCACCGTAGATAATTTTGTGAACCAGAGTGCAGATTTTGAAAGCGATGCGTTCTTTGACTGGGAGACAGTGTAGTTTTTCACGAAGGGGTTTTGCGCTTTCAAATCACGTTTTTCCGAAGATAAGCCTAGCTGCCGTGTTTTGAGCGGTCTGAAGTTTCTTTAAGGTTTGTTCTTTGCATCCCACATAAATTCCATTGCAGTAGCCTACATGGCTTAGTACCATTGATTGTATCAGGTTGCGAAATGAGAATACGTCACATGCTTTAATCTAATCAAAGCATTAACCTTGGAAGCCTCTTGGTATTGTAATACAGTAGGTGAAAATGTAACTGAATGCAATGGAAGTGCAAAAGTCACAGGTGTATCATGTAGATGTGTAAAGACTTCAATCTTGAATGAATGTATTAAGTTACTGAGACCTCGATGCTCAAAAGTAAACATGGACTCTAGAGGCCATTAGCGACAGACTAGCGCCCCGCATTTACCTGCGCAGAATGTTTAGAGGCCCGGAGTGTGGGAACAAATGAGCTCACGGATGAACAACACAAGTAGGATGCTAATGTAGTCAAGCTCATTGAGGGGCCTTTTTTACAAAGGTACGCTGAAAAATGGCCTGCGGTAGTGTAGACGCCTGTTTTGGGCTTGTGAAGAATCATTGTTCAGCACACCTGTAAAAAAAAGACTTTTTAAAAATTTTTGCCGAAAATGGACGTGCAGCAAAATCAAAATTGCTGTGCGTCCGTTTTGGGTCTGAGACCTTACTACCAGCCATTGACCTAGCGGTAAAGTCTCACGCAGTAACCGGGCGATAATGACCTACTTGCATCAAATGCCAGTTGGCACACATTCAATATGCATGTCTGAAAATAAAAAACATTTTTTGGGCGCACGTGCCAAAAATGAAATTACCGCAAGAGTCACGCGAGTAGCCGGGCAGTAACTCCATTTTGGCGCATGTTGGGCACGCATAGATGCTTACGTGGCTTAGTAAAAGGGCCCCTAAATTCTTCCCCGATGCTCAGGAAAAAAGCACCCAAAACAAAAGTGCCTTACCGCTGCAAAATGTAACGCCAGGTTGGAACAAACGTTAAGGTGTTGGAAGAGAGGATTTCTTACGATTCTTCAAAATCTGCCAGTTTTGATTGCTTTTGAAAGCAGAAGGATGCCCGTGCAAACCCTTAAGTGGTAGCCGTGAGAAACGAATACGCGCAAATCACAGCAGACCCAAAAGTGAAAGCACACGTTGGCGACTGTTTCCTGCATTTAAATATAAGCGTCCAAGCTAAAATAAAAAAAATTTAAAACGCTTATATTTAGGCCACACAAAACAGACTCCAATGTATGCTGCACGTTCGGGTTCTCCCAGGTGCCTGCACACAGGAGTCGAGCTTACTGCGGAAGTCTTCTGCGCATGCGCCAAGCACAGTCCTCCCGCCACATTCCCCAATGCTCAATGCGATGGGCGCGCCTATATTTGCATCTCATTAGCGTTGAGCATTAGGGCGGTGGTTTTTTTTGCGCTGTTCTGATGGTATTTTTACATTTTTAATGTGAGGCCTTAAGCTGTAGCTTGTATAGCTTACAGGCAGTTGGGGTCCTGGCTCTTAGCAGTGTGGACAGAAATAACTCA
Source organism: Microcaecilia unicolor (assembly GCF_901765095.1). Taxonomy (NCBI): domain Eukaryota; kingdom Metazoa; phylum Chordata; class Amphibia; order Gymnophiona; family Siphonopidae; genus Microcaecilia; species Microcaecilia unicolor. The sequence continues at coordinate 7,579,117 of NC_044039.1, read as the reverse complement.
GCTGACTGGATGGACTGGTTAGTCTGGCAATACTGTGAAGTACTGTGAAGGTCAGTAGGTCCGTTTGTATTTTTTTTTTCATCGTTAAAGATGGTTAGACACACTTGGCAGTCTTGCTTTCAGTTTTCGCCAGATTGCTGCAGACTAGCTTGTAAGGTATAATTGAGGAACAATTAGTAGTTACTATGGCAACCTTATAAGAACATACAGTACACACGTTTGATTTACACACTTTGAGTGTGAAAACATACCACAAAAGTAGGATTAAGCTAAATTTATGCGGTTATGATTTTGTGCTTTGCTTTTCAACAATAATGCTTTCTGCAACTTTGAATTCAGGGTGTATCAGAAACCTGAAGGACTGTAGAAAAACTGGAAGTCAGATTCCTCCCTTTGACCCGAAGAACTTTTCACAAATTAGGAAAACAACACAGAAACCAAGAAAGCTGCATTTTCAACACAAGGAGCGTATAGAAAACAGCATACTAGAACTCTCACATTCAGAACAACTTGGATTATGGATCTTGGCATCAGGAGCTGCTTTTGACAAATCAAACAGGGTTATACACAGGAACATTCCTAGCCTCCTCCGGATATCTAACCGATCACGTCCAGCTAATGTTCGACTTGCCCTGAACCCCGTCCCAGCCCCCACCCGAGTCAACCCTTCACTTACCCAAAGGCCCTCCCCGAGCCTACTTTTAACTTCCCTGGTGGCCTAGTGGCATCTTTGGGGCAGAAAACCATCTATCATTTGGTGCTGCTTATTTCCAACCCAAAAACACGCCCTGTTGAAATTTGGATGAACTGTGGAGCAAAACGTCTAAAATCGGGGTGTCAAAAATTGTAACGTGGATGTGATTGAGAGAAAACTGTCCCCTCCTTCTGTCCCAGTATATCTTGTAGGGTATCAAGACCCACTGATTCTTTACAACTGGACAAGTCCACCACATATGGAAAAAAGTTCCCCGTTCTCCACAGCCTCTTCAACACATATCCTTTGTTGTTGGGAAGATCAATCTTCAGTTTCACTGGCAAGTAATACCAGTGATAGAAAATCGACCCTATGTAAAATTACCTGGACACCAGCGACACAACTTAACCAAAGACCGTAATGGACATTACCTGACTCTTCCTCCCCCTCTCCCTCTTTAAGTTCCCCCCAATTCTATCAACCATACATGTATCTTACCCACCATAATATCACCTTAACATAACATAGTAACATAGTAGATGATGGCAGAAAAAGACCTGCATGGTCCATCCAGTCTGCCCAACAAGATAAACTCATATGTACTACTTTTTGTGTATACCCATTTGTTGTAATAACTTGTTTTGTTTGTGTGTTAAAAACTTTTTAACATGCAAGACTGTGCCGGTTTTAATTCATAGGGCACAGTAAAATTTCTAAGGGGCTTAAACAATCAAACATGCGCCAACACATTCTTGTATTCATTCATAAATTGTATTTGTTCAGACCGGAACCGGCTAACACCATTAACGGTTAACATGTAAGCCACATTGAGCCTGCAAAAAGGTGGGATAATGTGGGATACAAATGTAACAAATAAATAAATACATTTTTTGGACATTTTTCTCTTCTGAAAATGAGACCCTTAATATTCCACCTTGATTTTTTTTTTTTTGTTACATATGTACCCCACACTTTCCCACTCATGGCAGGCTCAATGCAGCAGGCAATGGAGGGTTAAGTGACTTGCCCAGAGTCATAAGGAGCTGCCTGTGCCTGAAGTGGGAATTGAACTCAGCTCCTCAGGACCAAAGTCCACCACCCTAACCACTAGGCCATTCCTCCACGCAGAAAAGTGAATAAATCCTGGAAATCACTTTGTTGGCATATTATAAACCTCAGTTACTAAGGCTGTTTTCCTATTCCATATCTATGAGAATAAAGTTTAGTAAATCAAATTTGCAAACGATCTTCTATATGTTAATGAATTCTGAGTTATGTATTAAGAACAGTGTGTACTATAAGTGCGAAACACAGGAAATTATAGCACCACAAATAGCAGATCTTAAAGAGGTTCAAAGAAGAGCGACCAAAATGATAAAGGGGATGGAACTCCTCTCGTATGAAGAAAGGCTAAAGAGGTTAGGGCTGTTCAGCTTGGAAAAGAGACGGATGAGGGGAGATATGATCAAGGTCTACAAAATCCTGAGTGGTGTAGAACGAGTAGTAGTAAATTGATTTTTTTACTTGTTCCAAAAGTTCAAAGACTAGGAGACACTCAAGGAATTTACATAGAAACACTTTTAAAACAAATAGAAGGAAATAGTTTTTCACTCAGTGAATGGTTAAGCTCTGGAACTCTTTGCTGGACGATGTGGTAATAGTGGTTAGTGTATCTGGATTAAAAAAAAAATGTGGACAAGTTCCTAGAGGAAAAAGTCCATACTCTGCTATTGAGATGGACATGGGGAAAGCTGCTGCTTGCCCTAGGATTGGTAGCACAGAATGTTGCTACTTTGTGGGATTCTGAAATCTTGCTATTCTTTGGGGTTCTACATGGAATGTTGCTACTCTTTGAGATTCTGTATGGAATCTTGTCACTCTTTAGGATTCCAGACTCTTGCTGTTCTTTGGGGTTCTACATGGAATGTTGCTACTCTTTGAGATTCTGCATGGAATCTTGTTACTCTTTTAGGATTCCAGAATCTTGCTGTTCTTTGGGGTTCTACATGGAATGTTGCTACTCTTTGAGATTCTGCATGGAATCTTGTTACTCTTTAGGATTCCGGAATCTTGCTACTCTTTGGGGTTCTGAAATATTGCTACTATTTGGGTTTCTGCCAGGTACTTGTGACCTGAATTGACCACTGTTGGAAACAGGATACTGGACTAGATGGACCGTTGGTCTGACCCACTATGATTATTCTTATATTCTTCAACAGATTGACAGCGACATACAAGAAAGGGGAGCGGGTTCTGCCAAAGATAAGAACTTTGCTATGAATTTTAAAGTAGTAGATTTTACATTGGATAAAACAGAACTGGACTCTGTTAATTACACTGGACAGAGGATTTCTTACCTAGTGCTATTGTTCGGTTGGGTCATTATTTCAGGTACATAAATGCATCACTAAGGACTCAGAGATGGGTTGTCCATCCACATTACGTCTTACAAGCTCCAGGAGGAAGTTCTTTGGCATGATGCAAGAACTACAGTGATTGTTAGCAGCAAATTTGAGAGACTGAGATCAAACATTCCCTAGTTTAGAAGTGAGGGTCATTGTTGTCACGGTATGAACAAAACTATCCCATTTGGAGACATTGTCCCTGAGAGAAACTTTGTAACTTTGTGAGCACGTTGTACCAGAAAAGCACTGGGATCATGACCCAAAGAGAATTATGGAAAATGAAAATGTTATGATCACCTGGGACATTCACATTCCAGCACGTAAGAAGCTAGATGCAATGAAACTGGACATAATGGTGAAGGTGAAAACATAAGAACAGCATTGATAATACAAGAGTTGGTGCCAAGTGATTATTCTGTGAATTGTATGGGAAGAGAAAAGATCCTCAAGAACCAAGAAATGATGCAGAAATGTATTTATTTACTCAAGGTGGTGTACAGTAAGAATAGATCAAACATGAGCAATAGGCAATTACAGCAGTATCAAATAACACAAAGTATGTCATAGTATAATACTTACTGTCATACCTGTGAGTTCTTGTACCAAGTAGAGCGCTGCTGAGCCCGGTACTCGGACCAGGTTCTGCTTGGCGGCCGGACAACCCCGGGTTTTACCTGTGCTGACCGCCGTTCCCCAGAGGTTGAGCCCCTAGGTGCGGGTGGCCTGCAGGGCTTACGAGATGGAGCAGGAAGCAGGGTGATGAACGTGACAGCCAGACAGGCAGCAGGCAAGAGAGTGATCCAGGTAAAGGCAGAGTCAGTAGGCAGGCAGCAGACACGAGAGTAATCCAGGTACAGGCAGAGTCAGTAGGCAGGCAGCAGACACGAGAGTAATCCAGGTACAGGCAGAGTCAGTAGGCAGGCAGCAGACACGAGAGTAATCCAGGTACAGGCAGAGTCAGTAGGCAGGCAGCAGACACAAGAGTAATCCAGGTACAGGCAGAGGCAGCAACGAATAACAAAGTAGAAGAGAAGCACACTACTGAGCAAGTAACGCCTACCAAAGTAGAAGCCGAAGCAAGGAGTCTAGGGAGAGCTCAGCTGATAAAGTGCTAGCATCTAACATCAGCAGAGAGAAAGGGCACAGCCTTAGGACAAGAGCAGGGGAAGGAGGAACCGGAAGACCAATAGGACAGAAGCAAGGGAAGCCAGGCAGAGGAAGAGCAGACCCAGGTGGGTGGAAGCAAAACAATCAAGGAGCCTGGAAGCCAGGCAGAGAGAGAGAGAGAGAGAGAGAGAGAGAGAGAGAGAGAGAGAGAGAGAGCAGAAACAGGTGCATGGAAGCAAAGCAATCAAGGAGCCTGCAGCCAGAGAAGAACCACACACACATGGCTGTGCCAGTCAAGTGTGCATGTTGTCAGGATCCTGCGCAGCCTGGGGATGCATTGAGGTAGGGGACATGACACTTACAATGTCAACACAATAAGTAATAGAACATTTTAATTGACAGAGTAGGGTATAAGCAAAGATGGAACATATAGGTAAGAGAGTAAGAAGGGTTAGAAAGTAAGGTGACTAATTTAAAGAAAGTTCCTATCATACTGGATGCCACAGGCTTAATTAACGGCAGTTTCCAAGCACATATTGATAGACTGCTAATTCATATTACATTCAGTGAGTATGACAGTGAGCATTAGTAAGCTTGAGAGACTGAGATCGTACTCCACAGGCCCTGGAACAGAAGTGAGATTCACTACTGTCCTGGTAGTTGCAAAACAAACACATTTGGAGACGTTACTCCGAGAGAAACTCAGTGCAAACACACATTTATTAGTTATGGCTGGTTGTACTAAATTTGGTACAGTGTATGAGATGTTCCTGACCAGGACACTGTCTAAGAACCTTATATGAGAAGCATTTCTGAGTATGCAAATGTGTGCCAGCTGAGAGGGCTATGGCTCTACCACTTCCATAAGTACATAAGTATTGCCACACTGGGACAGACCAAAGGTCCATCAAGTCCAGCATCCTGTTTCCAACAGTGGCCAATCCAGGTCACAAATACCTGGCAGAAACTCAAATAGTAGCAACGTTCCATGTAGAACCCCAAAGAGTAGCAAGATTCTAGAATTCTAAGGAATAACAAGATTCCTTGCAGAATTTCAAAGTGTAGCAACATTCCATGAAGAACCCCAAAGAGTAGCAAGATTCCATTTAGAATCCCAAGTACATAAGTACATAAGTGTTGCCATACTGGGACAGACCAAAGGTCCATCAAGCCCAGTGTCCTGTTTCCAACAGTGGCAATCCAGGTCACAAACACCTGGCAAGATCCCGAAAAAGTTCAATGCATTTTATGCTGCTTATCCCAGAAATAAGCAGTGGATTTTCCCCAAGTCAATTTAATAATGGTCTATGGACTTTTCCTTTAGGAAGACGTCCAAACCTTTTTTAAACCCTGCTAAGCTAGCCGCCTTTACCACATTCTCTAGCAACGATTCCAGAGTTTAATTACACGTTGAGTGAAAAAAAATTTCTCCGATTTGTTTTAAATTTACTACTTTATAGCTTCATCGCATGCCCCCTAGTCCTAGTATTTTTGGAAAGCGTGAACAAACGATTCACGTTTACCCATTCCACTCCAATCATTATTTTATAAACCTCTGTCATATCTCCCCTCAGCCATCTTTTCTCCAAGCTTAAGAGCCCTGGGTCTTACTGTCTCATTGTACATAATTTTTCTTCACTTCTGTTTTGCTCAAATCCACAGCGAGTTTGCCCATCAGGAAAGTAAAAGTCCTGAAGAAATGTGCTTGCTGGCACAGTCGCTCATCTCCTGACCTCACTCCATTCTAAGCCACAGGCTGCTAAAGCATCATCAGAGCACATGGTTAATATCAACCATGTTACCCTGTAATTGATATTGTGACAGAATGTAAGCATGCCTGGGACCGATTTAGACAGCAGTGGTATAACAAAAGACTTGTGATGTTAGATAGAGCACACAAGAGGGAGGGGGGGGGGGGGGTCCTGGGTATTGGGTTAAGTAGTTTTCTCCTTTACCAGAATGGCAGAAAAGCAAAACTGCCTTAGATATGGACTGCTATCCAGCAGGTGGTCGGCAGTGTAGATGAGGGACCGAGGAAGTAAACTGTGCTGAGAATCCCACTTTCTTCATGGTGCAGTAAACTACCACTACTACTACTAATCATTTCTAAAGCGCTACTAGACGTACGCAGCGCTGTACACTTGAACATGAAGAGACAGTCCCTGCTCGACAGAGCTTACAATGTAATTAGGACAGACAAACAGGACAAGTAAGGGATAAGGACAAAGAGAAGCAAGATTCCAGAATCCCCACAGTAGCAAGTTTCTGTGCGGAATCCCAAAGAGTATGAAGATTCCGGAATCCCACAGCAGCAAGATTCTGTGCGGAATCCCAAAGAGTACAAAGATTCCGGAATCCCACAGTAGCAAGATTCTATGTGGAATCCCAAAGAGTAACAAGATTCCGGAATCCCAAAGACTATTACTACTTATCATTTCTATAGCGCTAGAAGACATATGCAGTGCTGTACACTTGAACATAAAGAGACAGTCCCTGCTTGACAGAGCTTACAATCTAATTAGGACAAACAGGACAAATAAGGGATAAGGACAAAGAGTAGCAAGATTCCGGAATACCAAAGAGTAGCAAGATTCTAGAATCCCAAAGAGTAGCAAATATTCTGGAATCCCAAAGACTACTACTACTTATCATTTCTATAGCGCTACTAGACGTACGCAGCGCTGTACACTTGAACATGAAGAGACAGTCCCTGCTCGACAGATCTTACAATCTAATTATGACAGACAAACAGGACAAGTAAGGGATAAGGACAAAGAGTAGCAAGATTCCGGAATCCCAAAGAGTAGCAAGATTCTAGAATCCCAAAGATTAGCAAATATTCTGGAATCCCAAAGACTACTACTACTACTTATCATTTCTAAAGCGCTACTAGACGTACGCAGCGCTGTACACTTGAACATGAAGAGACAGTCCCTGCTCGACAGAGCTTACAATCTAATTAGGACAGACAAATAGGACAAGTAAGGGATAAGGACAAAGAGTAGCAAGATTCCGGAATCCCAAAGAGTAGCAAGATTCTAGAATCCCAAAGATTAGCAAATATTCTGGAATCCCAAAGACTACTACTACTACTACTACTTATCATTTCTATAGCGCTACCGGACGTACGCAGCGCTTCACACTTGAACGTGGAGAGACAGCCCCTGCTCGATAGAGCTTACAATCTAATTATGACAGACAGACAGGACAAGTAAGGGATAAGGGTTAGGACAGACAGGACATATCAGGGATAGGGGACAGTTGAAGGTTTAGGTTTAGGAGTTAAAAGCAGCATCGAAGAGGTGGGTTTTTAGCCTAGATTTGAAGATGGCCAGAGATGAGGCTTGGCGTACCGGCTCAGGAAGTTTATTCCAGGCATATGGTGCAGCAAGATAGAACGAACAGAGTCTGGAGTTAGCGGTGGAGGAGAAGGGTGCAGATAAGAGAGATAATGCACGCAAGTTACTGTAACTTGTAAAAAAAAAAAAAAGAAAAGCACAGACAGAAATATGCACACAGTTCCTGCTTCTCTGTTTCTCAGTGATGATTAGTCTCGGGTCAGCGAGGGGATGTTCAGACTGAAAACTGAAAGGGCATTGCTCCCTTCAGGATCAGTCATTTGCTGAAGTGCAGTGAATAATTGAGTACTGACTACAGTGGTACTTCATTACTCAGTCACTCATGGTCTCCTTCTGTTGGGCTTGGTGGGTGCTTCTGTTATTTATTTATTTGTAACATTTGTATCCCGCATTGCCCCACTTATTAGCAGGCTCAATATGGCTTACAAAATACCGTAATGGTGAATGCCAAGTACGGTAGGTAGTAAACAAATACAATTAGAAAAGGGTCAGGTAAGGTAGGGGCAGACGGGTTCAATAAGGGACAAGGAAATAAGAAATAAAATGTCCATTGCAATGTACGTATAGATGCATTGAAGAGTTGAGGCATTTAAGTAGAATCAGTAGGGTAGGCCTTGCAAAACAGATAAGTCTTTAAGTTCGCTTGAAGTTTAGATGTTCGTGCATCGTTTTCACGCTCTGTGGTAACGCATTCCACATTTGCGTACTTAAATAAGAAAAATTGGATGCATAGGTTGATTTCTATCTGAGTACTGAGGGGCCCTTTTACTCAGCTGCAGTAAAAGGGGGCCCTGCGTTCGCATCAGTGCCTGTTTTTTGATGTGTGCCGAGGCCCCCATTTACCACAGTGGGTAAAAGGCTGTCCATTTTGGGGGAAAAGAAATGTCTGTGAGGTAAGGGAACCACTTGCCGCGTGGCCATTTCGGGAGGGGGGAAGCACTTACTGCCACCCATTGAGGTGGGGGTAAGGGATCCTGCACCGATAACCCAGCAGTAACTGGGCAGTGATTACTGCCTGGTAAGCCCCAGCACTAGAAAAATCGAATGTATATTTGTACCGCCAGAAATGGTGCGCTCCGGGGTGGGAATCTACCACCGAGCTCCAGCGGAAGTTCCGGCTGCACGCCAGCCCTTGAGTGTTGGGGGAGGGGCTTTCCACTTACTCTGCTACATTTTTATGCAATAAAGCGTGCTCAGGCTTTGAGCACGGTTAGCGCCAGTGGATGCAGAAAGAAGTTTTATGCAAAAGCGAACCCTTCGCAAAGCCTTGAGTCCACTGCATATTTAATTAAGGCTAATTCACTATTCAGGGTAGATGCAGAAAAATGTGCTGATGAGTTAAAGGTTGTGGCTTTTTAACACCAAGCATCGGAACGAAGCCAAGCGCATTTCATGCCTGATTTCCAGAGAGAGGAATGGGGGAAAACTGAAGCAGAGAGTCAATACTGGTTGTTTTATTACTGGGTTTATGCCAATGACCACATGTGGATTGTCACTGAGAATTTAATTGACTGATGAAGGTTCGCTTGTTATTGAAAAGGTTTTAGATACATATTCCTCCAAATGGTATGATACGTTAATTGCTATAGGTCTAAAAATGGTTTTGGCATTTGGGGAACTGAGGAACTGAGTTCAATTCCCACTTCAGGCACAGGCAGCTCCTTGTGACTCTGGGCAAGTCACTTAACCCTCCATTGCCCCATGTAAGCCGCATTGAGCCTGCCATGAGTGGGAAAGCGCAGGATACAAATGTAACAAAAATAAAATAGATACTATTGGAGATTCTACATGGAATGTTGCTACTATTGAGATTCTGTTGTTACTATTGGAGATTCTACATGGAATGTTGCTACTATTGAGATTCTGTTGCTACTATTGGAGATTCTACATGGAATGATGCTACTATTGGAGTTTCTACATGGAATGTTGCTATTCCACTAGCAACATTCCATGTAGAAGGCTGCGCAGGCTTCTGTTTCTGTGAGTCTGACGTCCTGCACGTACGTGCAGGACGTCAGACTCACAGAAGCAGAAGCCTGCGCGGCCACATTGCTGATCTACAAGGGCCGACTTCTACATGGAATGTTGCTAGTGGAATCTCAAATAGTAGCAACAGTGGAGGAGTGGCCTAGTGGTGTGGGTGGTGGACTTTGGTCCTGAGGAACTGAGTTTGATTCCCACTTCAGGCACAGGCAGCTCCTTGTGACTCTGGGCAAGTCACTTAACCCTCCATTGCCCCATGTAAGCCGCATTGAGCCTGCCATGAGTGGGAAAGCGCAGGGTACAAATGTAATTAAAAAAAAAGACCTGTCATGCCTGAGGCCAGGTCCACATCTACAATGGAAGAAATTCTGTGTCTCTGGCTACATGGGACATGGACTCCTCTCACCAGCAACTTAAGTTGTCACAAAAGACAAACAAAAAAATAGACTCCATTCCCTCTGACACAATGTTAGTGATGGAATAGTTTGTTTTAGAAGCCCTGGGTTCAGGCCCTGCCTTGCCCATGCAATGCTGTAAGTTCTGAGTTTTATAAGACACATTAACACTGAGCTCCTGGGAGCAGTGCTCAGATTTGGGCACAGTGACGCTTCGGCTGACCTGTGATGGCTGCATTTGTGCTTTTGGGGTTGCTTCTCTTCTTGGTGCAGTTGATATTGCCACTGTACATGTAGCTAACATTTGGAAATTTAAATGTGGTAATTTAGCCATTAGGGGGAACGTCTTAAAAAACTGCTCACACAGGGGATAAATAATTGCATTTATTTATTTATAACTGTATTGTGGAGGAGTAGCCTAGTGGTTAGTGCAGCAGACTCTGATCCTGGGGAACTGGGTTCAATTCCCACTGCAGCTCCTTGTGACTGTGGGCAAGTCACTTAACCCTCCATTGTCCCAGGTACAAATAAGTACCTGTATATAATTTTTTTTTTGTTACATTTGTACCCCACACTTTCCCACTCATAGCAGGCTCAATGTAGCTTACATATTATATACAGGTACCTATTTGTACCTGGGGCAATGGAGGGTTAAGTGAATTACCCAGAGTCACAAGGAGCTGTTTGTGCCTGAAGTGGGAATCAAACTCAGTTCCTCAATTCCCCAGGACCAAAGTCCACCACCCTAACCACTAGGCCACTCCTCCATATAATATGTAAACCGCCTTGAATGTAGTTGGAAAAACCACAGAACGGCAGTATATAATTCCCATTATTTACTTATTTGTTATGAATTTCCACCCCAATCCTAGATATGACCCCCACCCAATTGCTGTTGGTCTAGTGGATGCTGAACCCCTCCCCCCCCCCCCCATGCGCCTGGAAGATGGACGGAATGAGCTCTTATTTGGCAGTCCCTGGGTGGTGCATCCATGAGGAGTCAGGTGCTGCCATTTCCAAGATGGTGGCAGAGAGGCTGAAGCAAGTGGGCAGCCAATCCTCCCTCCCACTTTCCAGGTACATAGGGAGGCGAGGACGTGGAGGGATCAGCGGGGGAGGGGGTGTCCACTAGACCACCAGGGGCTTTCTAATTGAGTGTTGAGCGGGTGGGAGATTTGAGGGGTCATCCCTGGGTTGGGGAGATTATGGGGTCAACTCTAGGGTCAGGGGTTGTTGTGGGGTCAGGGGATGGAGGATCCAAGATGGTGGATGGTGGGTCCACACGCACCCAAGGATTTTATTTTTGTGCTGCGTTTGGACTGGGGGAGACAGGCGACCCAGAAGTTCAGGTGGATTTTTTTTTCTTCTAATGTCTCCCTTCCTATCTGTGTGTGAACCGATCCCCACTAAAGCACTGGCAGGAAGGGAGACATTTAAATCTTCAGGGCAGCAAATAGCTCCATCTTACCGCAGCAGCCTTTGCTGTCTTTTCTGATAATGCAGACTTTGCAATGCAGAAGTAATTTGACGGCTGCTTGCTTCAAGGGCAAAGCCTGTAACTGGGCCTCTGCATTTTTGTGACAGCAGGGATGACTAAGTGCTATTTTGAAACAACAGGTGTCAATGCACGGGCGTATACATGGGCGGAGCTTGAAAGGGATATAGGCGGGGCCTCCATTTACATGCATAACTTAAGGTTCAAGGTTCCACTCTATTTAGTACACCACAAACTGGTAGTTTAAAATTAAGTGGGGAGGAGAAAAATAAAGAAATAAAATGAATGAAATAGGAAAACCAAATGCTTTTTAAGAGCAGTCCTAAAGTTATGAATTGACTGCTCAGTGCGGAGATGAAGACGAATTGTGTTCCACATTTACGTGGCTGCATAAGTGTAAGGTGTACCTCAACTGGGTTATGCTGGTATTTTGTAATGAAATCTGACTGCTCAGTGCAGGGGAGTAGCCAGACTTCAGCTGGAGGGGGGGGGGTCCAGAGCCCGAGGTGAGGGGGCCACTTTTGACCTCCCCCAGCGCCGCAACCCCTCCCCATCCCTTTCGACCTCCCCTCCCACCGCTGCCAACCCTCCCCCGCCACCGCCAGGTACCTTCGCTGGCGGGGGTCCCCAACCTCTGCCAGCCAAAGTCCCCTTCAGCGCCGGTCTCCGAGCCCGGCACATTCGCTGATCTGGATTCTGTTTCTGTGAGTCCTGCAGGACGTCAGGACTCACAGAAACAGAATCCAGATCAGCAACGTGCCGGAGACCGGTGCTGAAGAGGACTTCGGCTGGCAGGGGTTGGGGACCCCCGCCAGCAAAGGTACCTGATGGCGGCGGGGGAGGGTTGGCGGCGGCGGGAGGGGGGGTGAAAGCAGGGGGCAGGGCTAAATCTGTGGGGGCCCATGCCCCCGTGGCCCCACCTAGCTACGCCCCTGGTTCAGTGTACAGCATGGGGCTGCTTAAACGGAGGTGGCCCACTTATATTTTGCATTAAGGAGTGAATTGTTTGGACTAGTAGGCCAGAGATGATTTCTCTCATTATGTGGGTAGATGTGTTGGTCGTAGACACATAAAAGAAAAAGAGGGTATTTTCCTAAAAATTAAAAAAACCTAGAGGACATGTCTGAAGATGTCCAAAATGAGGGCACAAGGTAACCCTAAGTATGCAGAACAATAATGCAGAAAAGTAATATATAACTTAGCCATTTAAAGCAATCAGTTCTCATGGTTGCTGCTATAAGGGGGAAGGGAAGGAAGAGGGGAGGGAGAGAGTGGTAGATACTTGGAATGCCCTCCCACGGGAGGTGGTGGAAATGAAAACGGTAACGGAATTCAAACATGCGTGGGATAAACATAAAGGAATCCTGTGCAGAAAGATTGGTGGTTGGGAGGTGGGGATAGTGCTGGGCAGACTTATACGGTCTGTGCCAGAGCCGGTGGTGGGAGGCGGGACTGGTGGTTGGGAGGCGGAGAATAGTGCTGGGCAGACTTATACAGTCTGTGCCAGAGCTGGTGGTGGGAGGTGGGGCTGGTGGCTGGGAGGCGGGGAAAGTGCTGGGCAGACTTATATGGTCTGTGCCAGAACCAGTGGTGGGAGGCGGGGATAGTGCTGGGCAGACTTACACGGTCTGTGCCCTGAAAAAGACAGGTACAAATCAAGGTAAGGTATACACATATGAGTTTATCTTGTTGGGCAGACTGGATGGACCGTGCAGGTCTTTTTCTGCCGTCATCTACTATGTTACTATCTATGAATTGGGGCTGTATAGATAGAGAAAATAAAATGTTTTCTAAGGTCAAACGGTTATGTATCTCTGGTGTGTGAGAGCAGAGCACCCACACATCGTGATGTATCTGAATTTTCATGATCGAGAAAATGATTTCAAGTAAAACATTGTTATTAAAGATCAGAAGCGTGTTAAATCAGCAGCAGGAAATAAAATAAAAGGTGTGATTTCCAAAAATAAAGTAGTTGACACAGGCATTACAAACTGATAAGTCAAAGCAGGTACAGTCCAACATAAAACTTTCAATTAAGTTTTATATTAAACTTTACTTGCTGTACACCCTCTTGGGTGAATCCAATAAAAAAAATGAGACAGGGCATTACTAAGGAAGGTTATGAAGCCTTGTATTCCTGTCAGTTCCATGGCTGAGAATCTGACTCTTTCATATTAATGTACAATCAGAAGATGATAAAAAGGTTTTAAAAAAACATCGCTTAAAAATCTTCCTTACGATTGCAGGCTCTTTTTCAAAATGTTCCCTTTCAGGTCCTCCAGTCCCTGATAATATCACTATAATGTTCTTATTTAGCTGAGCAAGAAGCGTGCTTTATTAATTTCATTTTCCTTATTCTCACTGCTGACTGGCTGAGGCAAATTTTTCCAAAGCAAAAAGATTTGTGTTTTGTTCAGAGATGCCAGGACACAAGACACCCAGGAGAGATCTGATCAGCTTCAAGCCTACTCCCCAGGGACCAGCTCATCAACAGGCAACAAGTACACAGATGAGAGTATAAACAAGGTAACTCCGGGTCAGAAGTGACACGAGTCAGTCCTGGCTTTTAATCCCCCTCCTTAGCGGTTGCTGAGCTCAGACAGTGCCCAGGGAAGAGAGAACCTGGAAGCAATAGTCAGAGATAAGAATCCAGACAATGCTACTGCAACAGTGTATCAGCATCAGCTGTGACTTCCTCTTAGGAGGAGGGAGACGGGATGTGGATTTTGCTCCCTATTTTCAATAGTTCAGGGGTCCTTTTACCACGCTGCGGTTGTGGCAGGGACCATTTTACTTCAGCGGGTAAAAATCGCCAATAGCAATATGGCCAGGCGGTAAGAACCCGCGGGAGGTGGTGGAGATGAAAACGGTAACGGAATTCAAACATGCGTGGGATAGGCATAAAGGAATCCTGTGCAGAAGGAATGGATCCACAGAAGCTTAGCTGAAATTGGGTGGCGGGGGGAAGAGGGGTTGGTGGTTGAGAGGCTAGGATGGGGCAGGGCAGACTTATACGGGGTCTGTGCCGGAGCCAGTGATGGGAGGCGGGACTGGTGGTTGGGAGGCGGGAAATACTGCTGGACAGACTTATACGGTCTGTGCCCTGAAAAAGACAGGTACAAATCAAGGTAAGGTATACACATATGAGTTTATCGTGGGCAGACTAGATGGACCGTGCTGGTCTTTTTCTGCCGTCATCTACTATGTTACTATGTTACTATGTATGTAACCACGTGGGCATGCGTCAGGGAGCCCTTACTGCCACCCACTGAGGTAGCGGCAAGGGCTCCCGCAGTAACCGGGCACTGCAAGACGATGTCCGATTATTGCTGCGCTAGCCATTTTTGTTTTTTCTCCCCCCAGAAATGGTAATACTTGACCCAGAACTCCTGCCAGCGGCCGTATTGGGTTGGTGGTAGTCTCGGAATAGCAAATGGTACGCCTGCAGTGCGCTTACCGCTGCTTTGTAAAAGGGACCCTCAGTGAGTTCTGTTCAAGCGCTGGGGTATTTCCATGTCCCCAGTGTCATGTCCCCTACCTCAACGCAGGGATGGAGAAGGGAGGGAAATGCAGAGCACCATTAATAATAATCGATTGACACTCTGACAGGAGTTGTGTACACAACACAGGGGGGAGGGGGGAGAGAATTGTGAGAGCTTTGCAGGGCTGGGCAGGGAAGGAAAGGGAGAGATGCTGGACCATGTGCAGAGGGTGGGAGGGAGAAGGGAGGGAGATGCAGAGCACCATTAATAGTAATTGATTGACACTCGCGTACACAACATGGGGGGAGGGGAGAGAATTGTGAGAGCTTTGCAGGGCTGGGCAGGGAAGGAAAGGGAGAGATGCTGGACCGTGTGCAGAGGGTGGGAAGGAGAAGGGAGGGAGATGCAGAGCACCATTAATAATAATCGATTGACACTCTGACAGGAGTTGTGTACACAACACATGCACTTTGTATGGCTACAGCACTGTAGTCCAGTTTTTGCTCTTTGGATGGTGCCTATGGGTGGGATCCTGGGGTGCACAAGCATCAGGATCAGAACGGGAACCCCAGTCTGAGGCCTGACACTGTAATGGCTGAAGAATGGAGGGAAGAGGGGGATGGGGATGAGGACTCATAGACGGCTGAGGGGAGATATGATAGAGGTCTATAAAATGAATGAATAGAGTGGAACGGGTAGATGTGAGCTCTTTGAGCAGGGACTGTCTCTCTTTGTTAAATTGTACAGCGCTGCGTAACCCTAGTAGCGCTCTAGAAATGTTAAGTAGTAGTAGTAGTAATGTGAAGCGTCTGCTTACTCTTTCCAAAAATACTAGGACTAGGGGGCATGCGATGAAGCTACAATGTAGTAAATTTCAAACAAATTGGAAAAAATTTTTCTTCACTCAACGTGTAATTAAACTCTGGAATTCATTGCCAGAGAATGTGGTAAAGGCAGTTAGCTTAGCGGAGTTTTAAAAAGGTTGGAAAATCCACTGCTTATTTCTGGGATAAGCAGCATAAAATGTTTTGTACTTTTTTGGGATCTTGCCAGGTATTTGTGACCTGGATTGGCCACTGTTGGAAACAGGATGCTGGGCTTGATGGACCTTTGGTCTGTCCCAGTATGGCAACACTTATGTACTTGAGATTCTAAATGGAATCTTACTACTCTTTGGGGTTCTTCATGGAACGTTGCTACATTTTGAAATTCTGCATGGAATCTTGTTATTCTTTAGAATTCTAGAATCTTGCTACTCTTTGGGGTTCTACATGGAACGTTGCTACTATTTGGGTTTCTACCAGGTACTTGTGACCTGGATTGGCCACTGTTGGAAACAGGATGCTGGGCTTGTCCTAGTGTGGCAATACTTCTGTATTTATGTAGTTGTAGCAAATTCTGATTGAGCTGAAAGCCCAAAAGAGCAGGGAGTAGCTCCTGGACCCTCTTCCCCGTGCAAAACACATGTTGGGTATGAATAATGCTACATGCAACTCATTACCAATAAATTTTATGTTGAAAACTGCAATTAAACCATTGCTAGTGATTGATCTGTTTAATTAGTAGCTATTAAGTGTTTCCTCGTAAACGTTCATTTCTATTTAATCCCAGAATTTGATAGATGTATGAGTTCATTGTTCATAAAGGGGTTTGCAAATGGCATTCAGTACTTCATTAACTGGTTCGGCAAAGCTTATTTTCCATAAAGACTGGTAGTAAATTTAAGGTCTCCATCTGCATAAATTTCAGTATAGAACAGATGGTGTGTTGCTAATATAAGGGTAGGGATCCTACTATAATTTAAATGCTACCAGCACAACATAAGAAGCTGCCCTTACACATAACATATGCACAAATCAACATATCTTATTTACTACCGGACCAGATTAACAGAATCTAGAATATGCTCCTCATTTTTCCCCTCTATATTATCCCTCTCCTTACCTCTTCCTACACAATTTAATAAACCCCCTCCCTATCCCTCCCTCACACTTACTGAACTACATGTTAATTCCCAACTCGTCCTTCCTCCTTTATGTCTATCTTATTTTTTGTTGTTACATTTCTACCCCGCGCTTTCCCGCTCATGGCAGGCTCAATGCGGCTTACATGGGGCAATGGAGGGTTAAGTGACTTGCCCAGAGTCACAAGGAGCTGCCTGTGCCTGAAGTGGGAATTGAACTCAGCTCCTCAGGACCAAAGCCCACCACCCTAACCACTAGGCCACTCCTCCACTGTTGCTACTATTGGAGGTTCTACATGGAATGTTGCTATTCCACTAGCAACATTCCATGTAGAAGTCGGCCCTTGCAGATCACCAATGTGGCCGCGCAGGCTTCTGCTTCTGTGAGTCTGATGTCACAGAAACAGAAGCCTGCGCAGCCTTCTACATGGAATGTTGCTAGTGGAATAGCAACATTCCATGTAGAACCTCCAATAGTAGCAACATTCCACGTGGAATCTCCAATAGTATCTATTTTATTTTTGTTAGGTTTGTACCCTGCGCTTTCCCACTCATGGCAGGCTCAATGCGGCTTACATGGGGCAATGGAAGGTTAAGTGACTTGCCCAGAGTCACAAGGAGCTGCCTGTGCCTGAAGTGGGAATCAAACTGTTCCTCAGTTCCCCAGGACCAAAGTCCACCACCCTAACCACTAGGCCACTCCTCCACATCTTACCTATCCACACATAAATGATTACCTCTCTACTTACAATATTATAGCTACATCCATTTTATAGCACTTTGTTAACATGACTTACTATGTAAGCTGCATTGAACCTGCTAGTGAGTGGGAAAGTGCGGGGTATAAATGTTACAAATAAATAAATAAATAAATATGCATCCAGCTTCTCCTACATAAGCACGCAACTGTGGAACGCACTACCAAAAGCCACAAAAGCAATACACGGCATAACTAATTTCGGAAAACTACTAAAAAACCAACCTGTTCAAAATGGCGTACCACAATGATCCATCCTAAATACCAGACAACACAACCCATACCAGAACTGGACAAAACCGAACTCTCTATACTTGACTGCCTAAATTATTCTGCCAGGTATGAACTTTAACGCAATACCACTTTATTTCTCATTACGAAAATGAATTCTCTATCCTTGATTGCTTAATCTATTCTGTCACTCATGAACTTTAACGCAATACCACTCTGTATTTCTCATTCCGGAAATGGCGATCGCCATTACGGAACAATGTAAGCCACATTGAGCCTGCAAATAGGTGGGAAAATGTGGGATACAAATGCAACAAATAATAATAATAAATATCACACCACTGTGTGGAAACCAAAAGATATTTCCATTGCCTTTGAAAGGTGAAATTGGTCCAGCAGAAGAAACTAAATTGAATTAAACAAGCAAAGCTGAATTGAAAATAATTTGGAGGTTTTTTTTAGCCAGTGATTGGTCACAGTCAGAAGGAGCCTCGACTTTTGATCAAGTGGGTTATGCACAGCCAATGGTGATTACCTTTGACTGCTGAGGCTTTTTTTCCCACTCCTTTTTAAATCAGAAATTCCTGAAAAAAAGTGTTTCCTGTTTTGATGATGTGATTGTTTTTTTTGGATGTGTAGTGTTTCCATGATTTTTGATGTTTAGTCTCCCATTTAGGAGGCAGTAAGAGCTGCTGTCTTATGGACACTTAGCACATGGCAATTGGAATGTGCTAGATGGATAACATGTCTCCGACCAATCTCTGCCCTGATACGCCCCCTCCAGAAAAAAATAAAATAAAAAAAATAAATACTGCATGCTTAGCATGCACGAACAAGTTACTTACTGCAAAACACTTTAACGTGCTTTGCAGTAAGCATTTTAAGCCCTAATGCATGCTCAGCATGTGTAAAAATGCTTACTGCAAAGCGCTTTGCAGTAAGCAACCTGTTCGTGCATGCTATGCATGCAGTATTTATTTATTTTTTGTATTTATTTTCTGGAGGGGGCGTGTCAGGGCGAAGATTCGGCGGAGACATGTTACCCATCTAGCACATTCCAATTGCTATGAGCTAAGTGTCCATAAGACAGCAGCTCTTAGGGCTTAAACACCCTTTGGTAGACATATCCCTAAGTTATGCGCATATCTTCCGAATTTCAGTGCAAGCATTTACACCTGCTCTGTGGCCTGTATAAGTGCTTCTGCCTAAGCAGGTAGACACAGCTGTCATCCTGTCCGAATGTTTAACAATGGCTCCAGCCTTCCAAATGCAGCCTGTATTTCTGTTAATTTTTTTTTAAAAGGCAAAGACATTATTCAGAAAATACAACAGCCACCTAATAAAAATATGACTGTGGCTTGAAGTCGTCCGACAGCTGTGTAACGCAGTAATTGATACTCTGTTACTTAAGCACCAGATGGCTTTTGTGTGCCTGTGTCCCTCCCAGAACCCAGGGAACCCTGGTCATGCTGCATTTGATTAAACATTAAGAACTTTTAAAAGGAAAACGTCATTCAATTTATTCCCTTTATTTCAAGGCCCTGAGGCAGCAACATCTTTAGCTTTGATGACGGGAATGCTAGCTCCAAGAAGAAAGTCAATACATACATTAAGTTAATCCAAGAAAGGGATCAATTCCTATTGTTTTGCTTATTGACTTGTATTTTCCACTATTACTACTGCTACTTATAATTTCTGTAGTGCTACTACACATACTCAGCGCTGTACATTAAACACGTATGAGACAGTCCCTGCTTAGCAGAGCTTACAATCTATTTGAGTCAGACAAGCAGGACAAATAAGGGATTAGAGGCTTACTTTTGTGGGGACGATTAAAACAGACATTTTCTCCTCTTTGAGGGGACTAACATAGCAGGTCATGCCACTTAATCCAGACCCTAGGTTACGCAAACAGGCAATTCTGTAACTGGGACCCACTTAAGGGGATCAGTACTTTTATCCCCCTCCCCTTGATTCTGAGATCCCTTGCGACACCCTCCTCAATAGCAGACGCCCCTCCCAACCTCGCCTCAAAATATTTATATGGAAGGTTGACTTCTAGCAACAGTACTACAAGACTACCACTAGAGGTCAGGGTAGCAATTTTACAGCTTGAGCTGCTACAGGAAAGAGCAAGTGGGGTTCGCTCCTGCCTGGCCTAAACCACTATACCATCAGGGAGTGTAATGTAGGCCTGGGGGGGCAGCTACTGGGGGGGGGGGGGGGGGGGGTGGGGAGGGGTGTTGGACCTTGGTGTAGGGATGGGAGAGAGGAGGATCCGACATTGATATAGGGGAAGGATAGAGAGGGATTGGACATGTTTACGGGAGGCAGGTTGTAGGGGGATCAGACATTGTTGCAGGGTGAGAAGGAAGTGGATCAGCTTCATTATTGCAACTTATCAGGCTACAACCCGTGGGGGGGGGGGGGGGGAGCGGGGGAGGGAGGTTCTAGCTGGTATTCAGTGCCAGCTCCCGCATTGCTATCCAGACAAAATTAGGACTTGCTACTTGTGTGGTCCTCCTGACTCCTCCTCAACACTCCTCTCCTGCCCACTTTCAAAATGGCCACTTAGGGCCGATATTCAGCAGCTCTGCCCGATTTAGTGCCGCTGAATAATGGCAGCTGGTCCTCAGAGCCCAAATTTAATTGATAGGAGCCTATGCTGCCGGCTTAAATTGCTTTGAAAAATCAGGTCCTTAGACAAAAAGGCCAATCAACGCCAAAAGAATTTGCAAGCAATGGATAGCATTGCCTGATCTGCTGTAAAATTAAATCAAATTCTTTATTAGATTACACTAAAAATGATTGTAAATAATCATTAAAAAAAAAAGTTCAGAAAACCCAAGAAAAGCAGTAAAAAGAGAAGTGGAACATTGAAAAAGGGCTGCATTGTCTACTCAGACAAGATCCAAAAAGTACGAGAAAAAGAATTAGGGGACAGGAGAAAGAAAAAGAGAAAATGTTTTTCCAAACGTGCTTGAGACTGGAAATGTATTGTTTGATAGTGCAAGCATGTCAAGTTGATTCTCGTACAGAATACAGCAACAGACAGCAGGTCAAGCAGTGTGAGTTTCGTTAAACATTTGAGTTAGAAAACCTTTGAAAATGATTAATCGCACATCGATGCACAATAGATCGTGTGACCTGGTGTTTGTACATAACACCGGAAGATGTTGAGGCTCATTTTCAAAGCACATAGACTTACAAAGTTACAGATGTTACTCTGGGGCTTATTATTGAAAGAGAAAAACATCCAAAAAGTGTCATTAAGCACCATTTGGGCGGATTTCTTCTCAAAACATTTCCTTCCGAAAGCTGCTAAAAACTTACCTCTTCAAGCAAGCCTATGCAAATGACCTAACTTAAATTTGGAGTCCATCTGCGCCAGTGGTGTGCTGGAGCGGGCTCTCACGGGCTCGCAAGAGCCGTTTGTTAAGTTTTTAAGAATTTTGGGAGCCGGTTGTTAAAGTAGGCCTCCCCATGGCTACTTTAACAACTGACTCCCAAAATGTGGGCTTGGGCCCCCTCCTGAATTCTCTTTTACTTTGCTGGCAGTGATGTTGGCCCCACCAGACAAGTAAATAGACTGCTGCTGCCCCCTGCTCCTTGTTTCTGACTCTGAGCATCAGGCTTGGACTTTTCATGCAAGCGCAAGAAGGTTCCATCATGCTGCTCAGAGCCAGACACAAGCGGCAGAGAATGGTGGCAGTCCATTTATTGGCTGGTGGGGCTCTACAAAGGTATGGCTAGCATGCCCGCACAAGGGAGGAGAGAGAGAGGCATGTATTCCCCCCCAAAAAAAGAATTTCAGGGCCGGCTATGCCCGGAGAGAGAGCCCTTTGATAAAAATTTACCAGCACACCCCTGATCTGCGCTACCCGGATCAGACTATAAGACAGAACCTGGACTATGCTTCCCTACTTAATCCTTTTCTAAATTCATCTCTCTTCCAACCCTCATTATGCATTCTTCCTTAATTAACAACACACTATCCCAATATTCACCCTCTCCCTACCTCTCCACCCTCCTCCCTTACCCATCTTACTTACCCACATCTAATTGTCCACCTCTTTATACACTATATTACAGTTGTTATCCATTCTATGTTACTTTGTAAACCTGATATTCTATGTAAGCCGCATTGAGCCTGCTAATAAGTGGGAAAGCGCGGGGTATAAGTGTTACAAATAAATACATAAAACGTCCAAATCGGTATTTCCAAAACCTGTTTTGCAGATGTCAAATCTATGCATTTCGTCTGCAGTGCATCCAAATTGCAAGGGGGCGTGTTGAGGTCATTTCAAAGGTAGGATTAGGCATGGACATTTTACAGCCATAATGGAACAAAACCAAAATGTCTAGGACGAAAATGTCAACATTTTGGTGTACAACTGTTTTTTTTAATGAATAGGACACAAAAAGGTGCCCTAAATGATCAGATGACCACTAGAAGGATTACTCCCTCAGTGATCACTGACCCCCTCCCACCTCCCAAAAATGTGAATAAAAGTAGTACTCCCCAGCCTCTATGACAGCCTCAGATGTTATAGCCAGGTCCATTATAGCAGCATACAGGTCCCTGGAGTAGGCGCTGTAGACAGATGAACCCAGGCTCATATCTCCCCCTGCCTGTTACACTTGTGGTGGGAATTGTGAGCCTTCTAAAACTCACCAGAAACCCACTGTACCCACATATAGGTGCCCTCTTCACCCATAAGGGCTATTGTAGTGGTGTATAGTTGGGTGCGAAAAAAACACAGAAGAAACCAGTCTTCGCAAAAAAACAGGCAATGGACAAAACAGCGAAGATGACTAAAAGGTAAAAAAGGAAAAAAAATTGTAGAAAAAAATAATGAAACTAGATGACACTAATAATATAAATATTTAAAAAAATTATTATAAAAATACAAAAAAGGGGTGATTGAGACTCGACACAGCTGTGTTTCGGCCGGTCAGGCCTGCATCAGGAGTCTCTTCACCATGTGCAGTCTCTTTCTCTATTTCTACATTGGACGGTTTGTGTATTTGTATGTGGAAAAACTTATTGAAAAACTGTAACGAAGCATCTGTGAAAACGACTCTCCGATTTTCTCTTCGGAAACCTTGAAGCGCTAAGATCAAACTCGAAACAGTATAGACAAGGGAAGCACTAATCGGCGTCTCGCGTCTGTACTTTTTACCGTATAGTTGGGTGCCCCATTGCTATCCTGGGATTCTGGAGGACCAGTCTGCTAAAAATGCTGCCCCCCCCCCCCCCCCACACACACACATCTCAATGGCTTGATTTTTTTGTGCATTTTTAACTTGTGTATTTTTGTTTTTCCAAAAATGGCCTAAAAAGATAAATGCATGAAGCACAAAACCTTGTTAGAAATGATATTTTCGGGGGGGAAAAAAAGATCGGCTTTTTCTTTTTTCAAAAATGGTATATTTCCTATTCGGATTTGGTATGTGTAGCGCAAAATGTCCAAAGTCCGACTTAGACATACTATGGAAAATGCCCCTCTGCAGAACTTTGTAAGCCTAGGTGCTTTGAAAATGAGCCCCCAGTCTCTCAGCTGTCTGTAAAGACCACATGTTGGACTGCTTGTGATAACACAGAGCAATAGCCATGACAGAATTGAAATATGTCAGTAGCGGCATCCGTGCTTATTTTCTCTGTGTTTGAGCACCTCAATAGAACATTTTGTGTGTCCATACAGTCATTGTCCGATAAATAGCTAATCAACAGAATCTTACGGTACAGGGTACAGAGGAGTCTATTGATATGAATGAAATGGTTGTGTAGCTTTCATGTGTTATATATTCTGGCTTAGCTTCTACAGAACATGTCATGAAAAAAAAAAAGAAAAGTCAACTATGCCTGGCTTTTTGCAGTATGTTTAAAACTGCAGAGGCTCAAGACCCTTCCAGGAAAAGTCTATTTCAAGCTGGAAGAAACTCTAACCACCCGCTGAATTTCTGAGCTGTATATGTTGGCAAGCTTCCCAATCTACGTGCCAGATACGCTGCTGTGGTCTCTCAATGCAGGGGCAGTTTTTGAAAAGCTGCAAAGTTTTTTGGTTACTTTATATCTGTTGACTATGTTGTCAGTTTTCCAAAGGAAACTATGCAGGCAGTTTCCCCTTTTTGAATGCTGCTTCCAAGGTTTGGGGCTGCAAATTGGACATCTGTTTTTTTCCTGTGAGCGGTCCTACCCTTCAAAACAACAGGTCCAATATTCAGATGCACAGCCCAATAGCAGTCCTTGCTATCCAGATATAAGCGCTGCAGACAGGGCCACTAAGAGACACAGCTGGGCCCGGGGCAGGACTGCCAAACGCCATGTCCCCCACTTGGGCCGCCATGCTTCACCCCCCCCCCCACGGGCTAACCCCCACATTCAGGATGCTGCCCCCACCCACTCCCTTACTTTCCTGTGTCTGACTACTCCTCCCTCGGTCTTGTCTCCTGCTCCTTTATGCCAGGACCCGGCTGATTTCATTAACACAATATCCTGGGTCACCCGGGTTATCACATTAATACAATCATCCAGGTCCTGGAACACAGGAGCAGGAGAGAGACAGACCCAGAAGCAGGCAGGCAGGAAGAAGCTTGCTGGCACTGGGCCCCACCTTGGAGGCCGGGCCAGGGAATGTTGCCCCTCTCCCCCCCCCCCCCCCCCCCCCCCCCCCCCCCCCGCTACTGAAACCATTGCAGACTGCCAGTAAGGAATGGGGGCAGAGTGAAAGAGAGGCCAGGTTGGTTACTA
Source organism: Microcaecilia unicolor (assembly GCF_901765095.1). Lineage (NCBI taxonomy): Eukaryota > Metazoa > Chordata > Amphibia > Gymnophiona > Siphonopidae > Microcaecilia > Microcaecilia unicolor. The sequence continues at coordinate 7,554,492 of NC_044039.1, read as the reverse complement.
CTACTACTTATCACTTCTATAGCGCCACTAGGCATACGCAGCGCTGAACATTAAACATGAAAAGACAGTCCCTGCTCAATGAGCTCACAATCTAAATAAGACAGGTAAACAGACAGAACAACTAAGAGGTAAGGGAATTAAAGAGGTGGGGTACAGGGCAAGTGAGTAGAGGTTAGGAGTCAAAAGCAGTGTCAAAGAGGTGGGCTTTTAGCCTGAACTTGAAAACGACCAACGACAGAGCTAGACGAACAGGCTCGGGAAGCTTATTCCAGGCGTGAGGTGCAGCGAGATAAAACGAACGGTTAGCAGCAAGAGTCCACTTACTGGATAGCAAAAGGCTGTCCTAACTTTCTCTGCTTAGGTATCCAGACAGTGGAGTCAATATTGCCACTGTCCAGAGCTTAGTGAAGTGCTGGTCATACCGGTGCTAAATATGTGGATTGTTGGGGTTTTTTTTTTTTTAATTATTGTTCGCACAGCTGATTTAAAAAAATAACAACTGCAGGTGGCCTGTAACCTGTTCCGGGGCAGAGAGAGCAGTGAACCAGCGGAGCTGACACCCCCCCAGCGGCGTGCACCCGGGGCGGACTGCCCCACCGCCCCCCCCCCTTCCTACGCCACTGCTTCCCCCTGATGGTAACGAAAACAACACTCACCACGATACCGGCACCTGCACAAGCTCGGTTTTCAGCGCATGCCTGCTGCAGACGGCCAAGGTGGAAAGAAGTGTTTTCCAGCCATCTGAGATACTTTTTGGTGGGGGGGGGGGGGGGGGGAGACAACACTTGGTGCCCACCCATTTCTTTTGCCTTGCCCACCCAAAATCTGTTGTCTGGCTACGCCATCCCATGGCTTTCAATACCACCTACGCTGATGATACCCAGATCTACCTCTCCACACCGGGTATCTCAGCTGAAATCCAGACCAAAGTATCGGCCTGCCTGTCTCACCGCCACCTGAAACTAAACATGACCAAAACCGAGCTTCTCCTCTTTCCCCCTAAACCTGCCTCTCCTCTCCCCCCATTCTCTATTTCGGTAGATAACACTCTCATCCTCCCTGTCCCGTCTGCGCGCAACCTTGGAGTCATCTTTGACTCCGCTCTCTCCTTCTTTGCTCATATTCAGCAGATTGCCAAAACCTGTCGTTTCTTTCTCTATAATATTAACAAAATTCGCCCTTTCCTCTCCGAGGACGCTACCAAAACCCTTACCCACAACCCTTATCACCTCTCGCCTAGACTACTGCAATTTGCTTCTCGCTGGTCTCCCGCTCAGCCATCTATCTCCTCTTCAATCTGTCCAAATCTCTGCTGCGCGTCTTATATTCCACCAGAATCGCTATACTCACGTTAGCCCTCTCCTCAAGTCGCTTCACTGGCTCCCTATCCGCTTCCGCATACGGTTCAGACTTCTCCTTTTGACCTACAAGTGCATCCACTCCGCAGCTCCTCAGTACCTTTCCGCTCTCATCTCTCCCTACACTCCTCCCCGTGAACTCCGTTCGCTGGGTAAATGTCTCCTGTCGTCCCCCTTCTCCCCCACTGCTAACTCCCGGCTCCGTTCCTTCTATCTCGCTGCTCCCTATGCCTGGAATAGACTCCCTGAGCCAGTACGTCAGGCTCAGTCTCTGGCTGTCTTCAAGTCTAGGCTTAAAGCCCACCTCTTTGCTACTGCTTTCGACTCCTAACCATGACTCTCTTACTCAACACCCTCACTTATCACCCCTACCACTGCAATTTCCCCTCCCCTAGCTGTCTGTTCGTCTGTCCAATTTAGATTGTAAGCTCTGTTGAGCAGGGACTGTCTTTTCATGTTGATTTGTACAGCGCTGCGTAAGTCTAGTAGCGCTATAGAAATGTTTAATAGTAGTAGTACGCCCCTGGGACTGACCACTGTGTCCACAGCATCCCCCCCCAAAAAGAACCAGTTCTATTGCCAATTTCTTTCATTTACTGAAATTTAGCTTCCACATTGATTAATGTTCCGCATGGACTAGGTCTTGTGGGTGATTCTTAACAAGACTGAGGATACAGATGTGGCCTCTGTCAAGCACCGATTATAAATCTCTTAGGAAAGCGTCATATATTCCTGGAAGAGGCTTCCTTATTCAGCGTCCTTGGCAGTAAATTATACCATGGGTGTTTCAATATTTTTAGCCCAGTATTTTAAAATCTCCTATCTATATCTGGTGGGAAGATGAAAAGTACAGATGAATAAATTCAGATCCTCACAGTCTTACCTTACACGATAATTCTGGTGACCAACTTCCCTCCAGAGGAATCAGCTGTTGAGGATTAGTGGGTACGAACTGATTTCACCTGACACGCAGCACAGCGCATGAAAAAGAAAACCATTTCAGTCTAACTTAAAGGACCAGCTTCCCTCATGAAATGTGACCCCTGTTTAATCCCTGCTGAAATCAGTGACTGTACAAAAGGGCAACTGTATATATACATCCCTCCTATTCTACTACTAAATACCTGACCGTTGGAAAGGAACCAAACATGTTTAACATGATCCATTTAAAGGCTATTGGCAGATGAAAAGGTGAAAGGTGAAAACCATGTCCAAATATAAAAATCAGTGCTGCAGGGCAATTAGGCAGAAGAAAGAAATGGTACCATAAAATTCATTTTCACTAAATTGAAAATCAGCTTGCAACAGTCTGGTGTAGATGGTAAAAGGCAGCCTACAATGGCACAGTGCTTCCTGTAGTGCTGACTCATTGGACTGCTTGTGATAACTAATTGCACATCAATGCACAATAGATCATGTGACCTGGAACAGTGTTTGCACATAACACTAGATGATACAGTCTCTCGGGTGCCTGTAGTGTCCACACATTGGACTGCTTGTGATAACTAATCACACATCAATGCACAATAGATCATGTGACCTGACCCTGCACATCAATGCACAATAGATCATGTGACCTGGCACAGTGTTTGCATGTAACACTAGATGATACAGTCTCTCAGCTGCCTGTAGTGCTCACTCTTTGCACTGCTTGTGATAACTAATTGCACATCAATGCACAATAGATCATGTGACCTGGCCCTGCACATCAATGCACAATAAATCATGTGACCTGGCACAGTGTTTGCACATAACACGGGAAGATACAGTCTCTCAGCTGCCTGTAGTGCCCACTCATTGCACTGCTTGTGATAACCAATCGCCCAATTAACCTTCATTTCATGACTGCAATTCCATAAACTGTGTTGCGCATTCTACTGCTTTGTCACCCTCTTATCTCCACCATGTGTCTCTCCCAGTCTCTCATCCACCCAGCAACCCCTGTTTCTCACCTTACCCACCCCACCCTCTTCCTGTGAAACTGTCACTGGAATGCTTTGGTGTTTCACTTATACAAACTGTTATTTATCAACATTTGCTTATTTCTGATCTGAGCTAATTAGCTAATCAGAAGTAAACTCCCAACACAGACTGAAAAAGAAGAGAAGGGCACACATCCTTGCAATATATCCAGCTGCAAACTATGCCAAAACATTTCACAGGACCTCACGGTCATTCACAAAGGAAAAATATTTAACATTATGGAATCTTTCAAGTGCTCATCTTCCAATGTGGTATACATCATTCAGTGTAAAACAATGTGACGAAGGATGCTATATTGGAGAAACAAGCCAGATGCTAAAGATTTAATTTACATAGACATCATATGAAAAATGCCAGTGCCAGCCAGGATGTCACACCTGTGGGGCAGCACTTTACAAAACCAGAACACTGTACCAGTGATTTCATGGTAAGAATCCTGAAAGGGAACTTTAAAACAATACAGGAATGTAAGACCTTTGAAGTCAGAATGATTAAATATGTTGACACCCACCAGACAGGACTTAACAAAGATCTGGGTTTTCTAGCCCATTAGAAACCATAAAATTGTACTGCTTTGTCACCCTCCTATCTCCATGCATATCTCCCTGTCCCTCATCCACCCAACTCTTCCTGTCACTCACCTATCCACCCCCATCCTGTCACTGAAATGCTTTGATGTTTCACTTATATATACTGTCATCTACCAACATTTGCTTATTTCCGATCTGACGAAGAAGGGCAACTTTCGAAAGCTAATCAAGAAATGTATTATGTCCAATAAAAAAGGTATCATCTTATTTTCTTTTCCACGTTTTATTTTGTTTTATTTCTATTGATCTGAAGAAGAAGGGTTACCTTCGAAAGCTAATCAAAAATGATATTTAAGTTAGGCCAATAAAACAGGTAACATCTTATTTTTCTTTTATAAACTGTATTGTAATGCATCCCTTTCATAGCACTTATGAATGAGGGAAAATGAGCCACTTGTAGTAATCACGTACTTTCGAGGACAGCTATTGGCAAGATCCTGGTCACCAGTTATTTGAGGCCAACCGGAGGAACAGATTGTGCAGGGACACACTTTGCCTTGACTTGTTCAAAGGAAGAGATACGCTGGACCTTATTACACAGAAGCCTCAGCTTTTATTAGCTGTGTTATGTGTTTAAGGGTTGCTAAAGTCGCTCTGGTCTGCCCTCCATTTTGCAGATTCGTGTAACATTTCTGTGGAAAAGAGCCAGCTGGACCCTGCGTTAGCCTGGCGTTCAGAGACAAATATCAATAGAAGAACGTGATATTCAGGTAAATCAGCTTAATATACACTATTCATACAAATCCTAAATATTCATAATAATCATAATAGTATTTTATGATTATTATGAGTATGTGTGATTTTTATGACGTTTTTATGAACAGTGTGTATTAAACTCATTTACCTAACTATAGTTTTCTTTGTTTTGATTGTCCTTGTCCTACTTCTCTTCACCTTCAGGGTTTGCAGAGATGAGCCTCTCTGCTCTCTTATCCCATAGGACAAATATCTCCAGTCTGTCTTCTGTTTGTGCAACTCAGTAAATTTATGAAATGAAGGCCTGGTTGAAAGCCAGGTTTTGGCTTAAAGGTGTAGCTACTGCTCAGTGGAAAAGAGGAGTTAAGAACAGGGGCATAGCCAGACATCGGCGGGAGGGGGGTCCAGAGCCCGAGGTGAGGGGGCACATTTTAGCCCCCACCCCGGCGCCGCCAACACCCCCCCCACACCTTTGCCGACACCCACTGCCGCTGCCAGCACCAACAACAACAACTTTGACCCCCCCCCTGCTGGTCACCCTCTCAACACCCCCCCCCCCCGCCGTCACCGTCTGCTACCTTTGCTGGCGGGGGGACCCCAACCCCCACCAGCCAAAGTCTTCTTCCTTTGTTTGGTTTCTGAGTCTGACGCCCTGCACGTCAGACTCGCAGAAACTGAACGAAGCCTTGCGATCTGTGCACATTGTACGTGCAGGACGTCAGACTCAGAAACCAAACGAAAGAAGAAGACTTTGGCTGGCGGGGCTTGGGGTCCCCGCCAGCAAAGATAGTAGACGGCAACGGCGGGTTGACGGCGGGAGGGGGGGGGTTGAGGGGCCCAGGCCCCCGTGGCCCAATAGTAGCTACGCCCCTGGTTAAGAATATTATCAGCTATCTAACTGGCCCTTTTACAAAGCTGCGATAAGCATTAACGTGTGCTTACAAAAATGCCATGCCGCAGGGCGTGCTGAGGCGTCCTGTGACGATATCAGGATGTGTGCATGCTATTTCTTAACACAGGGGGCAAGTCTGAGGGGGGAGAATGGGTGTGTTCTGCATTAATTGGTTAGTGCAGCTACATTGCTGCACACTAACCGATTAGCGGGTGTTGTAGCGTGTGAGCTCTTAACACCTACTTAATGCATAGCATTAAGGGCTCATGCGCTAATCTGTTTTAATGACCATGTGCTAAGGGTAGAATTAGCGCATGGCCATTAATACAAAAAAAAAAAAAAAGGAAATTTGGCCATTTTACTCCACTGGTAAGAATGTTCTTAGCGTGTGGGGAAAAACCTGTGTCAGGGTGCTCTAAGGCCTTTGGTAAAGGCCCTTAAATTTGTAAGGGAGTTTTTTTGGGCCGGTGTCCTTTATGATCAACCGTTGCAAGGTGACTTTAAATGAAATAAGAGATACTTTGCCTCTTGGCTCTTTTGCACTGAAGGATTTGTTCTTCGGATCGCTTGTAATTTAATTTCAAGACTTATCATCTGCTTTTTCGTTCTGTGAAAATATGTTTTCTCTCTTGTTCTCTCTGTCCTGTCTTATGACGTGACCTAGTAATGGAATGAGCAGGTGCAGATGGAAAGAAGGGGTTCCTGTAACGCTGGTACAGTTAGATTTACAGGTTTGAAAGTGCAGTGATTGTAAACAGTCTGTTGTGATTCGATGTGCCAGTAGCTCCTGTTATCCACACACTCCAGCGAAATGCTCATCTATCCACTTGGAAGAACATTATCAGTTCTAAATGTCCCTGCCCTAGGTATCTGAGCTTCTGCTGTGAAAACTGATATCCGATCTACTCTTTTCTCTGTTTTATGTCTGCCAGGATGGAAAGAAGTCTGAGCTGGTCATTTCTGGACTTTGTTCCTCACGGTTTCATGACTTCTGCAAAGGTCCAAATCCATCCAAAGGGAAGGTGGAGGCGGAGGAGTAGCCCAATGGCCAATGCAGTGGGCCTTCAGCCTTGCAACCTGGGTTCAATTCCCACTGCAGCCCCTTGTGAACTTGGGCAAGTCACTTAACCCTCCATTACCCCAGGTACAAAAAAAAATATTTTAGATTGTGAGCCCTCTGGAGACAGAGAAAGTACCTGCATATGAAATGTACAGTGCTAAAATATGTCTAGTAGCACTATAGAAATGATTAGTAGTAGTAGTGAATCTTCAGAAAAGGCCAAGCACTTTTGGAATATTGATTTGTTTATTTCCTTAGCCTCTCCACAGACTCAGAGGGGAACATTGTATAAATGTTCGCACCCTCTACAGAATAGCGCTTGAGGTCAATTCCCACACCCAATTCCGGGCTCTAAACTTACACCTACTGAAACCTGGTGCAAATCCCGTCATCCAAGTTGGGCATGAGACCCATTAGTTCATAACACTGCGTGCAACTTTTGGAAACGCTCATGACCTGCCCATGCCCCTCCCATGGCCTCACCCCCTTTTGAGTTCCACACTATGGGACTTAGGCATCCAGTATTACAGAATAGCATTCAGCCAGATGAGCACACAATTCCTAACTGGTGTTAACATCCAGTTATTGATGGTTAACAGATCACGAGCCAATTAAGTTGTGCTCATGTTGTGTTTTGAGGTGGTGAGCACTTGGACCACAGCTGCAAGTCCAATTATGGCAGACAGATCCTCCACCAAGGTCCACAAAGGGAGGCAACATCAGGGAAGCTGGCACAGCTGGAACTCTAGAGTTAGACCAGGTAGGATCTCAGGAGCAAGGCTTGGCTTGACAGGAACCAGGGACAAAGCTCAGCTCTGGCAGGAGTCAGGAACAAAGCTCAGCTTGAGAGGAAGCAGGGACAAGGCTCGGCTCTAGCAGGAGCCAGGAACGAGGCTCGGCTCTGGCAGGAGCCAGGAACAAGGCTCGACTCTGGCAGGAGCCAGGAACAAGGCTCGACTCTGGCAGGAGCCAGGAACAAGGCTCGACTCTGGCAGGAGCCAGGAACAAGGCTCGACTCTGGCAGGAACCAGGAACAAAGCTCAGCTTGACAGGAACCAGAAGCAAGGCTCAGCTTACAAAACCAGGAACAAGGCTTGGCTTGACAGGAACCAGGAACAAGGCTCAGTTTGACAGGAGCAAGGCTCTCAGGAACAAGGTTCACAGGAGCAAGTCCCCTCCCACTGTGCTGTGGACAATGGATGAGGAGCAATTTTTGCATGTCCATCTCCTTTCTGCCATGTGTAGCTGCACCACCCCCCCAGCCCTCAGCAAGGTCCTGCTGAGAGGTCAATGTAGGTCAGGTACGGTAACCATGCAGCTCCAAGTTAGAAGTGTCAGACTGAGCCTGTCCTGATTTTACCCCATTTCACGCAGGGACACGTAGTTACGTCTTCCTTCCTAGGAAGCCAGATTTGAAGGTGATTCGGACTCTGATGTTTAGCCGGCGAAGATCTCTGTCCGGAAATGCTTTAGTGGAATTTAAACATGAACAGGACAGGCACAGACTTGTGCCGACACTTTTGATTTTGTTCAGGTGTGCACGAACACTTGATGCTTACCATCGGCAGTATAAAATTTGTACAGGCTTCCTTCTGCTTTTGAAACAAGACAAAATCAGCACTTAAAAAGTGTGAAAGATGAACTTGAGCATCGAATCAAACTTGGGAAAATAAGGGGCCCTTTTACTAAGCTGCGTAAGCGTCTACATACGCCCAATGTGTGCCAAAATACAGTTACCACCCGACTACCATGTGGCTTTTGCGGTGATTTCATTTTTGGCGTGCATCCGATACGCGCGTCTGGGAAAATTTTTTTTATTTTTGGGCGCGCATAACGGACGTGCGCGTAGGTCATTACCACCCGGATTCTTTACCGCTAGGTCAATGGCTGGCAGTAAGGTCTCAGACCCAAAATGGATGCGCAGCAATTTTGATTTTGCCGCACCCCCATTTTCAGCAAAAAGAAAGGCCTTTTTTACAGGCACGCTAAAAAATGGATTGGCGCGCACCCCAAACCCGCACCTACACTACCACAAGCCATTTTTCAGCTCACCTTAGGAAAAGGACCCCTAAGGATGTTAAAACCTACTTTTTCAGTTTAGCTTCCCCAGACATGTGATTAGCCTCAGGTTTGGCTTCTGTTTTATTTTGTTCAGACTGGCTAAAGTTGGCTTTCGTTTTGTTATTTTAGTTTCGTTTTGATTTCTCATTTGTTGATGCATTTAATTGTTTTGTTTATATAAGCAGAGCAGTCCTGTAAACCGCTCTGATTCTACTGTATGAAAAGTAGTATATCAAATGCAATAGATAAATAAATAAATAAATCCATAAATGTGATAATAACCATTCCAGAATTTTATGTGAGGAGACTGCAAAGCCCCTCCCTTCCCTTACTCTCTTAACATTCAAAATCAAAAGGGAGCGTCAGTTATACTGAGTTCTTTTGACAATTTTGTATTGCCTGGTAACTGCCAACCCCAAAGGGGCAGATGCAGAGTCCTTATAGAATTGTGATTTTTCACTTTGTTCATCCACTCTTCTAAGATTAAAGTATGATTACACGTGGAGGGGCATAATCGAAAGGGGCGCCCAAGTTTTCCTGAGGACGTCTTCATAGGACGTCCTGGCGAAGGGGCGGGAAAACCCGTATTATCGAAACAAGATGGGCGTCCATCTTTTGTTTCGATAATATGGTCGGGGACGCCCAAACGTGAAATTTAGGTCAACCTTAGAGATGGTCGTCCCCGATTTTCGGCGATAACGGAAACCGAGGACGCCCATCTCAAAAACGACCAAATCCAAGGCATTTGGTCATGGGAGGAGCCAGCATTCATAGTGCACTGGTCCCCCTGACATGCCAGGACACCAACCGGGCACCCTAGGGGGCACTGCAGTGGACTTCACAAATTGCTTCCAGGTGCATAGCTCCCTTACCTTGGGTGCTGAGCCCCCCAACCGCCCCCAATAACCCACTACCCACAACTGTACAACACTACCATAGCCCTAAGGGGTGAAGGGGGGCACCTACATGTGGGTACAGTGGGTTTCTGGTGGGTTTTAAAGGGCTCACATTTACCACCACAAGTGTAACAGGTAGGGGGGGATGGGCCTGGGTCCACCTGCCTGAAGTGGACTGCACCCACTAAAACTGTTCCATGGACCTGCTTACTGCTGTGATAGAGCTGGGTATGACATTTGAGGCTGGCAAAATATATTTTTAAATATATTTTAGGGTGGGAGGGGGTTAGTGACTACTGGGGGAGTAGGGGAGGTCATCCCGATTCCCTCCGGTGGTCATCTGGTCATTTAGGGCAAATATTTGTGGCTTGGTCGTAAAAAAAAAAAGGACCAAGTAAAGTCGGCCAAGTGTTTGTCAGGGACGCCATTTTTTCCATTATCGGCAGAGGGCGCCCATGTGTTAAGCACGCCCCCAGTCCCGCCTTCGCTATGCTTCCGACACACCCCCGTGAACTTTGGTCTTCCCCGCGACGGAAAGCAGTTGAGGACGCCCAAAATCGGCTTTCGATTATGCCGATTTGGGCGACCCTGGGAGAAGGACGCCCATCTCTCGATTTGTATCGAAAGATGGGCGCCCTTCTCTTTCAAAAATAAGCCTGGAAAATAAGTCTCCTGGAATAGACTTCCTGAGCCGGTATGTCAAGCTCCATCTCTGGTTGTCTTCAAATCTAAGGTAAAAGCCCACCTTTTTGATGCTGCTTTTAACTCCTAACCTTTATTCACTTTGTTCAGATCCCTTATTTTATCATCCTCACTTTAATATTCCCTTATCTTTTATTTGTCCTGTTTGTCTGTCCTAATTAGATTGTAAGCTCTGTCGAGCAGGGACTGTCTCTTCATGTTCAGGTGTACAGCGCTGCGTACGTCTAGTAGCGCTATAGAAATGATGAGTAGTAGTAATTATGGAACATGATAAAACACCGTTGCTCAAAGTTCACTAGGGATTTCGCAATGTGTCTTGCTTTTCCATTTTCTTCTTTTTATATCTCTGTTCACTCATTTTACAGTCTAAACTGTGCACTAGAAATTAGATCTGTTAAAGGCAGCATTTCACAAAGATAAATATGGATTGAATTTTTTTCTTGCAGCGTTTTGTTTTTCTGCCAGGAATAAGCGGCCAACATTCCCATTCCAGTGAACTCCACCCCCTTCCTGTGCATTGCTCTTTTACTATTAATGTACATGAGTGGACTTAGCAGAGTTATTTTAAGCTTCTCATAAGGAAAACTTTCTTTATGTACTTTGTCGGGTGTTTTTCTCCCTTTCACTCTCTCTTTCCCTTCTTCGTCCCTCTGAAGAAGCTTTAGTGTGAAATTTGTACATCTGATGTTCTGACAGAAATGTTTCTATAAGCAATATGTTCTTTTCACTGTAATTGTCAGTGAACCCCTGGGGTGCTAAAAACTAAGAATATGCAGCCAAAATATTTCTGTTTTATTTAGTTTCCTTTGTCATTTATGGGACTTTAAATTTTGCTATGTTTTATTTTTGCTTTATAGGCAATATTGTGCACTCATCAGAAAAAAAGTCTTTGCTGATATCGTGCACACCGTGGGCTAGATTCAATCACTGGTGCTCACAGTCACTGGGATGATCCGTGCAAAGCTAGCATTCTGTGAAGGGTGCACTGCGTGGAGCGTCCTTTTTAAAGCTAAACATGCCTTTCGCACCTAACTTTGGGCGCAGTCACTTACACCTGCCAAAGGCTGGCGTAACGCTGGTGCCCAACATACAGGTTCCATAACATTTTTCACATAAACATCAATCATGTAACAAGATATGTGTGTGTCAGTTTATGTAATTTCCACATAGGTTTTTTATTATGATTATGTTTTTTTATCTTTTTTTATTATTTTTATTATTTATTTATTAGGGTTCATTTACCGCCTTTTTGAAGGAATTCGCTCAAGGCGGTGTACAGTAAGAATAGATCAAACATGAGCAGGAGGCAATTGGAGCAGTAAAAATATTCAAACAACAATACAAAGTATGGCATGGTATACTACTTGCAAAGACAACACAATACGTACTAGAACATTCTAATTGGTAGTGAAGGGTAAGGCAAAGTTGTAACATATAGATGAGTAAGAAAGTAGGAAGAATTAGAAAGTAAGGTGATTGATTTGAAGAAAGTTGCACGTGAGGTCAGAGAGATGGTTAAATATTATCTCAGCTAGGGTAGGAGTGGATAAACATGTCCTGCTGCAGTATGTGCAGCTCGAGTCAATCCTTGTGTGTGTGAGTGAGACTAACAAGTTAGTTACTTCTTATATTGTGATCATTATTATATATATATATATATATAAACATACATATATTTTTCAATACTGTTTTATGTTTGATGTTTTATCTCTTACTTTATTTATATTTCATGTTCAACAGATCTCTGAGGCAGGAACTCCGTGCCTAAACACAGTTCCGTGTCGGGTATAGCAAGTATTGAAATAAAGCGGTTTTATCATTCACGATCAGCCTGTGTACCTGGTTCTTCTCAAGCCATCTCCACCTTCCCACCGTCGTTTGTTTTGCAAAATTCTACGTGGGATCCTTCTCGGTTCTTTTTTTTTTCTTCGGTGTTCAACTAACGGCAGGTAAGCAAATGCTGCATTGTTCATGTTACGTTTATAATAATAAAAATGATTTGAAATCATAAATGTTTTATTGTATATTGTGTTGACAATGTAACTAGTATACTATGCTATACTTTGTATTGTTATTTGAGTATTTTTACTGCTGTAATTGTCTATTGCTTATGTTTGACTTATTCTTGCTGTACACCGCCTTGAGGGGCTCATTTTATTAAACCACGTAAGCGTCTACGTGAGCCCAATGCGCACCAAAATGGAGTGACCACCCAGCTACCATGTGGCTCTTGCAGTAATTTCATTTTTGGTATGCCTCTGAAAAATATTTTGGACGCGTGCCAAGTGGCATTTGACGCATGTAGCTCATTACCGCCCAGTTACTGCGTGAGAATTAACCACTAGATCAATGGCTGGAGGTAAGGTCATAGACCCATAATGGACACGCGGCAATTTTCATTTTTGCCGCATGTCCGTTTTCAGCAAAAATGTTTAAAAAGGCATTTTTTGTAGGTGCGCTGAAAAATAATTCTGCATGCGCCCAAAATATGCGTCTACACTACCGCAGGCCATTTTTCAGTGCACCTTAGTAAAAGGACTCCATAGAGCAGAATTAGAAAAGGTACAGAGAAGGGTAACAACAATGATAACAGGGATGGAATCACTTCCCTATGAGGAAAGGCTAAAGCGGCTAGGGCTGTTCAGCTTGGAGGGCTGAGTGGAGATATGATAGAAGTCCCTAAATTACCGAGTGGAGTGGAATTGGTAGACATGAATCGCTTGTTTACTTTTTCCAAAAATTAAAGGACTAAGGGGTACATAGTGAATATACTAAGTAGTAAATTGAAAACAAATCTGAGAATATATTTCTTCACTCAGTGTGTAGTCAAACTCTGGAACTCATTGCAAGAGAATGTGACAAAAAAACAGTTAGATTAGCAGGGTTTAAAAAAAGTTTCGACACGCTCTAGCAAAAAAGTCCATAAGCCATTATTAAGATGGACTTGGGAAAATCCACAGCTTATTCCTGGGATAAGCAGCACAAAATTTGTTTTACTCTTTGGGATCTTGCCAGGTAGTTGTGAGCTGGATTGGCCACTGTTGGAAACAGGATACTGGGCTTGATGGACCTTCAGTCTATCCCATTATGGCAATACTTATGTTCTTAAGAGAATGCTGAAAGAAGGGCTGACCAGCCATGAAAGATCATGAAAGAAATTTTAGGTCAATTTTCTTTTAAATGTTTGGTGAGCCTGAAGCCAGCATGATTCTCAGTGGAGCTTTCAGAAGGCTTGAACTGCCTGAATTTATATTCCAAACATGTAACACAACTCTATTGAAAAAAGAGTTGGAACTCAGACCTTTTCCACCTCACCCTGCAGAACAATGACCTGTAGCTACCAAATTCTAGGGATGGGCAGCCCCAAAATATTTGGTTTGTTTCATTTCTCATGTAGTTGCAGGATTGCTCGTTTTGCTTTGCTTGAGTAAGTCTTCGTTTTTGTTTCAGGGCCAATGTCATCAAGACTGCACCCTCTTTGCAAAGACAGAGAGAAATATATATATGCAAAAATCTTTAATTATTATTCATGTCTATGGCATATTTTATGTGCTTTAAGGCATCTTTTCCACATACCCTTCACATCAACATAGAAAATGTAGCATGTGAGAACAACACTCAACCAGCGCATGCTGAATTAATTATATATTCTCAGGGATGGATCTGACAAGAGCTGTTTCCATTCAAGGACATGAAGGGATGATTTCAGAAAGGAAGAAAAAAGAAGAAATTTTAGAAAGCCTGCAAATTAACATCTTCAGCTTTCTATAACAACTACTTTGCTTGTTCAGAGAGCAGTGATTGTTTCTGTATTGTGATTAAAACCCAGCCCAAAGCGCTTTGCATATCTTTGCTGTTTTGGAGGGAAACAGGGCAGGGTTCCGAGTCCTCCTTGGCTTTTGAAGGGGGACTTCAGGAATCCGATATTTTCTGATCAGTGAAGCTGGGACGACATCCAGGCTGTGTGGGAGCTAATGTGGTTCCCAAGTTCCGATTCCAGAGCCAGAATCGCATATATTTGAAAGCAGGGGAAACAGTCAGGTTTTCTCTGGAAGCCACATTCTCATGTTGAGCCACCAATGAGCTGTATAAAGGGTGATTAACTTCGGTGTGGCAGGTACACAGCCGATCTGAATCCCAAGCAGTTGTCACCAGGGATAGCGCTCCCGGTACAATCAAGAAACAACTGTCCACCAGCAACTTCAATTTTAAGGCTTTTATTCCATGCAGGTTTCTAGTAGACCTGATGCACGGTTCCAACAGCAGCATTCACCTTTAATCTTAAGCACATGTAAGTCACCTGAAAGTGTGTGGCTTACATGTGCTTAAGGCTGCCAGCACCTACCAGGATTCAATACAGGCTCACAGTCAGCTTCAGTCTGGGCTCTTTATCCAGTGCACAGTAAACAGTAGTTCAATTCCCAAGACAAACAAGTTCATTCAGTTCATCATCCCAGTTAAATCACAAAGCAGCCTTTACCTTCAGGAGGTTTCAATACTTTAGGGACTTCTCACACCCAAGGGATTTTCCCTGTCACTGCTTCTCTCTCACTTCTTCTCTCCTCCTGAACTGAACTCTCCTGGGACTCCTTCCCACCTGCTTAATCAATGCCTGGCTTCTGCTCTCACAACCAATCATTCTCCTTCCACTAGCTTCCCTCACGCCCATACCAGCTGAGGTAAGCATTAGACTAATGAGGAGCTCCTGCACACAGGGTTTCCTATCTCTCTTTCCCCCTAGTGACAGCCAATCTACACATCCTGCCAGCTTACACACATGTCTTCCCTGATTACAGCTAGGAGTCCAGCCCGGGTTCTTCATCTCACCCCCTGGCTCCTTGCCTGCAATGCCTTCTGGGACTTGTATTTCAAACTGAAACTGCCTTAACCCAACTATCTTGGATGTGACTATCACACAGTGGAGAGAACCTATACTAAGCCACTCACTGGCCCAAAGTCAGCTCTGTTGACTTCAATTATGGACTGTAGAATGGGCCACGAAGGTCCTGGTTTTGGGGGAAGGGACTAAGGGGCCCTCGTACTAAGCCACATAAACGTCTTTGCGTGCCCAGTACTCGCCAAAATGGAGTTAATGCTCGGCTACCGCGTGGCTCTTGTGGTAATTTCATTTTTGGCGTGTGTCCGATACGCATGTCCAAAAAATTATTTGGCACGCATCCATTATGTGCGCAGGTCATTACCGCCCAGTTACCGAACGAGACTTTACCGCTAGGGTCAATGGCTGGCGGTAAGGTCTCAGACCCAAAATGGACGCATGCCAATTTTGATTTTACCCAACGCGTCCATTTTCGGCAAAAGTTTTTTAAAAAGGCATTTTTTTGTAGGCGTGCTGAAAAATGGATCTGCATGCGTCCATAACACGTGCCCTACACTACCGTAAGCCATTTTTCATGCACCTTAGTAAAAGGACCCCTAAGGAACCTGGGACCTCAGGCTTAACATGTCTTATGTAGTTGTTTATCCATCCGAGGGCTCGATGAAATGTTCAAGAAAACCATGATACAACTCAAATGCCTGGAGGGAATCTTCTGGATGTTACCAAGGAAACTAAACTCTGCTGAGGAAACTCGAACAAGGGCTGTTTATTTAGGGAGTAATTTTGGCTAAATTGTGAACAAGCAAGAAACACATGTAAGTTGCACTGATATGATATTATGATATGACCCCCAAATATTTATTCAGCCTGCTGCAGTCAGTGGTTTTAAAACTAATCCAGATGTTCGATGCTGAGCCATGACTGGGCACTGGCATTAAATCTCCAGGTCAGCCGGGGACCCAGAACTTATGCGGGTGCTGGCCGATGTCCAGTACTGGCACACTCATTAGCTAATGGGACAAAGATATGACATATCACTGATGCCCACATAACTATCAGCCACCCACAGACCTCCCCGGCACTAACTGACAGTGCTGTGGTGGTCAGAGACGATTTTCAGCAGCATGCAAATTGCTGTGAAATATCTGGTGACAGCCTGCTGAATGGGGTTTAAGGATGCAGGATCCTCTCAAGCTCACTTAAACCCCTTTCAATATCTACTGAAACATAGGCATTTATCTGCCTTCAATTAATTGCTCTGAGGCAGTCATGTCTTTTCTCCTAAGTTTGTACAGACATGAACATATTTCATATCATATGATTATATCTTGCAACTTTGCTCCAGTCAATATCCACCACAGAGAGTTCTTCCATATATGCCCTCAGATTCCATATATAATAACATAGTAAATGACGACAGATAAAGACCTGAACAGTCCATCCAGTCCGCCCAACAAGATAAACTCATTTTACATGGTATGTGATACTTTATTTGTATACCTGAGTTTGATTTGTCCTTCCCTTTCTCAGGGCACAGACCATAGAAGTCTGCTCAGCACTGTTCTTGTACTAAAAGTTCAGAAGATTCTGGAATCCTAAAGAGTTACAAGATTCTGGAATCCCAATTAGTAGCAACATTCAATGTAGAACCCCAAACAGTAACATAGTAACATAGTAAATGACGACAGATAAAGACCTGTATTTATTTATTTGTTGCATTTGTATCCTACATTTTCCCACCTATTTGCAGGCTCAATGTGGCTTACATCGTGCCGGAGTGGCGATCGCCGTTTCCAGGTTGAGAAATACGAAGTGATATTGCATTAGAGTTCATAAATGATACGGTAAATTACAAAGTAGCTTTGCATTAAAGTTCATAAATTATAGAGTAGATTATAGAGTAAGTTAGACAGTCAAATATAGGAAGTTCATATCCTGCATAAGAAGTAGAGTGGTAGTGAGTGACTGCGTAAATGAAGCAGTCAAGTGTAGAGAGTTCCGTATGGTCCATCCAGTCTGCCCAACAACATAAACTCATTTTACATGGTATGTGATACTTTATATGTATACCCGAGTTTGATTTGTCCTTGCCGTTCTCAGGGCGCAGACCATAGAAGTCTGCCCAGCACTCTTCTTGTATTAAAAATTCTGAAGATTCTGGAATCCTAAAGAGTTACAAGATTCCGTAATCCCAATTAGTAGCAACATTCCATGTAGAACCCCAAAGAGTAACATAGTAAATGACAGCAAATAAAGACCTGTACGGTCCATCCAGTTTGCCCAAAAAGATAAACTCATTTTACATGTTATGTAGTACTTTAAATGTATACCCGAGTTTGATTTGTCCTTGCCTTTCTCAGGGCACAGACCGTAAAACTCCGCCCAGCACTATTCCTGTACTAAAAGTTCTGAAGCTAACGTCGAAGCTCCTTAAAATTTACACTCCAGCCCATATCTATTCAGCCACAATCAGGGCGCAGACTGTAGAAGTCCGCCAAGCATTGGTTTTACTCTCCAATTACCGGCGTCACCACCCAATCTCCGCTAAGATTACGTAGATCCATTCCTTCTATATTCCACATAGCACGTTGAGTGAAGAAAAATTTTCTCCGATTCGTTTTAAATTTACTACATTGTAGCTTCATGGCATGCCCCGTAGTCCTAGTATTTTTGGAAAGCGTTAACAGATGCTTCACATCTACCCATTCCAACTCCACTCATTATTTTATAGACCTTTATCATATCTCCCCTCAGCCGCCTTTTCTCCAAGCTGAAGAGCCCTAGCCGCTTTAGCCTTTCCTCATAGGGAAGTTGTCCCATCCCCTTTAACATTTTCGTCGCCCTTCTCTGCAACTCTGCAACTCCAAGTCCTCTGCATCTTCTGTTGGAACCCTACAGCATATGCTTTTCTTTTGTCTCATTGTGCGTGCATTTTGGGAGCAGGTGTGGCAGAGCAGGGCCAATGTTAGCAATTCCAGGGCCCTGTACAGACCACTTCAGTGGGACCCTCTTTCCCTGCCCGCCACCTTCCTGCTCTGCTCCCCACATAACCCTTCGCTTACTTAGTCCTGCCCTTGTTAACAAGGTTTTTTTAATTTATATAAAAATAATTAAAATCCACTTACCCCATACCTTAATATATATCTACTAAGTTTCAGTAGAGAGTGTCAGGCAGCTTCAACGATTTTCATATCCCATCGGCCGTCGAGCCCAGAGCATCCTCGCTGCTGCATCCTGGAGCAGGGAGGGGTTCCGAGACAAGGGGACAGACATGCCAGGGATGCGGGGCCCTTAGAAGCATGAGGCCTTGTGCAACTTCCCCTGTTATCCCTGCCTAAGACCGACCCAGCGGCAGAGAATTTGTGAAGTCTTTCAGCTGAAGACACCCGCTGACATCTGAAGCCTCTTATTTGGGCCTCCGAGTGACTTTTTAACTAAGACCCAACAATGTGACAAGCTCCACTGTCTTATTCTTTCCAAGACATATTGTGGAATTGGAACAACACATCTGTGCTGAGCGTAACGTTCTGGTGGAACTCCGTTTGCTTGATATACAAGTATGAGGCAATAGCGTCAAGAGTGTGTCGGACATTGTAGACCTTACGTGTTATTTGGACTCCTCTACGGCATTATATAGGGGTTTTGGACTAGTTTGGGTCAACTGTTGCTGTGTTGGGGGTGGGGAGAGAGTTTGGGAGGGTTTCGCCATCTGGCAATGATATGTGAAGGTTGCTGTGCTGTTTTGTTTAGTAATAAGTAACAGAATAATAAAGTTGTGAACTTAAAATAAATGAAGGGTAGCGACTTCGAGATCTTGACAGCTAACTTAGTAGTTACCCAGTTATACTTCTTCAACAATTGTCCTCTGTGGTGTAAGAAATGGAGTCAGGCAGCATATGAACATGTGAGTGGAGGAGTGGCCTAGAGGTTAGGGTGGTGGACTTTGGTCCTGAGGAACTGAGTTCGATTCCCACTTCAGGCACAGGCAGCTCCTTGTGACTCTGGGCAAGTCACTTAACCCTCCATTGCCCCATGTAAGCCGCATTGAGCCTGCCATGAGTGGGAAAGCGCAGGGTACAAATGTAACAAAAATAAAATAGATACTATTGGAGATTCTACATGGAATGTTGCTACTATTGGAGATTCTACATGGAATGTTGCTATTCCACTAGCAACATTCCATGTAGAAGGCTGCGCAGGCTTCTGTTTCACTTCTGTTTCTGTGAGTCTGACATCCTGATGTACGTGCAGGACGTCAGACTCACAGAAGCAGAAGCCTGCGCGGCCACATTGGTGATCTGCAAGGGCCGACTTCTACATGGAATGTTGCTAGTGGAATAGCAACATTCCATGTAGAATCTCAAATAGTAGCAACAGTGGAGGAGTGGCCTAGTGGTTAGGGTGGTGGACTTTGGTCCTGGGGAACTGAGGAACTGAGTTCAATTCCCACTTCAGGCACAGGCAGCTCCTTGTGACTCTGGGCAAGTCACTTAACCCTCCATTGCCCCATGTAAGCCGCATTGAGCCTGCCATGAGTGGGAAAGCGCAGGGTACAAATGTAACAAAAATAAAATCTGAGAACTAGAATGAAGAGCAGTGATCAGTACAAGAAACAGAGTTAACAAATGCAAAGCAAAAACCATTATCCTAATCCTGCAAAGGAAGATAATGTTGACCTGGAATTGGCAACTCACCTTGCAATTACTAGAACTATTATTATTATTATTATTAGCATTTGTATAGCGCTACCAGACGCACGCAGCGCTGAACACCTGACACAAAGAGACAGTCCTTGCTCAAAAGAGCTTACAATCTAAATAATACAGACAGACAAGACAGTTACGGGTGAGGGAAGTAATGGGTGAGAACTGAGTGCAGCTAACATTTTTATGACGTTAGAAGAAAACCAGGCTACCTCGATCTATTCAGTGGCTTAATACACAGTTGTATAATCTGAACAATGCTAACTGCAGGTTAGAAAAATGCCTCGTTCCATCATTGCGCTCCAGGAACAGCCAAGATGAATCATCTGGTTTGGACGACTGTCTGGTTGTAATATAAAAAACAGATCCAAATGTCTGGGAGAAGTGTAAACTTCCCACAGTAAATCTCATTCACATGCTCTTTATTTACCCTGTTGTTTTGTCTTAATATTGGAATATTTTTAACTCGTAAAATAACTGCTGTAAACCCTCCCACATTTCAGCAGTAAATTGTACTTCAGCATTGAACCTCAGGCAAACTGCTTAACATTTTAAATACTTACTATTCACATGAATGCAATAATTTTTTTTTTATTACATTTGTACCCTGCGCTTTCCCACTCATGGCAGGCTCAATGCGGCTTACATGGGGCAATGGAGGGTTAAGTGACTTACCCAGAGTCCCACTAGCAACATTCCATGTAGAAGTCGGCCCTTGCAGATCACCAAGGCTTCTGCTTCTGTGAGTCTGACGTCCTGCACGTACAGAAGCCTGCGCAGCCTTCTACATGGAATGTTGCTAGTGGAATAGCAACATTCCATGTAGAATCTCCAATAGTATCTATTTTATTTTTGTTACATTTGTACCCTGCGCTTTCCCACTCATGGTAGGCTCAATGCGGCTTACATGGGGCAATGGAGGGTTAAGTCCACCACCCTAACCACTAGGCCATTCGGAATTAAAAGATTTTTCATCTCTAGTTGCCTGGACAAATTCAATGTATTCACCATGTGCCCAGACAGAAATTATAAGTGAGGTTGTAACAGGAACTTTCAAGTAGGATTTACATACTCAAGGCCTGACACCATGCAACTGGTCTATTTAAGGGACCTGTTATACTGTGAGACAGCCTCTCTTATGAGTTCAAGCACAGCATAGACCCAGGATAGACTGACCTGTAACTGTAACGTGAGTAACATAGTAGTTGATGGCAGATAAAAGACCTGTACGGTCCATCCAGTTTGCTCAACAAGATAAACTCATTATATGAGCTACTTTATATGTATACCTGACCTTGATTTGTCCTTGGCATTTTCAGGGCACAGACCCTAGAAGTCTTCCCAGCACTAGCTTTGCTTCCCAATTACCGGCATTGCCACCCAATCTCCGCTAAGCTTCTGTGGATCCATTCTCTTTGAACAGGATTCCTTTGCGTTTATCCCACACATTTTTGAATTCCATTACCATTTTCATCTCCACCACCTCCCGAGGGAGGGCATTCCAAGTGTCCAACACCCTCTCCGTGAAAAATACTTCCTGAGGTTTTTCCTGAGTCTGCCCCCCTTCAACTTCAATTCATGTCCTCTAGTTCTACGTCCTTCCCATCTCCGGAAAAGGTTCGTTTGCGGATTAATACCTTGCAAATATTTGAATGTCTGCATCATGTCACCCCTGTTTCTCCTTTCCTCCAAGGTATACATGTTCAGGTCAGTAAGACTCTCCTCGTAAGTCTTGTAACGCAAAATCCCATACCATTTTTGTAGCTTTTCTTTGCACCGCTTCAAATCTTTTTACATCCTTAGCAAGATACGGCCTCCAAAACTGAACACAATACTCCAAGTGGGGCCTCACCAAGGACTTGTAGAGGGGCATCAACACCTCCTTTCTTCTGCTGGTTACACCTCTCTATACAGCCCAGCATCCTTCTGGCTACGGCCACTGCCTTGTCACACTGTTTTGTTGCCTTCAAATCCTCAAATACTATCACCCAAAGATCCCTCTCCCTGTCTGTGCATATCAGACTCTCACCGCCTAACACATACGTCTCCCGTGGATTTCTACTCCCTAAGTGCATCACTTTGCACTTTTTTGTGCAAACAGTGAACTACTACCTGTCTTATCTCCTCCTGTGAAGGGAACAGGTAGACTCAGTGAACATTTGAGGATTCTAGAGAATGCCGATAGCCTGGAAGGACTCTAGATTCTGTGAAATCGATTAAAGGGAATCCAGAGCCTGATATTGGAGTAGGCACGTGTGTATCCCAAGCAATTATTCTGGGTCCAAGTAAATAGCGCTAACCATGTCATATCCGAATTTTCATCGCCACATAACCAGGTAGTGACCCTGAAAGTACGTAGCACTATCCGATTAGAGCTGGGGCAGTCCAGGGACAAGAGTAAGCCGGGCATGGAGAGCGCCCAGATAATGATTGAGTTAGCCATTCAGGTGCAGCCATTAAATATGAGCAGCAGGGTTAGATTAAGTCCAACTGATGCCCTAAACACAGCCTAACTTTGATTGTTCATCATGTAAGATTAGACATCTATGCTAAGGACATTTGCCATTTATATGTCTATTGATATATATTTTTAAGTCTGTTTTTATCAAGTCTCCATACACTTTGATTGTTAATCATGTAAGATCATATAACTATGCTAAAGACATATGCCATTTATATGTTTTTAATTTTATTAGTTCATGATGTGTGAATGATCTTTTGAGTGACAATTTGATGTACATTTTGTAGAGTTTATTTTATATATCAACATATATATTTTTTAATATATGTGTTTTTAGACTCCTGAGGAAGGCCTTTGTGGGCCGAAACACGACTCGTGTCGAATCTTGGATGGTGAATAAAGGTGATAATTGTGACATCGTCTGCTGCCCTTTCTTTTTGTCACCCTTGTTGTGACTGTTTCGTCTGTTTGACCACAAGGGTTATTCAATACTGCAGCACCTAAAGCTACACGTGTTTATTTATGCCAACAAAAAACCTGGTGTAAACCCATGCGCATAGATTTAGGTGCACTGAGGCGTATTCTGTAATTACATAAGTACATAAGTAATGCCACACTGGGAAAAGACCAAAGGTCCATCGAGCCCAGCATCCTGTCCCCGACAGCGGCCAATCCAGGTCAAGGGCACCTGGCAAGCTACCCAAACGTACAAACATTTTATACAAGTTATTCCCGAAATTGTGGATTTTTCCCAAGTCCATTTAGTAGCGGTCTATGGACTTGTCCTTTAAGGAAACCGTCCAACCCCTTTTTAAACTCTGCCAAGCTAACCGCCTTCACCACGTTCTCCGGCAACGAATTCCAGAGTTTAATTATGCGTTGGGTGAAGAAATCTTTTTCTCCGATTTGTTTAAAATTTACTACACTGTAGTTTCATCGCATGCCCCCTAGTCCTAGTATTTTTGAAAAGCGTGAACAGACGCTTCACATCCACCTGTTCCACTCCACTCATTATTTTATATACCTCTATCATTGTCTCCCCTCAGCCATCTCTTCTCCAAGCTGAAAAGCCCTAGCCTCCTTAGTCTTTCTTCATAGGGAAGTCGTCCCATCTCTGCTATCATTTTCGTCGCCTGATGCGGCGACCAGAATTGAACACAATACTCAAGGTGCGGTCACACCATGGAGCGATACAATGGCATTATAACATCCTCACACCTGTTTTCCATACCTTTCCTAATAATATCCAACATTCTATTCGCTTTCCGAGTCGCAGCAGCACACTGAGCGGAAAGTTTCAGTGTATTATCACGCATAACTGTTGGAACACCCATAAACACACTCATAAACATGCCCCCTTTCAGCTACGCGTGTTTATTTTGAACTATGCGCTTTGCAATTTAGGCGCAGTTCTTTACAGAATACGCTTAACAATTTCCGTGCATAAATTACAATTATTGGCAATTAGCACTCGTTATTGCTTGTTAAATTCCATTAAAAACGCTAATTTATCTTGCTCCGCCAATTAAGTTGTGCGCTTATCTCCACGCGAATCTAGGTGCCGTATATAGAATCCGGGGCTTATGTGCCTAATTAAGCTTCAGGATTTATGCCAAGTAAATGCTTGCAACTACATTTGGTCACATGGAAAGGCTCTCGGCATTATTCCATATACCGCGCAGAAATTTAAGCCTATTCTATAAAACTTAGGTGGTCTTTTTTGTCTGCACGGAATTTTCAGGCTCTATACAAAGAATCTAGTTCTTTAAGCATTATTTCAACAGCAACACATACACATTCTCGCATTGTAACCTGACTGAAACTGTGGCACGAATTGCGTTGCTTTGTGAAAAAAAAATGCTCTCCTTTTCCCTAATGACATATTACAGTAGACCCAGAAACCAAACAACCAACCAAGAAACCCGTTGCAACCCCAGTGAAAGTCGGTCTAAATTAGTCGTTAATCAGATTTAATCCTGTAGCTGTTTATACGCTGTCTGGGACCTACAGAGGTATGTTGGCAGGGCTTACAGTATCTATATCAGTGCAGTGCAGCCCTTGGAAGATGCCAGCCAGGGTCAGTTCTGTTTTTGGACATGGGGAAAGGATCTCGGCCTCTCTATGGGAGCTGTCCTACAGCTGTCACTCACAGCAATGGAAGGAAGCCAACCCGCATCAGTCAGATCACATTTTTCCCTGCGGTTTCAGTACTGCCAACAGCTGGCAGCCCCTGTCTGTAGCCAATGTAGTGTTCCAGCTGGTCTATTTTTGGAAGGTCTCTTGACCTGAATAAGCTTTAGACAGCTGTACCTGGTAGGCCCTGCTTTCTCGGCACAAAGACGTGTGTGAAATCCAACATGAAACCGCAAAAGTTGAAATGAGGTCTTGTATGTTTTGCCCACTTCATGAAGTAGTAATTGCATTACCCACTCATCACGGTCAGGTACTTGCTTGTTTCTGAAAGTTGAGGAATTTAGACATCAGGAAAAGCATAACACAAAGTTCAGGATGCATAATTATCTGGAATGTAGCCTTCAGCAGGCAGAAGGCTGGATTTGATGTGACGGGCTGCCTTTTACTGAGACTGGCCTGCATTGTTTTTGTTTTTTTGTTTTTCATTTAACTGTTAACTCCAGGAGAACTACTGGAAACCATTATGAAAAAGAAACTGGTTGCACACATGAAAAGGAAAAGGCATGACCTCAGGAGCATCAGCTCTTGCCGGATCAATCTTGCTGGTTTTTCAAGAATATTAGGAGCAAACTCAAAGAACGCATCACGTTCAAAGTATGTACCCTAGTACATAAAATCATCCATGGCGATGCCCCAGCCTACATGTCAGACTTGATAGACCTGCCATCCAGGAATGCCAAAAAATCATCTCGTACATTCCTTAATCTTCATTTCCCCAACTGTAAAGGTCTAAAATACAAATTAATGCACGCATCAACCTTTTCCTAAACGAGCACGCAATTCTGGAATGCATTGCCCGGCAACCTAAAAGCGACCTATGAACTGACCAACTTCTGTAAACTACTAAAGACCCATCTCTTCGACAAGATATACCACAAAGAACAAAACACATGAAACTCCCGCATATATCCAGAAATGTTTAATAATGCCTTCTGTTATATTACTATCATGTATTCCATTACCATGCAACCCCAAATCCTTCTGTAACACCAAATGTTTACTCCCCTCTCATTTCCACTATCCATGATGTATTGTAAGCCACTTTGAGCCTGCAAAAAGGTGGTAAAATGTGGGATACAAATGCAATAAATAAAATAAAAATAAACAAGAGTGATATGATTGCTATACTTTTTCAAAACTTTTTTACGGTATGACTTAAAAAGCTGCTTTTTAATGGAAAAAGATAGAGGCTCATGGATAATGACTTTGATTTGCTCTACTTTTTTAGCATGCTGTATTTA
Organism: Microcaecilia unicolor; assembly: GCF_901765095.1. Lineage (NCBI taxonomy): Eukaryota > Metazoa > Chordata > Amphibia > Gymnophiona > Siphonopidae > Microcaecilia > Microcaecilia unicolor. The sequence continues at coordinate 7,528,819 of NC_044039.1, read as the reverse complement.
CAGATAGCACAAACTAAAGATGAAATAAATCATGACCCCTCCCCACCCCCCACATTTTTGCTGTTTTCAATTTATTAATACAAGCTTCTTTTGGTGCATTTTCATATTTACTTTTATCCACTCTTTGCTGCCTCTCTTCTGCTCAGTCTACCAGCATGGTTTGCCTTACCGAAGGTGCCCTCACCATTGCACACTCCATGGCTAGCACCTTGCACCTGGCCTTAGTCCGATTTCATCTCTGATTTACAGTCCTTCTGCTGCTACTGAGATATCTTGGACTCAGCTGGCCACTCTGGACTCATTTCAGATTTCTATTGTGTCAGCTAGGGACTTGGGATGTGGTTGACCGCTCTGTGCCTTGTAAAATTCTTGAGTGGTTGCCTTCTGTCCTCAGCTGGCCCCTGAGATTGTCAGCTAAGGACACGGCTCTCACTCTATCATCAGCTAGGGATGCTGTGGTCATTATGTCAGCAGTCCCTTTAACACCTGTCTCTCTTTATTTTGGTTTCATTTATATTAGGTCTCTGTGGGATAAGACTTCAGTGATTTTTATTTTGTTCTCGGATTTCTCATTTGATGTGCTTTGTATCACTGATCATGACACAATTATTTGTACACCTGGGTTCAACTGTTTTCATTGCCTGCATCAGAGAAGCAGTCAGAATTTTTGAACTTAAGTTTATGTGGATTTCCAGTTCCAGTCTGTTCACACTTTCCAAAAATACTAGGACTAGGGGGCATGCGATGAAACTACAGTGTAGTAAATTTAAAACAAATAGGAGAAAATCTTTCTTCACCCAACGCGTAATTAAACTCTGGAATTCATTGCCGGAGAACGTAGTGAAGGCGGTTAGCTTGGCAGAGTTTAAAAAGGGGTTGGACGGTTTCCTAAAGGACAAGTCCATAAACCGCTACTAAATGGACTTGGGAAAAATCCACAGTTTCGGGAATAACTTGTATAAAATGTTTGTACGTTTGGGTAGCTTGCTGGGTGCCCTTGACCTGGATTGGCCGCTGTCGTGGACAGGATGCTGGGCTCGATGGACCTTTGGTCTTTTCCCATTATGGCATTACTTATGTACTTATGGACATTGCACATGGTTGGTGCAATCTTCGGGGCCCGTTTACAAAGGCGCTAAAAAAATTGGGCTGCAGTAGTGTAAATGCATGATTTGGGCATGTGCAGAATCATTTTTCAGCGCACCTGTAAAAAATGCCTTTATTTTATTTTTGCCGAAAATTGCCGCGCATCCATTTTGGGTCTGAGACCTTACCACCAGCCATTGACCTAGCGGTAAAGTCTCACGCAGTAACCGGGTGGTAATAGCCTACACGTGCCAAAAATGCCACTTGGTGCGCGTCCAATAATAAAAAATTATTTTTCAGATGCGGGTATCAGACGCACGCCAAAAATAAAATTACCGCAAGAGCCATGCAGTAACTCCATTTTGGTGTGCATTTGTCACGTGTAGATGCTTACATGGCTTAGTAAAAAGGCTCCTTTAGAGTCTATGTGTGATTTATCGCCCCTTCTACCCTCCCCTTCACTATGGACTTCCAGTGTCGCTCCTCTTTGGGTTATGGCAGTGGCGTAGCTACGTGGGGCCATGGGGGCCTGGGCCCCCGTAGATTTGGCCCTGGACCCCCCTGCCGATGACCCTCCTCCACCGCCGTCGCCACCGTCGGCTACCTTTACTGGCGAGGGACCCCAGTAGTAGACCTGAATGCTTTATCTGTGAGCCAGTGAACCACGGAATATTTCTTATTTCATTAACTAGGATTTCAGTAAGAGAACGCACATGAAAAGTTAACCACAACAAGTATAATCAAACATATGGGTTTCAGTAATACTGTAGATAATTTATTGGGGCTAATTCTAGAAAGTGGTGCCTAGAGGTAGGTCACAGGGAACAGAAGAACAAAACTCCACACCGGCAGCAAGGCACAAGAAAGATGGTAAAAAAAAAAAATGCACCAACCAACGTTGCTTGCAAAACTTTAATAATTATCTTCTTAACGACTTGACACGGGTCATGTTTGGGCTGAATGACCTGTATCAGGAGTCTGAAAGAATTCTAGTCAGCGGTTGATACGGCATCTAATGTCCTCAAAGAACGAGTCCAGCAAATCTAGGCAAATTCTAATGCCATGAATTAAATCTCTAGGATGCACAAGCTCTCAGTATACAGTAACTCACTGCTGGTATAAAGGCTTCTCAACCCGTTTGATCCTAGGGGTTATACCAGGCTCTTTCCTATTGCAATAAACCACTTTTCTAAAGGGAGCAAATTCATCCAAAACAGAAAGGGAAGGGGAAAGGGGATGGGTTTTGGAGGGCTTAACATTTACCACCACAAGTGTAACAGATAGGGCCTGGGTTCACCTGCCTGAAGCGCACTGCACCCACTACAAACTGCTCCAGGGACCTGCATACTGCCGTCAGGGAGCTGAGTATGACATTTGAGGCTGGCATAGAGGCTGGCAAAAAAATATATACATTTTATTTTGGTGGGAGGGGGTTGGTGACCACTGGGGGAGTAAGGGGAGGTCATCCCCTATTCCCTCCGGTGGTTATTTGGTCAGTTGGGGCACCTTTTTGAAGCTTAGTCCTAAAAAAAAAGGACCAAGTGCAGCCAGCGAAATGCTCGTCAAGGCCGGCTTTCTTTTTTCCATTATCGGGCGAAGCCGGCCATCTCAAGCCACGCCCTGTGCCGCCCCCACCCCGCCTTCACTACCCTACCAACACACCCCCTTGAAGTTTGGCCGGCTCCGCGATGGAAAGCAGTTGGCGCTGGCCAAAATCGGCTTTCGATTATACCGATTTGGCCGGGTTCAGGAGATCGCCGGCCATCTCCCGATTTGTGTTGGAAGATGGCCGGCGATCTCCTTCGAAAATGAGCTGGTTAGGTACCTGCACAGTATAAATCTTTGAAGAGAAATGAGCTGATGCCCCAAACCTCTAGCCAGTGAAATGGAATGTCAAAGACCAGACAAAATTAACTGAATATTAAACAGAAAACAGTGGCATTCCTAGGGGGGCTGACACCCGGGGCAGATCGCCGATGCGCCCCGCCCCCCGGGTGCAGTGCGACCCCCCCCCCCCCGGCGAAGGGACACCCCCCCACCCCGGTGAAAGAACCACCCCCCCAGGTGCATACCGCTGGGGGGGGGGGGTGCCGTGCGCCGGTCAGCTTTGTCCGTTTCCAAGCTCTCTCTGCCCCAGCGGCGTGCACCCTGGGCGGACCGCCCCCACCGCCCCCCCCCCCCTTGGTACACCACTGACAGCAAACATTTTTGCAGAAAAAAGTGCAAAATGTATAGAAACAGCTCATTAAAAGCTAAGTTTAGCATAACGTCATCATCCTCTATAGCTCCATTTAATTGTAAGAGTATAAAGCTACAGCAGAGGTGGGCAACCTTGGTCCTCGAGGGCCACAACCCAGTCGGGTTTTCAGGATTGCCCCAATGAATATGCATGAGAACTATTTACATGCACTGCCTCCATTCTATGCAAATAGATCTCATATATACTCATTGGGAAAATCTGGAAAACCCAACTGGGTTGCCGCCCTTGAGGCAGGGGTGTAGCTAGGTGGGGCCATGGGGGTATGGGCCCCCACACATTTAGCCCTGGCCCCCTCTACTTTCGACCCCCCCTCCCCCCGCCACCGTCCCTTCCCCTGCTGCCACCAGGTACCTTTGCTGGCAGGGGTCCCCAACCCCCGCCAGCCTTAGTCTTCTTCAGCGCCGGTCTCCGGCGTGTTTGCTGATCTGTGCTGTGAGTCCTGACTGACAACCTGCACGTGGAACGGAACATCCAGGACATACATGCAGGACATCAGTCAGGACTCACAGCACAGATCAGCGAACGTGCTGGAGACTGGCACTGAAGAAGACTAAGGCTGACGGGGGTTGGGGACCCCTGCCAGCAAAGGTACCTGGCCAAGGCGGCGGGGGAGGGTCGTTGGCAGCGGCGGGGGTCGAAAGTGGTGGGGGAGGGTCAGCAGCGGCGGGGGGGGGGGGGGTCTGAAAGTGGCAGGGGTGGGTCGGCAGCGGGGGTGGTGTGCTAAAATGTGCCCCCCACCTTGGGCTCTGGACCCCCCTCCTGCCGAGGTCTGGCTACGCCCCTGCCTTGAGGATCAAGGTTGCCCACCCCTGTGTGTCCCCTAAGTTTGCCAGTAGGGTAGAATTGAGATTTTGATGCATGCTGTAAACATTTTTTTTTTTTTTTTACCTTTGCTTCAATTGTAAGGTGTTTGCATGCTGCACTGATTGAATGCAAACAACTAATCCCCTAAAATCAAACCACATTTCCTTGAGCCCTTTCTGGAATGTCATAATCAGCCATAACCACTGGCATTTTGTCAGGTCTCTTGATTTAGCTCCTGCACTAGGGAATGTCAAGTTTCTTTTCTCTCACTTGCTCCAACCCTCACATGTATCCTGCTAAAAATCTGAATGGAATTTAAGACCCTTGGAGCAAAGCACCATGCTATGTCCAAGAGACAAGATAGAAATGTCCCCAGATACCTTTTCATTTGTTGCTAAGGGAACACAGGAACAAGTGCTATAAATATATTTACCAAAGAGATATAGACAGAAACACAGCGAGGCATAGGGGAGGGAGAGAGAGAAACAGAAAGGCAGAAGGAGAAAGAGTGAATGTGAGAGAATAAGAGAAACATAAAGACAGGTGAGAAGAGTTAGTGAGAGAGACAGAAAAGAAACATAGAAAGACAGGTGGAGTGAGAGAGACAGAGAGTGAATGAGAGAGAGAAGAGACACATAAAAAGACAAAGACAGAGGGAAGGAAGAGAATGAGAGAGAAAGAAAACCTAAAGATAGATAGAAATAGAGAGAAAGAAAGAGAGAGAGAAATACGGGAGTCTTTTTGACTTTTAAAACTGCTTTCACATAAAGTTTACAAAATAGATAAACAGCCCGTTTCACTGTAAAGTTTTGAATATCATGAATGATTTTAGAATTGGATTCTAGAAACAATCAAGAAGTGGAAACAGGAAGAGAAAAGCTGAAGCCGGACATTATTTTTTTTTCCTGCTTTTTAGAACAGCCAGTTTGCACTATCCCAATAGGAAATTTGCAAGACACGCAACATTCCTCTTTTGAGAGTGACACTAAATCATTAAGACAGTTGAGAAACCAATGCAAACGCAGAAAATTGTTCTTTCTAAAACCCCAAAACAGGATCGTATGAAAGATGGTTTCCCTATTTGAGCAGAAAGGATGGGGTCTCTAACGCCTCAAGGTTCAGATGGTAGGACCCTGCACCAAAGATCACCAGAGGGGTTTGGGATCAGATGTTTACCCAGTGTTCTCCAAGCAGGTTTAATGGACGTCTCTGTCCTTAGTTCACATCTCCAGATGGGATCCGGGATATGCTTGAGCTGGTCACAATGTCCAACTTTTACAATACCAAGTATCCAATAACCAGAGAACAGCATAGGATGCAAAATATATACGAGACAGATTTATTAGACACTCAATTCTTTTTTTTGAAAAAAAATGTTTTTATGTGATAATGGAGAGTTCTCAGAGTATAAACTCACCCAAGTGAGACAGCACCGAAGTGACTTATGTCTCTAAGGGTGGATAAGCTTCTCGATCATAGAACTTTTCCGTGATTGTTGTAGTGTCAACCAACCACACACCTGTGCTCTTTACCAAATGATAAGTGATCTGGAAAAATTTTTTTTTAATAAACAAGTGTCTAAATAAATCGGTCCTATATATTGCTCCGCTGATCTCAAAATAAGGCACTTATCGTAATATAATAAGTTCCCCCGTCAGTATTCACTATTTTCTTCCGTTCGGGGAATATATCATAGTTGCTTTATAACTCCACAGATACTCTTATGGGAACACTTCAAACTTATGTGAACTTTTACAATAAGCATGTAATGTATATTTTGAATCGTGAAAGCAGAGACGTAGCCAGACAACAGATTTTGAGTGGGCCTAGGCAAGAGGTGGGTGGGCACCAAGTGTTCTCCCCCCCCCCCCCCCACCCAAAAATATCTCAGTTGGCGGGAAAATGCTTCTTTCCACCTTGGCAGTCTACAGTAGGCATGCGCTGAAAACTGAGCATGTGCAGATGCTGGTATCGTAGAGAGTAGCGTTTTAGTTACCATCAGGAGCAAGTCCTCAGCTGGCGGAGCTTGGCATCCCCACCAGCTACCACTAAATGTGTGCTACTGTTGAGTGGGCCTGAGCCCTAAGTGGGTGGGCCCTGGCACACCCAGACCCATCTGTGGCTATGCCACTGTGTGAAAGGCAATTCGATAACTGTGTACATGGGTATGTGGAAGTGCACAGAACTTTGGCACTTATGCACATGCATAGGGTAGCATGTAAGTGCACAGGGATGTAATGTGTGTGATGTATATGTGGGACATGGGCATCTCTCCCACCTATACAATTAACTCACTGAACACTGTAAGTTAGGCGTGTTGCATGTTGCTGTGATGGACCTGGCGTAAATGAGCACACCTAACTTTAGACTCACCAATGTGGGTCTGCAAATTGCGTAGCCAGTTCTCGCGGTGGGAGGGGGCCAGAGCCCGAGGTGTGTCGAGGGGTACATTTTGGTCAGTTTCACTAAAAGGAGGATGCCGGACGTGAGGGGAAGACAAAGCAGGGCAGGCAACGCAGTAGCGCTGGAGACTGGCGCTGGACAAGGCTTCAGCTGGTGGGGGTTGGGGACTCCTGCCAGCAAAACCAGGGGCCTAGAGGAAATTGGGGGGGGGGGCCCAGGCCCCCATGGCCCCACGTAGCTATGCCACTGGTCTGCATCACTATTCTACAACAGCATCTGGGCTCCCCGCACAGCACTGGGGCGCCAACAGGGGGTGCCAAGTTATAGAACTGCCCCCTAAGTGAGTACATTTATCAGCTGTTTGTTCTCTATGAGAGAAGAGAAAGCAGGGATTCTGTCAGAAAGAAGTTTCTCTGAAAAAAACCAAACCAAACCAGGTTGATATTCAAAGCGATGTAATGAAAAAGCTCCTGGCCGATTACTACTACAACTACTCGTTTCTATAGCGTTACTAGACATACGCAGTGCTGTACACATTATATGCAGGTACTTTCTCTGTCCCTAGAGGGCTCACAATCTAAGTTTTTGTGCCTAGGGCACTGGAGGGTTAAGTGACTTGCCCAAGGCCACAAGGAGCTTCAGTGGGAACAGAACCCAGGTCTCCAGGATCAAAGCCCGCTGCACTAACCATTAGGCTTTTTGGGACTAACCAGTAGTTTTCAGTGTCTCTTAACCATTTGGTGCTTCTGAAAATGATCAGTTAGTGCCGTTCTCAAAACCAGCTATTTTGGGGACATTCTGGGGCAGAGTCAGCACTTTGCTGGTTGTATCAATATTTAGCACTTAACCACCCAAGGTTACCACATACTGTACCTAGGACTGCATAAAAGTCAGTCCTATCTTTGGGGGGGTCTTTTATTTATTTATTTGTTGCATTTGTATCCCACATTTTCTCACCTATTTGCAGGCTCAATGTGGCTTACATTGTTCCATCATGGCATTCGCCATTCCAGAGTAAAAGATACAATTGGTAATTACATACCGAACATGGGAGACGTGAGTGGAAATGAAGCAATCAGGTATAAAGAGATTACATTCGGAATAACAGGTAAATGGTAGTGCGCTGCAGTTCCTGTTATGGATCGTTGTGGTATGCATTGTTGAAGAGATAAGTCGTCAGTGATTTACGAAAGTTGATTAGATTGCAGATTGTTTTCAGGTCAAGTGGCAATGCAGTCCATAACTGCGTGCACATGTAGGAAAAGCTGGACGCATGTATTAAACTGTATTTTAGTCCTTTACAGCTGGGGAAGTGAAGATTCAGGAATGTGCATGCTGATCTTTTAGCGTTCCTGGGTGGCAAGTCAATAAGGTCTGACATGTAGGCTGGGGCATCTCCGTGAATGATTTTATGAATCAGAGTGCAGACCTTGAATGTAATACGTTCTTTAAGTGGAAGCCAGTGTAGCTTTTCTCTTAGGGGTTTGGCACTTTCGTATTTTGCTTTACCAAATATGATTCTGGCTGCAGTGTTTTGGGCTGTTTGAAGTTTCTTGATGATTTGTTCTTTACAACCAGCGTAGAGTGCATTGCAGTAGTCTAGGTGACTTAGCACCATTGATTGTACCAGGTTGTGAAAAATATCCCTTGGGAAGAAAGTTTTTACTCTTTTAAGTTTCCACATTGAGTGGAACATAACATACATAACATAGTAGATGACAGCAGAAAAAGACCTGCACGGTCCATCTAGTCTGCCCAACAATTTAAACTTATATGTGCTACTTTATGTGTATACCTGACCTTGATTTCTTCCTTGTTGTATTCTTCACATGGCTTTCAAGTGTGAGATTTCGATCAATGGTAACTCCAAGAATTTCCAGGGTGTCTGAAATGGGAAGGGAAAAGTTTGGTGTGGTTATAGTGGTGAATTTACTTATATTATGTTGTGATGAAAGTATAAGACATTGTGTTTTTTCCGCATTAAGTTTTAATTGAAATGCATCCGCCCATGAATGCATGATTTGGAAGCTTTGGTTGATGTCATTAGTGATTTCCTTTAAATCATGTTTGAACGGGATGTGAATCGTGACGTCATCTGCGTATATGTATGGATTGAGGCCTTGATTGGATAGCGATTTGGCCAGGGGTGTCGTCATTAGGTTGAAGAGGGTCGGTGAGAGTGGAGATCCTTGGGGGACTCCGCATTCAGGTATCCATGGAGCTGACATATTCAAATTTTACAAAGGCACGTTAGCGTTTTTAGTGCACGCTAATGATTAGCTCGTGCTAAATGCTAGACACACCGATAGGAACGCATGGGTGTCTCTAGGGTTTAGTGCGTGCTTATTTTTAGTGCGCGCTAAAAACGCTAGTGTGCCTTTGTAAAAGGACCCCTTTATGCAGTGCCTCATAGTGGGTTAAAGGTGCACTAGTGTTTTTAGCGTGCACTAAAAATAAGTGTGTGCTAAACACTAGAGAGGCTCATATTTTTCTATGAGTGTCTCTAGCATTGAGCTCCAACTAATCATTGGTGAGTGCTAAAAACACTAGCGCACCTTTAACCCACTACGGGGCACCGTATAAAGGGGTCCTTTTATAAAGACACACTACTATTTTTAGTGCACACTAAAACTAAGCATGCACTAAAACCTAGAGATGCCCGTATATTTATTTATTTGTTGCATTTGTAGCCCACATTTTCCCACCTTTTTGCAGGCTCAATGTGGCTTACAGTATGCCGCAGTGGCGATCGCCATTTCTGGAATGAGAAATACAAAGTGGTATTGCATTAAAGTTCATAAATGAATAGAGTAAATTATAGAGTAAGTTAGATAATCAGTTCATTTCCGACGTGAGAATAGGGTGGCAGTGCGTTAACGTTCATTAGTGACAGAGTGACTGAAGCAGTCAGGTATAGAGAGTTCGGTTTTGTCTAGTTCTGGAAGAGTTTCTAGACTGCCCCAACTTGACATTTCGTCCTTTAGATTGTAAGCTCCTTTGAGCAGGGACCGTCCTTCTTTGTTAAACTGTACAGCGCTGCGTAACCCGAGTAGCGCTCTAGAAATGTTAAGTAGTAGTAGTTTCGCTATCTGGTATTTAGGATGGATCATTGTGGTATGCCTTTTTGAACAGGTTGGCTTTTAGTAATTTTCGGAAGATTGTTAGGTCGTGCGTTGTTTTTATGGCATTTGGCAATGCATTCCATAGTTGCGTGCTAATGTAGGAAAAGCTGGATTCATATGTTGATTTAAATATTCCTATAAATAAAGGTGATCGTTGGTTACCTGTATCTTACGTGATACCTTTCAATATAGTGACCTCTGTTACTCTGGGATGCCTTTATTCCTGGCTCAGTATTTAATCTCTTCTTCCTCTTGTGTATTAAGAGTCTCTCTTCAGAATCTCTTGGGAATCCCTGGTTTTAGACGTGTTAGGTTAGACGTTATTTGTCATTCTCTTTTTAGCGGTACAGGCCCTATGCTCTTTAATGACTTACTGTTACATTGAAGGTTAGAAATTCAAGCCAGGTCTCAAAAGTTGATTTTTCTCTGAGGCTTTTGACTCCTGAACTTCCACATTGAGTTGGGCAGTACTAGAGACACTGGGACCTAGGATTCTTGTCAGTATTGTAACCTCCTTTCGTCCCTCCGCTCTCCTTTTTTTTTTTTTTTACTCTTTCATATTTTGTAATGTCTTTGTTTTGAAATGATGATTTATTAAACCATCTGGATGGTCTTTCAATAGACAGTATATCAAATAAATACAGTATGAACCTTGAACCTACAATCTGGAACCACGACCATATCTATAACATTCATTTAACTTTCTCCAGCATAGATATAAACTCTCACCGTTTTAAAAACTATAGTATTCCATTAAAATAAATCTAACCGTCCAGGGACTGAAGACTTGTCCCAGTCTCCTAACAGAAATGTTGCACTTTTCACTTACTGTAGTTCATGTTTTGATATTCTTTAGAATCTTTACACATTGCTCATTTTAAGGAAACATTGTAACATCAGCAGCCTACGCTGATATCCTGGAATAGATCCCAGGATCCCAGAGGAACATACCCTCAGCTTGATAAAGTGTAAGAGATCAGCTTCATCAAATCCCTCTCTATACAGGGAAAGGGGAATCAAACCTCCATAGACTCTACCTAGAATTGAACTTGGTCCCTCAAGTTAGGCACCTTGATACTTCACACTGAATGCCAACGCTCTAATGCCAGCCACTGAGATCCTGTTCAGGCATGATCACTTATGCCAGGTCTATGGCTGGCATAGGTTGGCACACCTTAAGTGCACCATGCATCTCTTTTAAAATGGCTGCTGAGACTTACAAGGGCGGCCTTGCAAGACTTCAGTGGAAGTCTAGCGAGGCCACCGCTGGAAGTCTTGGCAGCCATTTTTAAAGAGTGGGGTGGCAGCGGGAGGGTCAGCGCCAGCAGTGGGCAAGAAAGTGGGGATCTTTCCTGCCCTGAAGAATCCACTAGACCACCAGGCAGTGATGATCCTAGGTCGGCTGCCACCCGGGGCAGATCGCCGATGCGCACCCCCCCCCCCTCCCCGGCGCATCAACCCCCCGGGTGCATTCTTGGCTGCTGTGAGCAGCCGTGTGGCTCTTGGCTCCACTGGCTCCCTGCTCCCTCTGCCCCGGAACAGGAAGTAACCAAATACTTGACAAGAAATTAAACTTTGGCATCCATATTATAATATAGAAAGTAAAATTTAAAGTAATATCACAGCCAGTTTACTAAAGTCCACAATTATGAGAGTCAAGATAGATGAATATGGATATAATTTAAAGAAATTATACGAGGAAACTTAAACTGTGTCAGTGCTTCTATATAATACCCCCATTTAGTTTAATAAGAGCTATATTCCAATACCCCCCGAAGTCCCTTTAGCTGCCAAAAAAGTAGAGAGTTGTGAGGGTTCGAAGAATACATACTTATTTGCCTGATATCTGATCTGCTTTTTTGTCTTTTCATTATTTTCTGGCACAGTGGTAACACGGCAGTAACAGGGCAGCGACACGTGCTACCTGGTTACCACCAGGTTACTGCAGGAGCCTTTACCTCAATGGGTGGCGGTAATTGCTCCTCTCGCATGGCCATTTTCAGGCACTTTTAACTGCTGCGGTAAAGAAAGGCCCCTGCCTGCTAGCACAGGGCCTTTTTTACTGCAGCTTGGTAAAAGGACCCCGTAGTATTCTATAAGCTGCAGGTGCAAATTGGTACCACACCCGTGGCCCGCCGATTCTCCACCCTCTGACACATACACACCAAGGTTCTTACACATTACCTTACAGAAGAGCACATAGAGACAGATTTTAGGAACGGCATCACAAAGAACACAGCGAAGATGACACAAGGATACAGTCTTTAGATGATGTTTGAAAGTCCAAATTTATTGTATAGTTCAAAAGACACATCAAGTCCAGATCAATTATGTAACTCAAAAAGACTCGCAAAAACAAATGGGGTTCACACTCTCCACAAAAACAGAACACAACAAAAGCAGGGTGGAAAAGAACCAGGTCCAAGAAATCAGTCCAAACACTACGATAAGATTCTCCAAACACAACTTTATTTGGACCCTACACGGTCCGTGTTTCGGCTTTAGAAAGTCTTCCTCAGGGGTCAATCGATGAATGCTCAGCTATATATCGATTGATGATGGAGCACATGAATATCTATCACTTGGTCAAAATGTGTGTAACATCCAACCGGAACAGCTACGAATTTAGTCAAAAAGATTCAGCACGGCCATGTTTTGGCCAAACCTCCTGCCTCAGGAGTCTTTATAGTCAATACTCGGGAAGGAAAGCCTTGCAATATCGATGTTAAGAAGTAGCCTTCTCAATGCTCAGAAAACAACATTGTGCGGAATCGTCAGTGAAATGTCGCTGCCTCCAAAACGTAACAATGGGTACCAGGAAAGATTGGGGCTAAACGCAATTCAATAAAGGGCACGCGCTCACGTGTGGGAACGTCACTTCTGGTTTTCGAAGGATCTCATTGTGCGTGTATGGGTTTGATGGATCATTTGGTCTGACTCAGTATGGCTACTCTTATGTTCTTAGGTCCCCTCCCCGGCTGAAATCTGTTCCATCCATAGAACATCTGTGACATTAACTACTTCCTGGGGCTGTGAAACAGATGTTTCTAGCACTGCAAAGATGTGAGCTGATCCATTTATTAATGATATCATTCTGCAGTTTCTGCCTTGTCCAGATGCTGACATAACCCCTCTGCTCATTAACAGCTCATTAGCCAATTAACATGCAGCACTTGCAAATTTGGGCATCAGTGCATGACTGCACCTGCCCAGTTACAGTATATGTCACATAGACACAACCCATCTGAACAGAACAGCAAGCAAAGTTGAGCCGGAGCACTTTGCCACGTATTCAAAAGCTGTTTGGGTACCTGGGATTTTAAAAAGTTTATTTTAAAAATTGGTTTATGTTACTGCACTTCGAAGCACATCATTCCTGCAGAATACTGCATTGCTCATGCTACCCAGTAGGAGAATGATGCTGAGTGATGCCCAAGGTACCCTTGCATGGCCCTCTCTCGGGCTGTATGCCAGTGGCCCACTTCCCACATTTAAGCTGCTACTCCCATGTGCCTGCTCTTAAATATAGCCTGTGCTCTTCACACTGACAGGCGAATTCCTGCTTTCAGAACCAGGCTCCCAGGCTTCCCTTCACACACTCCTATTATGGTTGGAAGCTGCGGCCAATCAGCTGCTGGGAGATTATTATAGTGAGTAAATCAGGTCTGCAGGGCTGGACTGGTTTTTAAATTATCTGGTTCACAGGAAACAGAACAGCAGCAAATGGAGACAGAAGGGAGGGAGAGAGGGATGGAGAAGTGCCAAAGAGAGAGAAACACAGTAAAAGGGGGTGGGGGTGGGAGAGAGAAGGAAGAGGGATGGGGGAGGGGAAAGAGAAAGCACTGAATATCACTAGAACTTGGAAATTGTCTTTGTTATTTGTTTTCTGTACTTTGTAATTCCTTTGACTATTAATTCATTAATTTTATTTATTTGTAGCATTTGTATCCCACATTTTCCCACCTATTTGCATTATGTAAATGCTACAAGTCATTCGTACATTATACAGACATATGGGGCTTAATGTAACCGTGGGACTAGCTTTTTCTGCACTTGGGGCAGATGGTCAGAATTTCACCCCCCCCCCCCTTGCTTACTTTTTGTTTTTTTCTTTATTTGAGCTTGTGAAGTTGGGGGTAGGGGTACCATTGAGCGGTCATTCTTCTCAAGACCTGCCAGGGCTGGGTAATCTGTCAGTCAAGGTGGGAGAAGCCAGCAGGCCTGTAGGGTCTCTGGACAGAAGTATTTTGGGGTGATAATGGGAGGGGGCAGGCCAAGGTGACATTTGTGTACATTACAGGTAAATGTATAAGGCTACGTCAACATATAGGCATCAAGAATGCATGCAAATTGCCAGAAGAGTGTGTAAAAAAATCCAGCTATGAGTTAATCTATCAAATGGTAGTGAAATGCCATGGCTTGAAGATGACAACCAGAAAATATCCCACAAACAAAATAAAGAAGACAATACCATACAAATAAAATATAAAAATATGGTGTTATCTAAGCTATGACGTAACCCAGGCAACAAGAACTCTGAGCAATTTGTTTCATGCTCTAGCCTTTGATACCTAGATATATCCTTGAGTTCACCATTTCCATTCGTGCGCAATTGTGAAGTCAATTAAACCATCCCAAAATAGGAAAAATGTCCCCAAAAGAAAAAAAGGAAAGACTCCAAATACAAGTGAACTATCACAATAGTTATTCAGTAATGATAAGTCCAGGTTACTTATCTTAAAGTTCAAAACACTGGAAGCCAAAACTCTCCAACCGATGCTTCTACAGAGCTCCATCTCGTCACCTTCTTCAGGAGCCCCGGTAAAAAGAGTAAGTTGAAAATGGAACTCAAAATGGCGCTGGAGACAAGAGGGACCTTGAAGGTGGGCATACGCATGGGCAGGGCACGGGCAGAGCTCACAGTCACATGCATAAATGATAGAATATTGTTATTTACATGTGGTTTTTTAATGAGCATTTATACAAGTACATAAGTAATGCCACACTGGGAAAAGACCAAGGGTCCATCGAGCCCAGCATCCCGTCCACGACAGCAGCCAATCCAGGCCAAGGGAACCTGGCGAGCTTCCCAAACGTACAAACATTCTATACACGTTATTCCTGGAATTGTGCATTTTTCCCAAGTCCATTTAGTAGTGGTTTATGGACTTGTTCTTTAGGAAACCGTCTAACCCCTTTTTAAACTCTGCCAAGCTAACCGCCTTCACCACGTTCTCCGGCAACGAATTCCAGAGTTTAATTACGTGTTGGGTGAAGAAAAATGTTCTCCGATTTGTTTTAAATTTACTACACTGTAGTTTCATCGCATGCCCCCTAGTCCTAGTATTTTTGGAAAGCATGAACAGACGCTTCACATCCACCTGTTTCACTCCACTCATTATTTTATCTTCTCCAAACTGAAAAGCCCTAGCCTCCTTAGTCTTTCTTCATAGGGAAGTTGTCCCAACCCTGCTCTACGGCTGGTTTACATGGTCAGACGTAAAATATATGCGCAGATTTACCCTGTGCGATAAAGAAAGTAGGTACCTGGTCCTGGAGGCACCCCAGCCAGTCATGCTTTCAAGATATCCACAACGAATATTTATGAGAGAGATTTCCACGCACTGCCTCCACTACATGCAAACCTCTCTCATGAATATTCATTGTGGATATCCTGAAAACCTGACTGGCTGAGGTGCCTCCAGGATCAGGTTTGGGAACCACTGCTCTACAGAACTGCCTCTCTTTGCACCTGTCATCACATCACAGGCCCTCTCTGCCCCTTTAAATGTAACTATATAAAGCAATTCAAAAAAAGACCCACGAGCCTTTGGTGCATAAAGAACCCCCCCCCCCCCCCCCCCAGCCAGGATCAGCCGTCCATTGAAACTACTGATACATCTGAAGCATCATTCAACTAATTATTTGATATGGTCTGAATTCAATATAGGTATCGCCTGTACTTGGATGCAACTTGCCTTGAGCTACTGCTGAAAAAGGTGTTTGAGAAAATCCCCATATAAAACCTGCATCTCCACTTCTGTAACACACAGGTCACAAAAACAAAAATTCAGGAAGACTTTCCTTGTACTTAGTGAACATTTTACAAAATTGCACAAAACTGCATGAAGACACACGTAAAGCTTATAACACCAAACTTACCAATCTGGAGTCCATATTCAGCCAGCGAAGCTGCCGGGACTAAACCTGTAAATTCAATGCCGGGCCATGTCTGGACACTGGCATTTAATTTTCCGGATTTGCAGAGCTGCCTAACACGTAGCTGGTTAAGCGCAATATTCGGACTTAACCAGCTATGAGGCAGGACTGGCTTTTATGCAGTTAACCTGGCCGGTTAAGTGCTGAACATAAACACTTAACCAGCCAAATGCTGACTCCATCCCCAAAATAGCCGGTTTTGAGTTTGTCATTAACCGGCTAAGTGCCACTGAAACTGACTGGTTAGCCCCAAAGTGGCAATTCAACCGGCCAGGAGCCATTTCTGACTGGTTAAATCATGTTGAATATTGACCCCTCTGTGTCTACGGCCCACAGTATCCCAAATTGCTCTTCCTGTTTATTTTAAAGCAGTTAGGATGTTATTTACGATTTAACTGCAAAGATGTCTGAGCATAGTGCCGAACTGCACAAGAGTGCGCACATGGGAAGTGGTAATTATGTACTCGATACACTAGTATTGAGTTTCTAATTACAATGAAATCCATAATGCAGCATTTCTTGATATCACTCAACACACAGCTAAGCTCTGGAACTCTTTGCTGGAGTATATATGACAAAAGCATATGGCTGGATTTAGAAAACATTTGGACAAGTTATTGGAGGAAAAGCTTCAGTCTAATGTACTAGAGATCCAAGGAGAAACGCTTATTCCCGCCAGCTCCTAGAAAGATAGAAAGCTGCTTCAAAGAGAAATCTTTCAACAGAAAAAAAAAACTTCTCCCCTTCTCAGACCCTCCCCCATCCCACTCTCTTTCTCTCTATCCCTTTCAGAATCAGATGTATTATTAGCAATGGGATGGAAAAGGCAATCAGAAGATGTGTCAAAGGACCACAAGAACAGAATGCTACCAAATATCATAAGGAAAGACATTTACTTGCCCAATGTAGCTAAGCACTAATTTCCATATGCCAGTGATGCACTGCTGAATGTTGGGCATGGAAACCAAAGCACCACCCCACTGTGCAAGGGGCACTGTCAATGAGGGTTTGAAAGTCAAAATCTGCAACAAGCCAGGTCATTTTAACCACCCATTCTTTGGAATCTAAACTGATGGATTAAGATCCAGACCACCCGATCTAAGAACACAAGAATAGCCATACTGGGTCAGACGGATGGTCCATCTAGCCCAGTACTCTGCTACCAACAGTGGCCAATCTGGGTCATAGGTACCTGGCAGAATCCCAAAGAATAGCAAGATTCTAAAATCCAAGAGTAGCAAGATTTTGGAATCCCAAAGAGCAGCAAGGTTTTGGAATCCCAAAGAGCAGCAAGATTCTGGAATCCCAAAGAGTAGCAAGATTCTAAAATCCAAGAGTAGCAAGATTTTGGAATCCCAAAGAGTAGCAAGATTCTGGAATCCCAAAGAGCAGCAAGATTCTGGAATCCCAAAGAGTAGCAAGATTCTAAAATGCAAGAGTAGCAAGATTTTGTAATCCCAAAGAGCAGCAAGATTCTGGAATCCCAAAGAGCAGCAAGATTGTGGAATCCCAAAGAGCAGCATGATTTTGGAATCCCAAAGAGCAGCAAGATTCTGGAATCCCAAAGAGTAGCAAGATTCCATGCTACCATAGAAACATAGTAAGTGATGGCAGCTAAAGACCTGCATGGCCCATCCAGTCTACCTAACAGACATATTCATTATCAATTCAAGGTTAAATCAACAATGAACGTGATATTATATACTTGATTATAGTCTTTCTTTGGTGTTTCTGGGACATAGGCTGTAAAAGTCTGGCCAGCTCTGTTCTTATGTTCCAACTCCTGGAGATGCCATCAAAGCTCACTCCAGCCTATCTGAATCTACTTTGTCATTTGTGGGACACAGACTGTAAAGTCTGCCCAATACTGTCCTCAAGGTCCAATGGGATACCGATCCCATTTTTCTTCTTGCTGTAATGGTCATGTTCCCCCCATCAAGGGTCCTCTCTTCCAGCCTCCTCCTCCTCCCTATCTGATGCTCTTCTATGCCTGTCCCATTCACTCAGTGCCCTTTTCTAGGAAGAAATATATTTTAGGTGCTTTTGAATTACTTTTTAGTAAACCCTTCTCTTAAGAGAAACCTACAATTATATCAGAGAAATGTGATAGCGTTTTATCTGTAAATCAGGTTAGAAAATTGGAGCTTAACTCATCTGTGTGAAAGCTCTTTCCCACCCAGATAATCGAGGAACAGCCTATTAACAGTCCATTAGGTCGACAATTCTTCTAATGTCTACAAGAGTGGGAAGAAGAAAGGGAAAAATAGAGTATATTAGTGAGTTGGCTTCAGGTCAAAGATAAAGAAGGCTGTGTCAGACAGTAGAACATTTCAACAGTAAATGCATCCCACACGGAGACACAAGTAAATGGCTTTATGCAGTACATGGGGAAGGATTGGAGAGTCTGTTGGTATTGATTGTGGGGTAAGGCCAGGAACAGGCGTACAAGAAAACTAATCACAGAATCATATTACAGATTGTATGAGGTTATAAGGGGCAAATAGTGAAAATGCAGCCCCTAGCAAGAAATAAGAGTCTAGTTGTAAACATTATTATTATTATCATCATTACTGTAATACATGGAGCATAACACAAACAAAGACTGGTCTGGTATGTCTGGAGAATTCAAGCTTCATCCAGCAGCTTAGGAATTATCCAGGTAACTTCTTAAAATGTAGCTTGAACCAAGCAAAACAGTTTTCTGTTAGTCTGCTGTTGTCAAATGTAACATTTCAAGATTTTGTAGAAATTTGTCCAGCCTTCGTGTAATGCTGCCTAAGGATCCTGCAACATTAGGGATAAACTTCCAAGCCCTGCCATTTCTATTGTCAGATCTATTAATTTTTACAATTCTTTGTCTTTAATTCTGGTACCGTAATGTTGACAAAATCGGGTGTGTTATGTTCCAAAAGTTGGTCCATTTCGATTCGAAAGTCCTGTAAATTTTTGAATTTTTTTTATTTTTCGTGACTTTTTCTACATGGTAGTTATATCAGTATTTGTTGATTCTTTGGTATAACTACCATGTAGAAAAAAATATTATTATTACTATATTTTCTTGAGCCAGTCAACACGTAAGGCAGACAAATGCATCTTCCACACTTGTCAGTCTTGTGTTTCATCAACTGCTGCCCACCAATTGATATGCAGCTCAGTGAGGTCCTTTCCAATTGTTTGACTTCCATTTCTGACTTGGCCTTCCTGGACCTCTCTTCTGTTCTGGTTTCCAGTTCATGTTGTAAACACAGGGGGATCCGTACAATTCAAGTCATTAAGAATACCAAGAGCAAGTGACAACTAAATGTGAGACAGAGCAAGGGAATGTACCAACCAGCAGTCATGTTGTGCTGCATAACAGATCCCACTAGGGGACAATACTGTGGTTTTCATTCTGGGGGAGAAAAGGGACAGTGTTTTGAGCACTGGACTAGGAGTCAGCGGAAATTCAAAGTTTAAAGTCAAGACACCCTTCTCTCGTTGACTCCATTTTATCTTGAGGAAGTCACGTAAACTGCTTTGATTTGTTTCTACACAATGAAGCATATATCAAGTTTTTAATATATGGTAAATGATGAACGATATTAACCCAGGTGTGATTTTGCTAATATTTCTTCCATACGTCCTCCCCCCTGCAATTTTCAAGCAATCCAGATGTCATAACTACAATGCCAGTGTTATCCAAATGAAGTTACTGCATGTGGTGCTCTGTAAATGTTAAATTCTCATGGAGACTATGATCCTATTTTGATGGCATCATTTAAATAAATAAAAATTATTGAAGACAATAAGTTTAGCAGCTCTAGTACAAGCTGGAGTGTCCAGGAGCAGAATGATTTCGGAGGGTAACACTTGCCCCTCTCTGGACCTGCTCCTGAGTTCATGTGACACTCATTCAACACCTCATACCAAAGACATGGGAAGTCTTATTGAAGTGTGTGGAGGGCCCTTAGTAGCCTGACACTTCTGTAGGAGATCAGGAGGAAGGGAAGGGGGGTGGAATTTGATATGCTGTCTTTCTGTGCTTATAATCAAAGCAGTTTACATATTCTACAGGTACTTATTTTGTACCTGGGGCAATGGAGGGTTAAGTGACTTGCCCAGAGTCACAAGGAGCTGCAGTGGGAATCGAACTCAGTTGCCCAGGATCAAAGTCCACTGCACTAACCACTAGGCTACTCCTCCACTCATTCCACCAATAAGAGCCAACCTCATCAGTGATGTCACAATGGCTTGATTGCCCGATACAGTTCCCCAGGATCAAATCCACTGCACTAACCACTAGGCTACTCCTCCACTCATTCCACCAATAAGAGCCAACCTCATCAGTGATGTCACAATGGCTTGATTGCCCGATACTTGGCTCACTTCTGATATTGTGATGTCATAAGGGAAAGGGAAATGGGACTTGATATACTGCCTTTCTGAGGTTTTTGCAACTACATTCAAAGCGGTTTACATATATTCAGGTACTTATTTTGTACCAGGGGCAATGGAGGGTTAAGTGACTTGCCCAGAGTCACAAGGAGCTGCAGTGGGAATTGAACTCAGTTCCCCAGGATCAAAGTCCACTGCACTAACCACTAGGCTACGCCTCCACTCATTCCACCAATAAGAGCCAACCTCATCAGTGATGTCACAATGGCTTGATTGCCCAATACTTGGCTCACTTCTGATATTGTGATGTCATAAGGGAAAGGGGGGAAGGGAAATGGGACTTGATATACTGCCTTTCTGTGCTTATAATCAAAGCAGTTTACATATTCTACAGGTACTTATTATGTACCTGGGGCAATGGATGGTTAGAGGTAACTTGCCCTAGGGTCACAAGGAGCTGCGGTGGGAACTGAACCCAGATCCCCTTGTTCTCAGGGCACTGCGGGGGGGGGGGGGGGAGGGAGGGATATAGACAAAATCACATGTATTTTAAAAAAATCACATTTCTTGGCTGTAAAACAAGAGGGAATCAGTGGGAGTAAATTTGGAGCACAATTCAGACTTGAAATATATAAGAAACCTGAACATTAAGGAACAGAATGAAGTGTTCCATTCCAACCTCCTTTCTTTGCAACCAAGTGCTTTTAGGCAAACGATGGTGATGCACAAGCAGCAAGGAACAACAGCTCAGAAGATTGAATGTGAAATTAATAAGAACTGCCATATGAATTCAGACCAAAGGTCAATCCAGCCCAGCATCCTGTTTCCAGTGGTGGCCAATCCAGGTCACAAGTATCTGGCAGGATTCCAAGATTTCCATGCTGCTGACCTCCAAGGGATAAGCAGTGGATTTCCACAAGTCTATCTGGCTAACAACAGTTTAAGAACTTTTCCTCCAAGAACTCGTCCAAATGTTTTCTAAACCCAGCCACACTAACTGCTTTTGTCATATGTACTCCAGCAAAGAGTTCCAGAGCTTAGTTGTGTGTTGGGTGATAACAAGAAATGCTTTCTCCTATTTCTTTTTAATGTGCTAGTTAGTGACTTCATGCTGTATTTTGGCAGAGCTGCTCTCTTCTCCTATCTGACCACAAAACATTGCAATCATTTAAATAGCTCAGGTGGTTGTTAGGTCTCCTGCGCAGCTTGCCAGACAACCCCAGCTGTGAATGTGACTGAGTTTCTGCTAGGATTTCTAGCTATTACGGCAATGAATTCTATCAGTGCAACCTGCCAGACAGTCCCAGCTGCACGGTTGTCTGTGTCTCCATTAATCTTCTATTTCATGTTACCCGCTTTGCAATTCCTTCTAACAGTCCCAATATTCATTGTTGAACCATTCAAGTATAACACTTGAAACACTTGAAACACATCAGACTAGGCTGTGCATTTGATGTCTGATCACTTTCCGTACCTGGTATCCCCTTGCCTAGAGGGTAATTATAGCACAGGACACCATGTGGTGTTATGTGCTTGTTTAAAGTCTATTCTATACTGAAAAGTAGACACCTAATCTTCTTTACATAAGTACATAAGCATTGCTATACTGGGACAGACTGAAGGTCTATCAAGCCCAGTATCCTGTTTCCCTCAGTGGCCAATCCAGGTCCCAAGTACCTGGCAAGATCCCCAAAAAGTACAATACATTTTATGTTGCTTATCCTAAAAATAAGCAGTGGATTTTCCCCAGGTCCATTTTAATAATGGCTTATGGACTTTTCTTTTAGGAAGCTGGCCAAACCTTTTTTAAACCCTGCTAAGCTAACTATTTTTACCACATTCCCTGGCAACAAATTCCAGAGTTTAATTACACTTTGAGTGAAGAAATATTTTCTCCGATTCGTTTTAAATTTACTACTTAGTAGCTTCTTTGCGTGCCCCCTAGTCCTAGTATTTTTGGAAAGAGTAAACAAACGATTCACGTCTACCCATTCCACTCCACTCAGTATTTTATACACCTCTATCATATCTCCTTCAGCTGTCTTTTCTCCAAGCTGAAGAGTCAAAGTCGTTTCAGCCTTTCCTCATAGGGAAGTCGTCCCATCCCCTTTTTCATTTTGATAAAGGGGTGTAGTAGGTGCAAATGGCCAAAAATGCATTTCCCTTAAGGCACAAGCTCTCACATCAGTCCAATAGCTACTATACATGCCCATGCCTTTGCGATTCCAGCTTCTTTTCATCTGCATAAACCAACTAGATCATTGCGATCTGCTTCATTAAGGGGGCCTTTTACAAAGCCGCGCTACCATTTTTAGCACATGGTAAAAATCAGCTGGTGGTAAATGCTGAGATGCCCATATGTAGGGTTACCATATGGCTCCAGAAAAAGGAGGACGGATTGAGCCAGCCGGGTTTTACTTCCATTGCTTTCAATGGAAGTAATTGAGCCAGCCGGGTTTTACTTCCTTTGCTTTCAATGGAAAGCAATGGAAGTAAAACCCGGCTGGCTCAATCCGTCCTCCTTTTTCTGGAGCCATATGGTAACCCTACCCATATGGTCATCTCAAAGTTTACCGCAAGCTGATTTTTACCGTGAGCTAAAAACATTAGTGCGGCTTTGTAAAAGACCCCCCCCCCCCCTAATGAATTGGATGTGCCCTCCTTCTGGCTGATTCGTCTAAAAATATATAGTTCTTAATGTTGTTAGGCCTAGCTTGTGGAATAGTCTGCCTTTCTCAATGAGAACAGATAAGAAGTTAGATGATTTAAAAAAGCAATATGACAAAGAGCTATTCTATAGGGCTGCGTAGGTGGCATAGAGGGGCATAATCGAACGGGGACACCCATCTCCGGGGATGGCCCCGGGAAGGGGCGGAGCCAACTGTATTATCGAACAAGATGGGCGTCCATCTTTCATTTCGATAATACGGTTGGGGCCAGCCAAATATCAACATTTAGGTCAACCTTAGAGATGGTCGACCTAAATGTTAAGATGGCCAGCCTCGGTTTTCGCCGATAATGGAAACCAAGGCCGGCCATCTCAAAACTGGCCAAATCCAAGCCATTTGGTTGTGGGAGGAGCCAGCATTCGTAGTGCACTGGTCCCCCTCACATGCCAGGACACCAACAGGGCACCCTAGGGGGCACTGTAGTGGACTTCAGAAATTGCTCCCAGGTACATAGCTCCCTTCCCTTGGGTGCTGAACCCCCCCCCCCAAACCCACTCCCCACAACTGTACACAACTACCATAGCCCTTGTGGATGAAGGGGGCACCTACATGTGGGTACAGTGGGTTTCGGGTGGGTTTTGGAGGGCTCACATTTACCACCAAAAGTGTAACAGGTGGGGGGATGGGCCTGGATCCGCCTACCTGAAGTGCATTGCACCCACTAAAACTGCTCCATGGAGCTGCATACTGCTGTCATGGAGCTGGGTATGACATTTCAGGCTGGCATAGAGGCTGGCAAAAAATGTTTTTAATTTTTTTTTAGGGTGGGAGGGGGTTGGTGACCACTGGGAGAGTACGTGGAGGTGATCCCCGATTCCCTCCGGTGGTCATCCGGTCAGTTCGGACACCTTTTTGATGCTTGGTCCTGAAAATAAATGGACAAGTCGGCCAAATGCTCGTCAGGGCCGCCCTTCTTTTTTCCATTATCGGCCGAGGGCGCCCATGTGTTAACCACGCCCCCGTCCTGCATTCACTATGCCTCCGACACGCCCCGTTAAACTTTTGCCGCTCCTGCAACGGACTGCAGTTGAGGGTGGCCAAAATCTTCACCCAACGCATAATTAAACTCTGGAATTCGTTGCTGGAGAACGTGGTGAAGGCGGTTAGCTTGGCAGAGTTTAAAAAGCGGTTAGACGGTTTCCTAAAGGACAAGTCCATAAACCACTACTAAATGGACTTGGGAAAAATCCACAATTCCAGGAATAACATGTATAGAATGTTTGTACGTTTGGGAAGCTTGCCAGGTGCCCTTGGCCTGGATTGGTCACTGTCGTGGACAGGATGCTGGGCTCGATGGACCCTTGGTCTTTTACCAGTGTGGCATTACTTATGTACTTATAATATTATCCATATCTGAACTATTTTGGTTTTAAAGTTAAAAGAACATTGTTGGAAAATCTCAGTGAAAAGCTTCAACAAACTTTCCTTATCAGCTGTTCATGATATGTGCAGATCGATCTGGAAATTAAAACGCAACTTTAACACATGGTCATTAATATTCAAGTTAATGGAAAGCATTGCTTTCTTTGGTTTTGTTTTGCATCTGAATGATACCTGAAAATTGCCTCTTTTCAGCAGTTTGACAGTTCCTGTCTAGACTGAGGCTGCAGAATGAAATTTGTAGCTTTTATGTTTTTTACACTTCCCAAATTTTTGTGTTTTAATTGTTGTCTGGGATGATATGGCAGGTTGCTCTATTGTTATTTTTTGAGCTTCATGCTGGAGAAGTTTCTTAGAACTTACCTCAGTGAATAGCGCTTGCTGAAAAGATTTGCCACCTTATTCACATCACTAAAAAAATCACCAAAGCTGTCCAAAGGAGATTATGATAACTAGACATAGAGGGGCATAATTGAACGAAAACGTCTATCTCCATGGGCGTTTATCTCCGAGAACGGGTCCGTGAAGGGGCGGACCGAACTGTATTTTCCAAAAAAATAGACGTCCATGTTTTATTCGACAATTTGTGAGCTGGGCGTTTTTGTTTTTCAGTGATAATGGAAAATGAAAGCGCCCAGCTCAAAAACGAATAAATCTACGGCATTTGTTCGTGGGAGGGGCCAGGAGTCGTAGTGCACTGGTCCCCCTCACATGCCAGGACACCAACCGGGCACCCTAGGGGGCACTTTTACAAAAACAAAAAAAAAGGTAAAAGAGCTCCCAGGTGCATAGCACCCTTCCCTTGTGTGTTGAGCCCCCCAAATCCCCCTCAAAACCCACTGCCCACAAGTCTACACCATTACTATAGCCCTAAGGAGTGAAGGGGGGCACCTACATGTGGGTACAGTGGGTTTGGGGGGGTTGGACGACTAAGCATTAAGCAGCACAATTGTAACAGGTAGGGGGGGATGGGCCTGGGTCCACCTGCCTGAAGTCCACTGCACCCCCTAACAACTGCTCCAGGGACCTGCATACTGCTGCCAGGGAGGTGGGTATGACATTTGAGGGTGAAAATAAAAAGTTGTGAAACATCATTTTTTTGTGGTGGGAGGGGGTTAGTGACCACTGGGGGAGTCAGGGGAGGTCATCCCCGATTCCCTCTGGGGGTAATCTGGTCATTTAGGGCACTTTTTGGGGCCTTATTTGTGAAAAAACAGGGTCCAGGAAAAGTGCCCTAAATTCTAGCTACAAACGCATACTTTTTTTCCATTATCGGCGAAAGGCGCCCATCTCTGTTCGGGTGATAACCACGCCCCAGTCCCGCCTTCACCACGCCTCCGACATGCCCCCGTCAACTTTGTACACTTCCGCGATGGAGTGCAGTTGAAAACGTCCAAGTTCGGCTTTCGATTATACCGCGTTATTCGTTTTTGGGAGATAAACGCCTATCTCCCGATTTAGGTCGCAATATAGGCGTTTTTGTCTTTCGATTATAAGCTGGCTAGTGGGTTTCACTGGCACATGACATGGGGCAGGACAAAAAGGACAAAGAACATACAGGGTCATATAGTCACAGAGTACTGGGTATAGTCAAAAAGCAGAGCAGTATCCACGAAGAGAGGAGAGGAACGGGGAAGTGGGGAAGAAGAAAAGCAAGGCAAAGTGCCCCCCCCCCCCAGTGCACGGAGCCGACATTAACATGGCGCCGTGCACCGATGGGCCAGCCTACCCGAAGCAGTGGGGAGCAAGCGAGGGGAGGAGGTCAGGACCCCGCCTCGCAGGTGCTCCCCGCTGAGAGGGGCTAGGAAAAGGGGGGGGGGGTTAAAACCCCTGGGCTGAGCTCGGACGGCCTCTTCGGCGTCCGTCCGGGGACAGGTAAGAGAATAAGAGAGAAGGAAAAGCAGTGCCTGCAGAGGCCAGGGAACTCTCAAACTCACACTGGGGAGATACCCAGAGCCAGCTTCACTGTAGGGCAGATTAGGGTGATCACCTTGGACAGCAGCTTCTGGGAGGGGGAGGGACAGCAAAGAGCAGCTACAGGGAAAGCAAAATCATAGGGCCTGACAGCCACAGAAACTCCATCACCTGTTGAGAGGGCGGATAATTTTCCTTCCTTAAGGTGTCTGTAACACATGAATGGTAAACCATAACATACTACTAAGACTCCAACACTACTTCGGTGGAAACATACTTAGTTGGATCAAGGGTTTCCTAACCACCAGAACATACCAAGTGAAATCAAACTCAAACATTTCTTCACCGTGGAAAGCCGACTGCAGAGTACCTCAAGGATCACCACTATCACTGACCCTCTTCAACGTAATGATGACACCATTAGCCAAGTCCTTATCCAATAATGGCCTCAACCCATTCATCTATGCAGATGAGATCACAATATATATACCGTACAAAAATGACCTGACAGAAATCACCACCGAAATCATGGACTCATGGGCAAACGCATTTCAACTAAATCTCAACACAGATAAAACACACTGCCTCATCCTCTCATCCCAATACAACACGTACAAACCCACAACTATAAACACTCCAGACCACACCCTCCCTATTGCAGACAGCCTGAAAATCCTCGGCATCATTATCGACCGAAACCTTACACTTGAGAGCCAAGTTAAATCTACAACTAGGAAAATGTTCAACGCAATGTAGAAACTCAAACGCGTGAAACCTTTCTTACCGAGGGAAACATTTCACAGCATGATACAATCAATGGTACTAAGCCATGCAGATTATTGCAATGGAATCTACGCGGGATGCAAAGAAGAACTCATAAAGAAACTTCAGACCACTCAAAATACAGCAGCCAGGCTTATATTTGGCAAAGCACGATTCGAAAGCACCAAACCACTCAGAGAAAAACTACACTGGCTACCAATCAAAGAACGTATCGCTTTCAAAATCTGTGCCTTGGTCCACAAAATCATCTACGGCGCAGCCCCGGGATACATGACAGACCTCATAGCCCTACCAATAAGAAACACAATCAGATCAACACGAACATACCTCAACCGCCACTACCCAAGCTGCAAAGGACTCAAATACAAATCAACCTACGCATCCAGCTTCTCCTACTTAAGCACACAAATGTGGAACGCATTACCAAAAGCCGTGAAAACCATGTACAACCACCTGAACTTCCAGAAAGCACTAAAAACCAATCTGTTCAAAAAGGCATACCCATCCGACCCAACCTAAGTGCCTAAACCTCGCAACACAACGAAACCAAAGCTCGTAACAGACTCTACGCAACTCTTCCCCTCTACGATTCCCCAATGTGCCTACAACACATGAACCTTATTCTTCTACTACAACTCTCTGTATTTGTTTCACTACCAGAAATGGCAATTGCCTCTACGGTATTATGTAAGCCACATTGAGCCTGCAAATAGGTGGGAAAATGTGGGATACAAATGCAACAAATAATAATAATAATGAATCTCATTCGACCATAACATCACTTTGTATTTGTTTCATCACCGGAGGTGGCTAATGCCTCACGGTACTATGTAAGCCACATTGAGCCTGTAAACAGGTGGGAAAATGTGGGGTACAAATGTAACAAACAAATATATATATATATATATATATATATATATATATATATATATATATATATATATATATATATATATATATATACATTTATAATACAGTATGATATCTAATTATACATTTTCCAGGATTTTTCTGAGAGGTGTGGTGTTGAGCTTTCACAATTGCTGTAGACTTAGGGTCCTGAAAGGGGAGGAAGGGGTATATAATTGAATGTTCACTTAGGACAGCGGATCTCAAATCTGTCCTGGAGGACCATCAGCCAGTCGGGTTTTCAGGATATCCCTAATGAATATGCATGAGAGAGATTTGCCTATAATGGAGGTAGTAGGCATGCATATCTCTCTCATGCATATTCATTAACTTCTTCTCTGAGTTATCTGAATTTCACTCTGATTACACTTATACAATTATTTACTCACTGTAATCACGTAATGTTGTTCCAAATTTTTATTAATATCTCTAATATTCAACCTTATATTCTTTATTACTATTACATCTTCAACCTTACTTTCAAGCATTACCCGCACTCACTCACAAACTATTTGTATAGACCGTACAGTTTCTTAACCCTCTTTTTAACTCTCAGTGCACTTCAATTTTTCATTAGTTCTATTCCTGGAGTTGTTTAATTCCAATCTGTAGAGTCGCTATTGATGCTGTCTTTCAAGAGGCTCTCTCTTCTTATCCCCTCGATCTCGTTTTTCACTGTACCGCCATATCCAAAGCTTGTGTTGAAACACAATCTTTTATACTTCCAGATTTCTATAGTTATTTCATGCAATTCTTGCAATCTCTCTTCCCAAAAACTTCAATCCTCTTGAGGTGCCTGTTATATCTCAACATTCGCCTCCCTTCGGAGGTATGGGTAGTGTCCTCTGTCACACCTTATACAATTGTGTTTCGCGATCTTGCGTCGTCAGGCGTAGCGACTGTAACATAATAATCAAGTAAAGCATTTGAGTTGTCGCCTCTCTTTACTACAACTATCTTCAAAACACTTTATGAATCTCTCTCACCTTATACATCATGTTTAAAACCTCTTTATCCTACAGGAGACAAAAATGGTGCTGAGGCATTCTCCAGCATCCTGCCTAATCACTTCCTGTGATTCAATTTTAATCTCTAGCGGATAAACGTCATGACATTAGGCCCGCCCATTCTACCTCTTTGTTTAACCCCAGCGGGGTCACCGTGCTCCATTCAAATATCAATCTTTGTTCCAATCTCATCATTTTACGTAATATGTTTCCTTTCTGATTATTGGCAAATTCTGCCCAAACCACAAATTTTAGATCTTGCATGGAATGATTTGTTTTCACCCAATGGTCCACGAGCGGAGTTTCAATTTTTTTCATTTTTGTGTGTCAACATTTTTATTGATGATTCCACCTGGTAACACATCCATTAGAGTACATACACAACAAATTGTAAAGCTATCGTTCTTATGTACATTAATCTTAAGTTGCGATCATCAGTTTTTGTTTTATAACAGTATCCTCTCTTATCCCCCTCCCCCCTTACTACCTTCACTTTTGCCACGTACAAAGAAAGAAACAATAGTCAGCATGTTACATTAAACTAAAACCGTAATTTCCAATAGTAACACCTTACGTTATTCCGTGATTGAACTCCTTATTACTATTATTCCCTCCTCCCCTCCCACTCATCCCCTTCCCCCCCCCCCTGTCTTTTTAAATACTCCATGCTCATTCGTAATCCCTTCATGGTCGAGTCCTAGCCAACCTCTTCATTTTCCTATATTTAATGTGTTGGTAAAGGTTCACTGCCTTACTGGTGCTTCTTAAAGCTCTATATACCATTATCCTCTCTGTCTATTGTATTCCTTGTCCAGACTCCCCCACTCCCAAAGATACCCTAAGACTCCCTCTCCCTCATGACTCTTCCTTCTCCTTCTTATTGTGTAGAAAATGTATTTAACACTGCACTTCTCGCTTTATGGGAAATAGTTTGCAAATATTTATTCCAAATAGAAACAAATCAATTTTTTTCAGTTTTATGTTACTCAAGTGCTGAGCCAATCAATGTTTTATCTTTTTAACTGTCTGGCCTATACATATTAAATTGCAGGGGCACGTGATAGCATAAATTACTGCACTGGAATTGCATTCGGTTCTAGTTTTTAAATAGAATCGGCGGGGCTTATGTTGATTGGGAATCTGTATCCATGCTGTCTCTATGACGTGGGGGCAATATATTTGCACCCACTGCAACGATAATGTCCCGGAGGTTCTAATTGTTCTTGTATTTTAGTTTTGACCAACTTTTCCCCTACGTTTTGCCCCCTTCTATAAGCAAACCTGGGTTGGCTCTCTAACCCTGCATGTATCTTTAATATAGGCCAATGTTTAGTAATAATTCGGTGAATTTGGAACATAGGGCAATACACAGGTCATCCTGGAATCTCTCACTCTCTCTTTTTGACATAGTAACCAGGGGCGATGGGCATTAAATGCTCTTTTATATGCTCTCTGAACGGTTTTATTCGAATATCCGCGTTGTTGAAACCGTTGTTTTAAATATTGAGCTTGAGTCACATATTCCTGTGTATCCGAACATATGCGTCTTCTACGGAGGAACGGTCCTACTGGAATGCCTCTCTTTAATGGCTTGGGACGATGGCTCGAAAAGTGAAGCAATGTATTTCTATCTGATTTCTTCCTGAACACTGTAGTGACAAACTCCCTGTCCCTGTATTTTATCCTGGTATCCGGAAAATCGACGTGTCCTCCAATATGTGAGGTGAATTTAATATTCTCATCAGCTTGGTTTATGTAGTCCTATGGCATATGTCAGAGGCGGAGCAGGAACTGCTTAATGTAAGGCTGAAACAGTTGGAGCTGTGTGACTCGAAAGGTTATACACCCTGCTCAAATGCTCTAGACAGGAATTTCGATTCATGTATTTAGTTGCTTGGCATTGTAAGCTGTATGCGTGAATGTGATTGTATGATACTGTAACTGTTTTGCATATGTAATAGAATGCTGTAGCCATAATAAATTCCACTCTTGTATTGGCTAATTTGTCAAGTGTTGATATATGAAGTGCTCTGTGTGTGATGAGAGGTCAACGCCCTGTCTGTGTGCCCAATAAGCCTGTTAATTTCTCAGGAGTCTCAGTAATTGGAAAAAAAAAGAACTGGATATCATCAGCGACTCCCAACTCCCAATTACTGCTGATTAAATGCTTGTTAACGCCCAATAATTGATTGCTAGCACCAAATTGACTAATTAGTTTATGCGCAGATCAGAGATCCACACCCAACTTTGAGGGTCCTATACGGAATCCAGCGGATAACATCTGGAGCACAGAGAACTGAAGATGGATGTGATGCTAGACTAATGACAGAGAAGGAATGTCGGAATTGACTTCCCAGTCCTACAAGAGCCCCAGTGCAATACACGTACGGCCAAAATATGGCTGCTAAATTAATTTTCAGTTCTTGTAAATACGACAGAGCTTCTCCTCTGCTCACTGAATTTCACCGGCTATCGATCCAAGCGCTTATGACGTTTAAAGTTGCATGCTTGGTTTTTAAGATCTTCAATAGAATTGCACATAGTACTTAGATCAATTAATTAATATACAAATATTTGGAGTTCGCCTTGTACCTGGGCCCTATGCTCTTTGCCCTTTCCAACAGCAACAGGTATTCGCTACAAACACAGTGATGTTCCTTTTTAAAAAAATTTCAAGTACATAAGTACATAAGCACTGCCACGCTGGGAAAAGACCAAAGGTCCATCAAGCCCAGCACTCTGTCTCCGACAGCGGCCAATCCAGGCCCCAAGAACCTGGCAAAAACCCAAAATTTATCTAGACCCCCTTTAAACTCAGCAAGGCCAGCTGCCGTCACTACCTTCTCTGGCAATGAGTTCCAGAGTCTAACTACGCGCTGAGTAGAGAAAAACTTTCTCCGATTTGTTTTAAACCTACCACATTCTAATTTCATCTTGTGTCCCCTGGTTCTATTATTGTAAACAAACGCTTCACATCTGTCCGCTCTACCCCACTCATTATTTTTTACACTTCTATCATATCACCCATCAGCTGCCTTTTCTCCAGGCTAAAGAGTCCTAGCCGTCTTAACCTCTCCTTATAGGGTAGTTGTCCCATCCCTTTTATCATTTTTGTCACCCTTTTCTGCGCTACATCTCCAAGGGGTCCTTTTACTAAGCCACGGTAAAAGGTGGCTTGCGGTAGTGTAGGTGCGCATTTTGGGCGCTCACAGAAATATTTTTCAGCGCACATACAAAAAATGCCTTCCCCCTCCCCCCCCGAAAATGGACATGCGGGAAAATCAAACTTGTCGCGTGTTCATTTTGGGTGTCTGACCTTACTGCCAGCCGTAGACCTTGCGGTAAGGAATCTGCGCAGTAACAACCTACGTGTGTCAGATGCCACTTGGCGCGCGCCCGCTACACACGCCAGAAAATAAAAAATACTTTTCGGACGCGCATAGCGGATGCGCACCAAAAATGAAATTACCGCAAGAGCCACACAGTACTCAGGCGGTAAGTTCATTTTGGCGCGCGTTGGGTGTGCGCAGATGCTTGTGCGGCTTAGTAAAACGGGACCCCAAACTTTTTATTACTCCTTTCAGAGACATTTAAAGACTTTTTCATTTCATAAGAATTTGATTGGATCAGAAGATGTTTAGAGTACTTATGCTTTATTTTCTACTCAATTCCATCCGTAACTTCCCAACAATACTAAGCTGGCTCCCTTGCTGTTAGCCGCCTTCATTGGGTTATAAGAGAACAGAATAGAATAGAGCTCATGGGGATATAATTACACTGCGCTATAATCTATTCAGGAAGGATGGGGTGGGAAGAAAAGGAGGAGAAGCAGGAACACAGGGCTTATGAGGTAAGGAGGAGGCGTTATGGGTTAATCTGGAGAGAGGGAATGAAAGTCTATTTATATCAGTGTGATATACAGACCTCTGTGCAAGCGAAAGAATCAAGAATCAGTTGCATAGTAACATAGTAGATGACGACAGATAAAGACCTGTACGGTCCATCCAGTCTGCCCAAGGAGATAAACTCATTACATAAGGTATCATAATTCTATATTAGGTTCACTCTCACAAAATGGTTGTAATCTTTATACATCACAAATTGTAAAATAACCGTTGCAATATCAATTGTCAATCTTTATTAAATACTTTTCTGTACCAATATTGATTTTTTATCACAATATTGTGATAAAAAATCAATAGTGATACAGAAAAGTATTTAATAAAGATTGACAATTGATATTGCAACGGTTGTTTTACAATTTGTGAATTACATAAGGTATGAGATGATACAAGCTGATACAACATATGTATACCTGAACTTGATTTGTCCGTGCTGTTTTCAGGGCAAAGACCGTACAAGTCTGCCTGGCACTGCCCTTGTTCAAAAACTTTTGAAGCTGTTTATCGAAGCCCTTGATAAGCTCCATTCCAGCCCATCCAAATCTATCCAGCCACGATCAAGGCACAGAATGTAGACGTCCGCCCTGTGCTGGCTTTGCTTCCCAATTACCAGTGTTGCCACCTAGTCTCTGCTAAGCTTCTTTGCATTGATTCCTTCTAAACAGGATT
This sequence comes from Microcaecilia unicolor, assembly GCF_901765095.1. Lineage (NCBI taxonomy): Eukaryota > Metazoa > Chordata > Amphibia > Gymnophiona > Siphonopidae > Microcaecilia > Microcaecilia unicolor. The sequence continues at coordinate 7,495,258 of NC_044039.1, read as the reverse complement.
CCTACGTATTTATCCCTCGCATTTTTGAATTCTGTTATGGTTTTCATCTCTACTATCTGCCACGGTAGGGCATCCCAAGTATCCACCACCCTCTCGATGAAAAATACTTCCTAACATTATTCCTCAGTCTTCCTTCCTTCAACCTCAAGTGAAGCACTTGAGGTGCAAAAATCCAAAAGAGATGTATCAGATAGGAGAGGAGAGATTGATAAGCTCGGCTCAGGAGAGAGACCTTGGAGTGATGGTGTCTGAGCATCTCAAGGCGACCAAACAATGCGACAAGGCAGTGGCCATGGCCAGAAGGATGCACTAGGCTGCACAGAGAGGGCTATAACCAGTAGGAGGTGTTGATGCCCTTGTACAAGTCATTGGTGAGGCCTCACTTGGAGTTGACGACATTCACAATAGTGCTATGAAAGGAAAGCTGCTATTGCTGAATGATTTCAATCTGCCAGATGTAGGTTGGGAGATTTTGGCATTAGGATACCATGTAAAAGTGGCAAGATCCTACATTCTCTACAGAGAGAGAGACCTCTCCCAGCCATTGGTGATGCATCCAGGCAGCAGATAGTGACACTGGTCCAGGATGCCACGAAGGAGTCTATATACCACATGGGTATTAATGTGCCTAACATTTAGGTGTGGTCACTTATGAGCTGGCGTATTTATTAGCATCTGAGTGGCACAGATATATGCAAAACTTAGAGTGTTGTACAAGTTGTGTGTTTAGGTTCAGGTCCTCCCATGCTCTGGCCCCGTGTACACCTCCTTGCACTATGCCAGGAGTACATAAATTCCCATGTGTGCATGTATGTGCTCGTATTCTAAACAGTTACATTCAGCAAATAGTGCTAAAGAGTATGCACCAGGGAAAATGTGCACTAGTGACAATCTATAAAAGGGACTCTGAGCTAGGCGCTCTTTATAGAATCGTGTTTAGTGAATATTCTGCCGCTTAACTGGGAGTGAAGACTCACCGCAAATGAAGCCTGGTGTAAATCCTGGCATGCAACTTGGGTGCACAACCCCAAATTCTGTAACACTGTACACAGTGGCGTAGCAAGGGTGGGGCGGTGGGGGGCGGTCCGCCCCGGGTGCAACCGGTAGGGGGGTGTCACACGCAGTGTCCTATCTTCGTCCCGCCATCAGTTCTTGTTTGGAGCGGCCTGCCTCCCCCAAGTTGAGTTCCCTTCCCCTCACTTATTCCACGGCGCCGGCGCGCACCTTCCACTTCCGCCACGTGCTGCTGTTCGCTGCCTCCCTCACTGCATCGTCTCCTCCCACCGTACGGCTCCTCTCTACTGCCCAAGGAAGTTTGCTCTGCCTTCAGCCCATCTGGACTAAACGTCTTCCTCCCTCTGCGGCACCCTGTGCACCAGTCACGCCAGTGCGCCCTTCCTGCAGCTGTGACGTCTCCTCCGGGTGGCTGCCCAGTGCCTGGTTCTTCTTTCCATCCCAGCTCGTGGCCACCCACCATCTTCAGTGCAGCCGTGAGCCTTCTGCTTCCAGCTGCAGTGCCGCACTACTATTACAATCCACCCCCACCGAGCCACCGGTATCATCGGCAGAAGAATCTTGCAGTTGGAGGAGCAGAGCCCAGGTAATTAGGCCAGTAGTCTGGATGGGAGAGTAAGAGGGCACGCTGGATGGATGGATGGAGGGGAGTGGTGACAGACAGAGGGGCGAATGGCGCTGGAAATGAGAGAAGGGCAGACCAGACACTAGGTGGAAAGGTGCAGGAGGTAGATGCTAAAAATAATTTTTTCATGGGGGGTGTTAAAAATAGGTCGGCCCCGGGTGTCAAGTATGCTAGCTACGCCACTGACTGTACATAATTCTTTGGAACGCCCATAGCCAAGTCCCTTTTGGGTTGTGCATGAGAAGATTTGAGTGCAGATCCATATAGAATCATGCGTAGCCAGATTCACACACAAATTAGAGCCAATTAATGTCAATAATTGATTCTTTAACAGTTAATTATTGCTTGTTAACGGCTCATTAGCTAATTTATTTGCACATGGATCTCAGGACTGTGTGCAATTTTGGGTGCCATTTTTAGATTTGGGGGGGATAATGCATGTGTAAATGATAGCATCCAGTTTACATAATTAATTTTTCATTTATTGGGATTTGCTCATACCTTTTTCAGTAGTAGCTCAAGGTGAGTTACATTCAGGTACTCTGGATATTTCTCTGTCCCAGGAGGGCTCACAATCTAAGTTTGTACCTGAGGCAATGGAGGGTTAAGTGACTTGCCCAAGATCACAAGGTGCAGTAACGGGATTTGAACCAGCCACCTCTGGATTTCAAGACCAGTGTTCTAACCACTACACACCACTGTTCTCAGGGCAACTTTAAATAGCATTTCTTCATGTAAAACAGTAGCCACTTCCAGAACTGCATGGGGTATACAAGCAGGAGAGCACCGGCTAAGCACCCGTGGCACAGAGGGCTACATTGTATCAGTGTAGGCAGTAGTAGAGTTGAGGTGCTGGGAAGCAGCACTTATGCACATACCTTATAAAATGCAAATGCAGAAAAGTTGCCCCTGCTGTGGAACAGCTCATTTGTGTGGGGATGTTTTTTCTAAAGTGACGTGTGCACACGCTGCCTTTATATAAACAGGTGAAATATATACAGCCAGGTGTCCTGTGATAAATTACACTCGAAATATGAAGAATCAGTTAATACACTGGACCCTCGGTGCCGGTAGACCTTACCTTTTATGTGGCTTAACAATGTGTCCTTGGGGCCTGCCTTTCCCAGGGCTGCCGAGAGACTGACCTGGGCCCGGGGCAAGGCTGCCCCCAGGCCCCCCCCCCCCCCCCGAGGCTGGCAGCAGCGCCCTCCCCCAGCCCCCCTCCATCCACCACCGGGCCCCCTGCATTCAAATCGGCAGCTTCTCACCTCCATGTGAAAGCGCAGCGCCAGCAGATCACCTCCCTTCATGCCTTCTTTCGGGCGGGACACAGGGAGGGAAGGTCCGAAGGGAGGCGATCTGCCAGCGCTGTGCTTTCACACGGAGGTGAGGCGCTGCCGATTTGAATGCAGGGGGCCCGGTGGCGGACGGAGGGGGGCTGTCGACGGAGCCGAGGGCGGGCGGGTGAGACCAGGGACTGCAGCGCCGGGCCCCCCTTGGAAGCCCAGGGAATTTTGTCCCCCCTGCCCCCCCCTCTCGGTGGCCCTGGCCTTTCCCAAGTCCAGCCCCTTCTCAAGTATCACTTATTTCCCAGATATGCTTTTCTTAAATGGTCTAATCGGTTTCACATGAATCAGAATCCTAGGTAAGATTTAGGGTTCCTGTGAAACAAACCATTCCTGGTAGAATTGTTAATGTTGTTTAGATGTTTTAGGACTTGCAGTTCTGGACATTTTTTTTTAAATTTTTAATTCAATGCCGGATGAAAACAAGGACTGTTCTTCTCAGTCACAGATGGAGCCCGACTGTTGTGGTACCGGCCTCCCTAGCAACAGAGCAGAGTCCCCAGCATAACCAGGGGCAGCGTTTTCAGCAAAATAGGATTCGTAGCCACAACAAGAAAACTTCTCAAGGCAGGGTCTGAAGCAGTCGTGAACAGCTCGTGAATCATCGAAAAGTGCACAGAGACAGTGTGACCCAATGGCACGCACTTCCCCTTTCCTCTGTTCACATGTCGGTGGGGGAGGGGGAAGGGGCTTGGTTGAAACAGTCCATGGTAAAATGTGCTTGACTAAGGTAGCAGGAGATGTGGAAGAGGATGTTTACGTGTAGTGAGGATAGTTCTGTAGGATTTAGTTATGGTCCCCGTTTTAAGCTTAATCTATACAGAAAAGAAGGTTACCTACTTTTCTTTACAGAATAGTAGTACAGATGGCCAAAAACATGTACATTAATTCCAGTGACAATCCTAGGACGGCTGCCACCCGGGGTGGATCACCGATATGCACCCCCCCCCCCCCCCAGGGTGCAGCACGACACCCTCCCCGGTGCAATGACAGCCCCTCAAGCGATGGCCAAAAGCATGTATATTAATGTCTTTTGCTTTAACACCATCATGTAATTCACCACCATGTAACACAAACCCTCTGTAAACCTAATGTATATTCACTCCTATTTCCAATACCCATGATGTATTGTAAGCCACATTGAGCCTGCAAAGAGGTGGGATAATGTGGGATACAAATGCAATAAATAAATAAATTCCAGTGACAATCCTAGGTCGGCTGCCACCCAGGGCGGATCACCGATATGCACCCCCCCCCCAGGGTGCAGCACGACCCCCCCCCCCCCCCAAGCGATGGCCAAAAACATGTATATTAATTCCAGTGACGATCCTAGGTCGGCTGCCACCCGGGGCGGATCGCCGATGCACACACCCTCCTTTCCCGGGAGCAGCATGACACCCCCCCCCCCCCAGTGCATCAACCCCCGCCCCTCGGGTGCATTCTTGGCTGCTGGGAGCAGCCGCGCGGCTCTCGGCTCCGCTGGCAGGGAAACAGCGGAGCCGACAGGCGTGCGGCTGCTCTCTGCATCCCTCCAGCGGCGTGCGCCCGGGGTGGACCGCCCTACCCTTGCTACGCTGCTGATTAATTCATAACCATCTATGCCAGGCCTGTGACTGGTGTAAATGCTCATGCCTAGATGTTAGTATGTACGTATAATTTACAGGTGTTCCTGTGAACTCCACCCAAACTCCACAATGCGTCATCAAAGCAAGAACTTTCTGCTAGACAGATCCTTCTAGACCAGGGGTTCTCAACCCAGTCCTCGGGCCACACCTAACTAGTTACGTTTTCAGGATACCCACCATGAATATGTATGAGGTAAGTTTGCATGCGATGGAAGTAGGGCATGCAAATTTATCTCATGCATATTCATTGAGGATATCCTGAAAACTTAATTGGCTAGGTACATCCTGAGAACCCCTGGTCTAGAATGATCCCCCGTGTGCACAGTGATGGTTGGAGTATGTGATGTACATATGTGTGTGTAAATCAGTGGAATGATACACACGTCTATTTGCACAGAGAGAATTTTGACGTTTATCTGTAAGAGCGAGATATCCAAAAGTGGGGGAATATGCATCTGAGTGTCATGGGTGTGCATGTGTGCTGGGGCAGGCATACATGGCTGTGTCGTGTTGGTAGTGTGTGTGTGTGTGTGTTTGTGTAGGGAGTATGTGTGTTAGTAGTGTGAATGTGTGTGTGGAGAGTGTGAGTGTTGTGTCAGGAATGTGTGTTAGAGAGGTTGTGTTTGTGTATCAGGAGTGTGTGTGGATGTGCCAGGGTTTGTATTTCTGGGAGGGAGGGGGCTGACTGTGCATTTCTAGACTCCTCTCTCCCCTGCACTCACTCCCTGTCCATCTTGCTATCAGCCCTCCCTTCAATAGCTTCCCTCATGTACTGTTCCTCCCTCCTTCCCCTGCTACCCAACTTTTCACTCTCTTCTGTCCCTGCCACCTGCCTTTCACTCCCGCCCTCCCCTCCTTTCTTTAATTTTCTAGTTTCTGTTCCTCCTCTAACCCTGCACCTTCCCATATATACTTTGCCCTTTCCTCCTCTCTAACCTTGCGCCTTCCCTTAGGCTCCACCTCTCCCTTCTTTCCTCCTAACTTGGCATTTTCCTTCTGCTCTGCCCCCTCCCTTCTCTCATTGCAGGCCAGTCTTCAGCAGTGGGACTGCTTCAGTGCCACTTCTCTCTTCCTGCCATCGAGACCCAGGACTCCCACTAGCCCTTCGTGTCACTGCTCTGGATAGTGGAATGAAGCCCTATGCATCTCTCTGCACATGTACAGACGGATGGGCAGAGAGGCGGATTGTCCCTCCTTGTTGGCACCTGCTGAAAAATGCAGACGTTGCAATCAAATATTAAGCATCAGAGTTCGTCAAGGATAGGGAGAAAATTGATCTCCCCCAGCCATTCCCAGTATACATTAACCAAATGATTCACTGGGAGAAGCAAGAAGCAAAACACACTTCAGTGCTGCAAATCTGTTTTCAGTACAGCAATGAGCACCAAAGCTCAATATATAAATGCAATGTATTTATTTTTAATGGTTCTGGAGCCGTTGACTCTTATGCTCTTTAGTTCATAAAAAAATAAAATCTGGTTAGTTGCCATCAATATACTGCCTTTCTGTTATACAAGTACTTTCTCTGTCTCTAGTGGGCTCATAATCTGAGTTTTGTACCTGGGGGCAATGAAGAGTTAAGTGACTGGCCCAGGGTCTCAAGGAGTGGCAGTGGGAATTGAACCCAATCCTCCCCTCCCCCCCAAATTCACAATAGGCTACTCCTTCACACTGTTACAGCTGCGATCCTTATATACAGGTAACATTTTCTACACAGATCAAGCGCTATTCAAATATAAATTAAAATAATAATAATGAATGAAATATTAAGATAAAGCAATGTAGCCTACATTCATAGATGCCTCATGTTATATTTAAATTTGAAATGGTTATGCAACTCCTTTTCACTTTCTTTAGTTAATTGATCTATAAGAGATAAATGTCCCTTAAAGGGAAATGGGACTTGATACACTGCCTGAGGTTTTTTTTTTTTAATTGCAACTACATTCAAGGTGGTTTACATATATTCAGGTACTTATTTTGTACCAGGGGCAATGGAGGGGTAAGTGACTTGCCCAGAGTCACAAGGAGCTGCAGTGGGAATTGAACTCAGTTCCCCAGGGTCGAAATCCGCTGCACTAACCACTAGGCTACTCCTCCACTCATTCCACCAATAAGAGCCAACCACATCAGTGATGTCACAATGGCTTGATTGCCTGATACTTGGCTCACTTCTGATATTGTGATGTCATAAGGGAAAGAGGGAAAGGGAAATGGGACTTGATATACTGCCTTTCTGAGGTTTTTGCAACTACATTCAAAGCGGTTTACATATATTCAGGTACTTATTTTGTACCAGGGGCAATGGAGGGTTAAGTGACTTGCCCAGAGTCACAAGGAGCTGCAGTGGGAATCGAACTCAGTTCCCCAGGCTCAAAGTCCACTGCACTAACCACTAGGCTACTCCTCCACTAGCAACATTCCATGTAGAAGCCTGCCCTTGCAGACCAGCAACGTGGTGCGCAGGCTTCTGTTTCTGTGAGTCTGACGTCCTGCACATCAGACTCACAGAAACAGAAGCCTGCACCGCCGTGTTGCTGATCTGCAAGGGCAGGCTTCTACATGGAATGTTGTTAATGGAATAGCAACAGTCCATGTAGAATCTCAAATAGGGAAAGGGAAATGGCAGTTGATATCCTGCCTTTCTGAGGTTTTTGCAACTACATTCAAAGGTTTACATATATTCAGGTACTTATTTTGTACCAGGGGCAGTGGAGGGTTAAGTGACTTGCCCACACTCACAAGGAGCTGCAGTGGGAATCAAACCCACTTCTCCAGGATCAGAGTCCACTGCACTAACCACTAGGCTACTCCTTCTCTTCACATAAGGCAAACTGACTTTTACTAGAGGATCTGGGAACACAAGTGTTTTATTGCTTCATATCTTGTGTGATTAGAGATTAGATATATTTAAAAAAAAATCAATGCTGGATTCCATCTGAATGAAACAATGACTTGCTCTGCAACATTTGAAAGTGCTGCTTTATCCAAACTGTAAATCAACGCAGTGGATTGAATGGTAGTAACACATTAGAAACAGGGATTAATCAGAGTTTACGAGATGCATTAACCAGTACACTATAATCAAAGGACAGTGAAGGTTAGCTCATAGGAACAGGTTTACTGATGGGAAGCAGGTGGGAAGAGGAAGTGCATGCAGGGGGAGGGGGGGATCTTTGAATCTCTGCCAGCATGAGGGCCATAATGCCGGGCCAGCCCATGGGGAATCGTATTAGCTGAACTTGAGAAATTCAGAGGGAAAATAAGAATCTGTCGATGATTAAAGTCTTCAACAAATTTATTTATTAAGATTTATTAACCACCTTTATGAAGACATTCACTCAAGGCGTTATCAGTGACCATCTCACTGAGACATGCATATGTGATCATCACCATGACCTTGTACAAAAATTTGGCCAGGAGCTGTTGATGGACAACAATCTCTTGATTCAACCAGTTGGCCAAGTTGACCCTTCCAACATTGCTACCCAAGCAAAATGGTAGGAACTACTATAAAGAACAAAATTACAAAACACATAGTCAGTCATGGCTTGATGGGGAAAGCCAAGGGAAGTCTTGCCCCACCAGTCTGCTACAGTTTTTAAACAACTGATAAAGAAGCATATTTTACCTTCACAAAATATAGCAGACTTGGGGGGGAAAAAAAATCACCATTTATACCTGGGGATAAGAAGCATGGAATCTTGCTGGAGCCCCCCGTACAAAGCAGCCATGGTTACAACCCTAATATCAATAATGGTTAAGAGGTTGCTTAAAAACATGAGGTCAGGGGGAGGGGGCTAGAGTTCATTTAAATATGGGAGCCCAATTGCTCATCTACTCAAAGTGGGAGACAACTGGATTGGAAGACAAGAGGGCAAACTGGATAGATCAATTAGTCCATGATTATGTGAAAGCCTAATAAATAATTTATCTTCAGCCATAGACGCCAAAATAGGGTGGGCAACTGGGGCCATGTCCCCAGCAATATTTTGCCCAGCACATAGAACTTGTGGGCATAGCTGGAGATTGGTCCCTCCCCTCACCTGTCCACACCCACCCTGTTAGAATACCAATGATATACTTTGATGTCCCCATGCATACTTCCTACCCACCCCCATCCTCCCACCCTGTCAGACTGTCATAGCAATGCTTGAATGTTTTTCACTTATATACACTGTCAGCTAGCACATTTGCTTATTTCCGATCTGACAAAGAAGGGCAACCTTCGAAAGCTAATCAAGAAATGTATTAAGTTATGTCCAATTAAAAAGGTATCATCTTATTTTCTTTTCCATGTTTTATTTTGTTTGATTTCTATAGATTCTACATGGAATGTTGCTATTCCACTAGCAACATTCCATGTAGAAGTCGGCCCTTGTAGATCACCAATGTGGCCGCGCAGGCTTCTGCTTCTGTGAGTCTGACGTCCTGCACGTACGTGCAGGACGTCAGACTCACAGAAACAGAAGCCAGCGCAGCCTTCTACATGGAATGTTGCTAGTGGAATAGCAACATTCCATGTAGAATGTCCAATAGTAGCAACATTCCATGTAGAAGTCGGCCCTTGCAGATCACCAATGTGGCCGCGCAGGCTTCTGCTTCTGTGAGTCTGACGTCCTGCACGTACGTGCAGGACGTCAGACTCACAGAAACAGAAGCCAGCGCAGCCTTCTACATGGAATGTTGCTAGTGGAATAGCAACATTCCATGTAGAATCTCCAATAGTAGCAACATTCCATGTAGAATGTCCAATAGTAGCAACATTCCATGTAGAATCTCCAATGGTATCTATTTTACTGTCATAGTAATGCTTGAATGTTTTCACTTATATACACTGTCAGCTAGCACATTTGCTTATTTCCCATCTGAGGAAGAAGGGCAACCTTCGAAAGCTAATCAAGAAATGTATTAAGTTATGTCCAATAAAAAAGGTATCATCTTATTTTCTTTTCCATGTTTTATTTTGTTTGATTTCTATAGATTCTACATGGAATGTTGCTATTCCACTAGCAACATTCCATGTAGAAGTCGGCCCTTGTAGATCACCAATGTGGCCGCGCAGGCTTCTGCTTCTGTGAGTCTGACGTCCTGCACGTACGTGCAGGACGTCAGACTCACAGAAACAGAAGCCAGCGCAGCCTTCTACATGGAATGTTGCTAGTGGAATAGCAACATTCCATGTAGAATGTCCAATAGTAGCAACATTCCATGTAGAAGTCGGCCCTTGCAGATCACCAATGTGGCCGCGCAGGCTTCTGCTTCTGTGAGTCTGACGTCCTGCACGTACGTGCAGGACGTCAGACTCACAGAAACAGAAGCCAGCGCAGCCTTCTACATGGAATGTTGCTAGTGGAATAGCAACATTCCATGTAGAATCTCCAATAGTAGCAACATTCCATGTAGAATGTCCAATAGTAGCAACATTCCATGTAGAATCTCCAATGGTATCTATTTTACTGTCATAGTAATGTTTGAATGTTTTCACTTATATACACTGTCAGCTAGCACATTTGCTTATTTCCCATCTGAGGAAGAAGGGCAACCTTCGAAAGCTAATCAAGAAATGTATTAAGTTATGTCCAATAAAAAAGGTATCATCTTATTTTCTTTTCCATGTTTTATTTTGTTTGATTTCTATTGAGTCCCTCCAACCAAAAACGTGTTCCATTGCCCCTGTCTCTTCTCCTTCCTTTTATTTATAGAACATAAAAGGAGGATCATGAGTTTGCCGATCATCAATTAACATGCTTTTTTTTCAGCTTCTTCCCTAATTAGCCCTTTGAGAGTTGCTGAATTTCATTATTAATAGCATAAATAATGTAAAAGAAAATGCAGCAAGTTACAAGACAGCGTTTCCAATATGTTGGTTTTGTGTTTGATGGATTCCGGCATCACTTATTTGCTGAGTAACATCATCAAATATATATTGGAGACTCTAGGAGAACAAGATGGCTGACCTTTCATCTCCATTCTCAATGCTCAAAAAACTCAGTTCAGCTTGGCCACATTCACAAGAAGCCTAGAAGACAGGATAAGGCTTTTGATTTTTTTTTTAAACATTTATTTTTATTGTAAGTTAATTCCAGAACACGTCATCATTTTCGTAACAGCACCATATTCCCCTCATCTGAAGTAACAGCATGGCCAGAATAGACCTCTTATTTAGGTGATATAGACAACCCCAGGAACCAGAGGTTAACTGCTACTTCACCTGCCCAACTGCAAAAACATACAATACAAATCCACCTACATGGCGAGATTTAGCTACCTGGGCTCATAATGGTGGAACTCAAGTCCTACAGTCATAAGAAGCAACACAAACTACCTCCAATTCAGGAAAGACCTAAACACCTACCTCTTCAGGAACTTCTATGAGTAAAATATGCACTAATCATTCTGGAACAATAATGCACAACACAACCTCTAACTGTAACGCATCAAGACATAGCTTCTCAAGAAACCCAATGACTATTCCATACGCACTAAGTTATCTTGCCAACCACTGTAAAACTCGGCATCATACAACCTCGTAAATGTAATTGAATCAATGTTTAACAACTGTTAAATGTAAGCCACATTGAACTGAAACTTATTTTTGGATAATTCTGAGATACAAATATGAATAAATAAATAATAACCCCCCTCCCCACACCTATAAGTGTTTTATAGTTTTTGTTTAAGGAAATGTACGTTTTAATCATGTGTATATCAGGATGCCATTAAATGCCCTTTTCTGGTTTTGTTCTGCAGAAGCAGTTTGCACCTGCTTCACCGGATTTCAGTCTACATCAGAATTAGGGCTGGAATAAGGCACCGCGAGTCCTCATTTGCAAGTACCTGGGATTTTTTTCTCCTATTTTAGGATTCCTTCTCATCTCACTCAAAGTGTTGAGGGCAGGGGGAGAACATTCACCAAGGCTCTTTCCAGAGTCCCACAATCGTGAGCCCTAAAATCTGATCACTAGGTCTAGCCATTTTGTAATAACTATGGCTCCCTATATCCCCCTCCGGGGGGCTGTGAACACTGCCTCCCCTCCACCCTACGATCACTATCCCCAACTGACCCAAGAAGCAGAAGATCCTGCGTTGGAAATGAAATCAAAATCTATCTGCACCGAGTCACAGGGCTGGCCCTAGCTTTTGGTATTTACAGGTTGCAGTGTGTGCAAACTTCTCATTCTCTGCTAATTTTATTTTTTGTTACATTTGTACCCCACGCGTTCCCACTCATGGCAGGCTCAATGTGGCTTACATGGGGCAATGGAGGGTTAAGTGACTTGCCCAGAGTCACAAGGAGCTGCCTGTGCCTGAAGTGGGAATCAAACTCAGTTCCTCAGTTCCCCAGGACCAAAGTCCACCACCCTAACCACTAGGCCACTCCTCCACTGTTGCTACTATTTGAGATTCTACATGGAATGTTGCTATTCCACTAGCAACATTCCATGTAGAAGTCGGCCCTTGCAGATCACCAATGTGGCCGCGCAGGCTTCTGCTTCTGTGAGTCTAATGTCCTGCACATACGTGCAGGACGTCAGACTCACAGAAACAGAAGCCTGCGCAGCCTTCTACATGGAATGTTGCTAGTGGAATAGCAACATTCCATTTAGAATCTCCAATAGCAGCAACATTCCATGTAGAATCGCCAATAGTATCTATTTTATTTTTTGTTACATTTGTACCCTGCGCTTTCCCACTCATGGCAGGCTCAATGCGGCTTACATGGGGCAATGGAGGGTTAAGTGACTTGCCCAGAGTCACAAGGAGCTGCCTGTGCCTGAAGTGGGAATCCAACTCAGTTCCTCAGTTCCCCAGGACCAAAGTCCACCACCCTAAACCACTAGGCCACTCCTCCACTAACTCAGTTCTGAGCTACCTAAATGAAGCTATGCAAACCATTTTTTTAAATCAGAAATGATGGTTAACACAGCTTCGCTTCAGTAGATAGGTAGTATTTGGTTTACATTCTCCTCACTGAAAAATAGTTTCATACTCACCAGGGCACAAGGATGTACTCTATATGCTAGATCCTGTCCTCCCTTTCTTATGACATTTGTCATCACACACCTCCTCCTAATTGACTTCGCTTGCTAATACTCATATAGCATCACCTTCAAAATGGCCAAAGGGGTGGAGGAGTAGCCTAATGATTAGAGCGTTGGGCTGACAACCAAGGAAGCCCAGTTCAAATCCCCAATGCTGCTCCTTGTGATCTTGGGTAAGTAAGAAGGAATGGATCCTCAGAAGCTTAGCAGAGATGGGGTGGCAGAACCGGTGGTTGAGAGGTGGGGCTAGTGGTTGGAGACGGGGCTAGTGCTGGGCAGACTTCGACAGTCTGTGCCCTAAAATGGCAGATACAAATCAAGGTCAGGTATACATATAAAGTAGCACACATGAGTTTATCTTGTTGGGCAGACTGGATGGACCATACAGGTCTTTCTCTGCCATCATCTACTATGTTACTATATTTAACCCTCCCTTGCTTCAGGTACAGATTGTGTGGCCTCTAAGGACGGAGAAATACCTACTGTACCCGAAAGGAACTCCTTTTGAGCTACTACTGAAAAATACGTTAATCTATTTGAGTAGTCGAATGGTGAGAACAGCAGGCTAGGAAGCCAGGGTTCAAATCCCACTGTGGCTGCTTCTGATCTTGGGAAATCATTTAACCCTCCAGTGCCTTAGGTACAAATTTAGGGGCCCTTTTACTAAGCCGTGGAGGCACCTACACGTGCCAAACATGCGCCAATTTGGCTACCGTGTGGCCCTTGCGCTAATTTCATTTTTGACACACATCCACTACGCACGCAGGAAAACTCATTTTCTGGCGCGCAGCAACCAGGCTGTAATCGTCATTCTACACGCGTAGACAATTACCGAAACGGTTACCGCACGAGACCTTACCACTAAGTCAATGGGTGGCGGCAAGGTCTCAGCCCCAAAATGGACGCGCGCCAATTTTTTATTTTGCCGCACATCCATTTTCTGCAAAAATTTTAAAGTTTTCTTACAGGCATGCTGAAAAATGGATCTGCACACGCCCAAAACACGCGCCTACGCTAGCGCAGCCCATTTTTTGGTGCACCTTAGTAAAAGGACCCCTTCAAGAACTGGAAAATACCTAGTATACTTTTATTTATTTATTTGCTGCATTTGTATCCCACATTTTCTCACCTATTTGCATGCTCAATGTGGCTTACAATGTTCCTTGATGGCATTTGCCATTCCAGAGTAAAAAAGGTACCACTGATATTACATAAAGTACATGGATTACATAATAGATTATGTTATTAATATAATGGATCGTCATTACAGAGTAAAAGAGACAATCGGTATACCTAAAGAATATTGATGACCTGGAAGATTAAATAGATAAATAGTACGTCATTTCAGAGTATAGGCAATTTGTATACTACAGAGAATATAGATTATCTACAAGAACTAAGCAATAAGCATAAGGAGAAAACATTTTGGATCTCAGTAAAAGGTGATGTATTAAGTTCCTGTTATGGGTCATTGTGGTATGCCTTGTTGAAGAGATAGGTCTTCAGTGATTTGCGAAATTTGATTAGATTGTAAATTATTTGCAGGTCCATTGGTAATGTATTCCACAGCTGCGTGCTCATATATGAGAAGCTAGATGCATGTGTTACTTTGTATTTTAGTCCTCTACAACTGGGGAAGTGAAGATTTAGGAATGTGCGTGCTGATCTTTTAGCATTTCTGGATGGCAAGTCGATAAGGTCTGCCATAGAAGCCGGAGCATCTCCGTGGATGATTTTGCGAACCAGAGTACAGACCTTAAACGTAATGCGTTCTTTAAGTGGAAGCCAATGTAACTTTTCTCTTAGGGGTTTGGCGCTTTCATATTTTGCTTTACCGAATATGAGTCTGGCAGCTATGTTTTGGGCTGTTTGAAGTTTCTTGATGAAAACTCACCTTGAACTACAGAGAAAGGCACGATCCAAATCCAAAACCAACGGTCAGCCTACACCCTCAGGATCATAACTGGAGAATTTCTCTTGGCATTTCTAGAACAGGCCAAACACAACTTGATCCCTTTGTGGTGTAGACAGCTGATTGCTTCCAAGTGAAATGAGAAAGACTTCTCATCGACAGCATACTGGCTTTGTGGGGCCAGAGCGCTGCCCTCGGCAGAGGGCAAGGAATGTTTTAAAAGACACTCACATCATACCTTGTCAAAATCAGACAGGGATGCAGCAGTGGGTGGCTGAGGAAAACACACTGCAGGGACAGAGAATGTTATTGATGATTCTGTCAAAAATAGTAAGCAACAGGAAAAACTCTCAAGGTTTTTCAGAAGCTAATATTTTCCAATAATATACAACACCAATTTCGAAAATGTTACCAACATTGTTTTAAAATCTTTTTTTTTTACCTTGTCCATTACACCCCACCAAAATTATTCTTGACCAGTTGATTCTTTACTAATAAAAATAAATAACATGATAACACAGCATTCTTTAAGTACATAAGCATCATTGTCCTGGGCCAGACCAAAGGGTCGTCAAGCCCAGTATTGTATTTCCAACAGTGGCCAATCCAGGTCATGGGTATCTGGTGATCCCAAAAGAGTAAAACAGATGCATAAGTCACCTTAATAACAATTTATGGACTCTTCTTTTAGGAACTTCTCCAAACTTTTTTTTTTAAAATCCTGCTATGCTAACCACTTTTACCACCTTCTTCTGGCATTGCATTCAGGAGCTTAATTACATGACGAGTGAAGAAATATTTTCAACTTGTTCTAAACATACTACTTAGTACCTTAGGGGCCCTTTTATTGAATTGTGTTAAATTTTAGGCTTAACACATTTTAACACAGGATTTTTAACACAAAGCAAGCCCAAAACTAACACTGCATCATGAAGGAATGTGCCCAGTATTTTTTTTATTGCAGGCTGTGCGTTAATATTCCCATTAGTGTAAATTAACATAAACCCACTTACTGCCAGGTGTTAATCACATGTTAAGTGCTTAAAACATTTTATTTAAAGGGCCCTTTAATTTGTTTTTTTCAGCTCCATATACATTTTACAGGATGTTTAGTTTTAGTTTGGATCACACCTTTCTTCCAGAAAACCTGCACACAAAATAATATACATCAAAGCATAACACATCAATAAATTAATATAAACTAGGGATGTGCATAAGCAAAAAAATAATAATAATTTTGGGGAAATTTGGCTTTTCTCCCCCCCTGATGTTTCTTAATTTTTTCAGTTCCTTTAAATCACGTTAATGGAGAAAAAAAATTTAACACACACT
Source organism: Microcaecilia unicolor (assembly GCF_901765095.1). Taxonomy (NCBI): domain Eukaryota; kingdom Metazoa; phylum Chordata; class Amphibia; order Gymnophiona; family Siphonopidae; genus Microcaecilia; species Microcaecilia unicolor. The sequence continues at coordinate 7,479,359 of NC_044039.1, read as the reverse complement.
AGAACTTTTCACTATGTAGAAATAAATTAACCTACAAATGAATGTGTACAATGTTCACTCAGGAAGAAGTTATCAATGAGGGCTACCATTAATTTATTATTTATTTATTTGATACATTTATATCCCACATTTTCCCACCTATTTTTAGGCTCAATGTGGCCTACATAGTACCGGAGAGGCGTTACAGACTCCGGTGTAAACAAATACAAAGTGATGTTGTGGTAAGATAAAGTTCACGTGGCACAGCCACACTAGGGAATCGTACAACGGAAGAGTTGTGTTATGTCCATTACGTACTTTAGTTTTGTTGTGTTGCAGAGATCAGGCATTTATGTTGGATCGGCAGGGTTTGCCTTTTTAAACAGGTTAGTTTTTAGTGTTTTCCGGAAGTTTAGGTGGTCGTTTGTAGTTTTCAAGGCTTTTGGTAATGCGTTCCACAGTTGTGTGCTTATGTAGGAAAAACTGGATGCGTAAGTTGATTTGTATTTGAGTCCTTTGTAGCTTGGGTAGTGCAGATTTAGGTACGTTCGTGTTGATTCGGATGTGTTTCTAGTTGGTAGGTCGATCAAGTCTGTCATGTATCCCGGAGCTTCTCAGTAGATAATTTTGTGAACCAGAGTGCAGATTTTGAAAGCGATGCGTTCTTTGACTGGGAGCCAGTGTAGTTTTTCACGAAGGTGTTTTGTACTTTCAAATCGCATTTTTCCAAAGATAAGCCTAGCTGCCATGTTTTGAGCAGTCTGAAGTTTAAGGTTTGTTCTTTGCATCCCGTATAAATTCCATTGCAGTAGTCAACATGGCTTAGTACCATTGATTGTATCAGGTTGCAAAATGTTCCCCTCGGGAACAATTGTTTCACGCGTTTGAGTTTCCACATTGAGTGGAACATTTTCTTTGTTGTGGATGTCTCTTGGCTCTCTAGTATTGTTGCAGTCCATTGTAATGCCGCAGATTTTCAGGCTGTCTGAGATAGGGAGGGTGTAATCTGTGGTGTTGATAATTGTGGGGTTATCCGCACTGTGTAGGGATGAGAGGATGAGAGTGTGTTTTTTCTTTGTTTAGTTTTAGTTGAAATGCATTTGCCCAAAAGTCCATGATGTTCAAGCTTATTTTGATTTCGTTGGTGATTTCTGTCACTTTAGATTTGTAAGGAATGAATATTGTGACATCTGCATAGATGAAAGGGTTAAGGCCTTGGTTGGATAAGGACTTGGCTAGTGGGGTCATCATTAGGTTGACGAGGATAGGTGATAACGGTGATCCTTGTGGTACTCCGCAGTCTGCTTTCCATGGTGATATGTTTGAGTTTGATTTTACTTGATATGTTCTTGTGGTTAGGAAACCCTTGATCCAGCTATGTATGATTCCACCAATCCCGAACTTATCTAGCAATCTTATTAATATATTATGGTTTACCATGTCGAATGCACTAGACATGTCGAACTGGAGGAGGAGGATGTTTTTGCCTATTGCTATTTCCTGCTTGAATTTGGCTCAGAGAATGAGATTAAGAAGTGTTATTTTACCGTTAACCCCAGTTATTAGTAACTAGGTTTCACTGCATAAAACAGCACAAACCTGTAAGCCACATTGAGCCTACTGCTATGCGGGAAAATGTGGGATACAAATGTAATAAATAAATAGACATATCTTAACGGTAGCCCACATTGATAACGTTGACCCTTAGTATAAAGAGTTTCAGTCTCTGGTAACCAGAGCTGATACTGTGATGTCATAACACCTCATGCCACCAATAAGAGCCAACCTCATCAGTGATGTCCCAATGGCTTGATTACCTATACTTGGCTCACCTTTATTACACATAGCGGTGATTTCCATTTCTAGAGACACTTCGTTTGTCTTTAATTAAGAGGGAAGTTATCAATATGGACTACCGTTAAGATGTTATTTTACTGTTAAACTCCAGTTATTAGTAACTAGATCTCATTGTCTAAAATGGGACCTGTGCTAAAACAGCACAAGTTAGTGGTAAAGTAACACAACTTAATGGTAGGTCATGTTAATAACTTTACCCCTAAACTGATTTTGTATGCACTAAAATTTTTAAGGCTCCTTACGGAACCAAATTAAGGCTAACGAATGCACATACTATAAACAAAACCAAAGTCTGCTATATCAAAGCTCCAATGCAAAGCACATAAATCCATGAAGCCCACACCCATCTGAACTCCTCTGTTGGCAGATGACTACTTGGCCTCTGCAGTCTGAGCAGGTTTCCTGCTTAGATGAAATCAGAGTCTTGCTGCGGTTTCTTGTTAGTTTCTCTTATCTCCTCTGCTCGGAAATCTGATAGAGCTAGATCTTTGCTTTCCGTGATGGGTGGGCTCTGTCTTTCCCCCATTCCGTTCTTTATATGATTTTGAACACACCATGCTCACTTCATATCTAGATCTTGTCCCAAACATGCTTTCATTGCCACATTTTTCATTGTTTGTACCCCTGTCTCAAGGATATGCCAGGAAAGAAATATTTCCTTCCCTTACCTCGGAGCCTTCCTTCCTCCAGCTTCAGATTGTGATCCTTAACCCTCAGAAATCCACTCTCTTAAAGATGTATAAACACTATAAAAGTTTCTATCACATCTCTCTTTGTAAGTACAGTTTGTACTTCGTCCCTCTAAGGGGTACATTTCAGATTCTTCTTTGAAGAGCTCCTGTCTTATTTGTTATGGCTACCCAACTTCATAAACACTAATACTGAGCTGCTTTTTGCAGAACAGCATGCCCTTTGCTAGTGTAGCGCCCCCCCAGTGGCGGTAAGATGTAATTACTATGAAAATAATTCTTCAACTTTTTTTTGGTCCTTCCTTCAGGGTGGGTCTTTATGCTAGCCACATACACCCCAAGTTGGGAATAACAAGTCTAGAGGGAATTATGAGGCACAAAAAAGCTCAGAGTTCAAATAAAGATATTGACATAAATCTGGAATTTTACAAGTATGAATGCCTTAGTAACAGATATCACCACAATAACCTCATCCCTAGCTTATGCTATTAAAGACCAAGGTAATCTGAAATAGCAACCTCCACCATTGTATCCCCTGTGAAATTCATTAGCTTAAAATAAGAAAAAAAACAATTGTGCAAGGACACAGGACAGCAGAAAGATAGCAAATACATTTGAATTAAAAGCAGCAGGCACCCTGTCTGTCTGCTACTTGTACAAAACCAGCTTGCTTTGGACTCTATATATAAAGAGTGGGGGCATATGATAGAGAGATTGAGTTTTTGGTATCCTAATTTCCCAAATGATGTTCGAGTGGTCTCTTCTATGATCAATTTAAGCTGCACCTCAATTTTGTTATGCTCCATAGATATTTCTCTCTATCTGATGATTCTTTTTCAGATAACAGGAATTATGATCGTCATCCAACAAATGTAAATGGTCTCTTGGAACTTGATGCTTAACTTTTAGCACTTCATTTCCGGATATGACAGTTATTGGAGAACAAGTTGTTATCTTCTCATTTTCAATCTTGGTCATGAGAAAAAGATGAACTGAATGTGAAATTCTTCACTTCATCCTTTTCTGTTATGAAATTATACATTAGCAATGTGCTGAATGCGCTCTCACAAATGATCAGATAGAATAAGGAAAGCCTTCCTTGAGAGGACTACGGCATCATTATTCTCATCCTCCCCACTGCAAAATTATTACACAAAGCCCCCTTGCTGATAATTAGGGATGAGAATTCGTTTGCAATGATACAGGAAATGTCAACAACGTATCCCATGTTGCTGCATGTCGTTCTCAGTGACAATGTACATCAAAATTGTTTAATGCTGGTTATAAGACTTGCAGTGAAACTTGTGAACATGTGACATTAAAAAACTCACACAAATTTACTTACATGTGAACCTTACTGAGGCCACTACACTGTGGATGGCATTAACCACTGCTGACATCTCATCTGAGGAAACAATTAATAAAAATGCACTAAAAACATTTAGCAAATCCAAGGTGCAATTGAGGATTTTTATACACTGAAGAAATGACCATCAAAATCCTTTAACATACACCTGTTTATTAAAGGTTCATTTCCATATTTAGTTATTTAATCCCCACTCCCATTTGCAAGCATATTATATATGTGTTTATACCCTTAAGTACTGTAACGCAGTGGTTTTCAACCCAGTCCTCAGGGATATCTACAATGAAAATATATTACACAACCAAATATATATGACTATTTCTAAATTTTACTATCATTTCTACATAACAATTATACATACATTCCATATATCACATCAAATTTATTCCTGCTTAAAAAATACATACAGATCAACCATACACATAACTCTATCCCACCATTTCTAACTGAAACGTAACCTGAACATAGAGCAAAGTCACTGATGTCCCGTTATATCAGTCCATTTGTTGGTGTACTCAATGCTTGAGTATGGCTGGTAAGAAGATTTAGAAACTAATGATTTCTTTGAAATTCTGAATGACATTTTGGTGGTTTCTGATATGTATCGATGTATGTTTGTTAAGGATCTCCTGAAGAAGTTAACGATTGAAACACAGCCTGTGTTGGGATCCATTAATTTGTTTTGGAAAAGTGTGGAATACACTACAGACACCTACAATTGGATATTGACTGGGATCCACTGATTTTGGAAAAGTGTGGAATATATTATTAGCATCCATTATTGGACATTCTCCTGAGCTATTTATCTGTATATGAACAATGGTTAACGGAATACTGCATTGTCCGGAGAGCTGCTAACGATCAAGGAATCCACAGTCAACAAATGGACTGATATAACGGGACATCAGTGACTTTGCTCTATGTTCAGGTTACGTTTCAGTTAGAAATGGTGGGATAGAGTTATGTGTATGGTTGATCTGTATGTATTTTTTAAGCAGGAATAAATTTGATGTGATATATGGAATGTATGTATAATTGTTATGTGGAAATGATAGTAAAATTTAGAAATAATCACATATATTTGGTTGTGTAGCACAATTTGACTAAGAGGAGGAGTGTGTAACCCTTGATTTGGTAGTAACAATGAAAATGTATGAGACACATTTGCATACCAAGAAGGCAGCAGTTCAAGCAAATCTAGTTCATGCATATTCATTGTGGATATCCTGAAAATCCAACTGGCTAGGTGGTCCCCGAGGACAGGGTCGAAAACCACTGCTCTAACACATTTGTCCAGGCCAGAAACTCAGCCCGTTCAAATATCTTACCCTGCCGCTAGTTAGTAAGTACCATACAGGACCTGCAGCATTAAAAACAAACTGCATGAAAAAAGTTTAAGGAAACATATAGTCCTCAGGAGTTCTTTTTACCTTCTTTCCAATGAGAAAAGTACCCCAGATTTCAAGTGCCTTTATAACACCAGTAACTTCCTTACTAGTAGTGGGTGAATGCAAGTTATCAGTATTTACATTCACCATAGAGGGGATTTAAGCCCACATACAGCAGTGTCAGGTGAGCAGCAGATTGCATGTAGAGCTTACAGTGATTCCTGGCTCAAGACCCTTCATCAGCTGGAGGCACTCAATTACCTCATAGCTCAGCCTACTGTAACCACCTCAATTTCCATACCACCATGTTTTCTTAGACAGAGCTTTGCTTTAAAATGATGAAGTATAATTTTATCCTATCCAGTCTTAAAGGGGTACAAATCATTTTAGTTAAAAGGAGGACATTTAGAGCTGGCCAGTCTTGAAACAGATCCTTCTCTTGGTGGAACTATATGGATTCAAAGAAACAAATTATAAACAGTAGAATTGAGGAGCTCTTTTACTAAACAGCGGTAAAATTTGCAGTTACCATGCGGTAGATGTAAATTTAATGCAGTAGTGTTCGGGGGTGTTTCCACTGTTTTTTTTATTGCAGACTGTGCTCTTGGATAATGCGGAAGCGCTTAGAACTTCCTATTTAAGAGGCGGTAGATCTGCATTAACTCTGCATTAGGCAGTTACTGTGCAGGAAGTGCAGTGCATAAATGCCAAACACCTTCCATAACCACTGTCCACCCATGCCACGGCCCCTGACACAAAACATTTAACACACAGTTTACTGTGTGCTAACTGTGAAAATACTGCAAAGCCCCTTAACGCGGCTCTACCCTAGCCGTTATCACGGCGCGAATCAGGTGTTAAGTGCTTAACATGGTTTATAAAAGGGCCTCCCAAGTAAACTGGTTCATCGATATGAAAGTTATAGAAAGCCAATAAATGTGCAATGTTGTATTTGAAGGTTTGTGTCTCAGAAACGAAGGAAGAGTAAAAACTAGGACATAAAATTTTATTCTGAAATGATCTCTGGCCACAATAAAATTTAATATTCACTATAAATTCAAATTTCTGTCATCAGCTGTACAATACATACAGTATCATAAAACTGGCCACTAGGATAAAAATCCACTGCAACATGTTTCATGTTTAAGTGGCGACAGCAGCATCTCACAGTAAATGTACATAAATATATACACAATCAACAACATTCAACCCATGTTTTCACATATTTTCAGTACACACAGTTGCAGCATTTTACAGTCACGTGTCTAAGTTGTTGCTTAATAAAAACTCAAGCTACTGCCTAGACATAATTTTTGCAGTTGAGCTGAGTGATTACAATCACTTTTCATAAAACGTTCTGTAGCAGAGATGTACAAGGGGCTGTATTCACAACAGTTCACAAACACTTTGTAAATGCGACCACAGTATGAAACTGGGCAATATTAAAATCTTTACCAATACCAAATCTTGGTTTTTTTTTAAATGTTCTTTCTAGTTATTAGAAATACTCTTACAAAAGTGGACAGCATCATTAAAGAACGTGCCCCGCTCTCTGCTCGCAAAATTCCAATATGGCCCAATGTTACGTCAATCTAAGGTGTTTATAACAATCTCATGCAGTTTTTCCACCCCAAACCTCCTCTTCAATTAAAAGTGGCTTAAATGCTTTGCACCCAAAATGTAAAAACCCCTGGCTACCTCTACAGAGCCAGGCACGTAGAAAAGGAATGCACTTTGGTTCCTACCAAATGCCCTGGGATTGATCACATTATAAAATTAAAACAGCTTGAGGTAAATCTTACAAATAGAACTGATTTCTTGCTCCACTATCAGAATAACTAAAAATTATTTGCTTAAAAAATCAGTCAGGTGTGAAGAAACTTGTAACAAATAGCATCTTTAACCCCTTAAGTAATGCAGAGCAGACATTTTCTTTTGATATACAGCTGGACTCTGCTATATGGTGCATATTAAGACCTATTCACTGAATGGACATTAAGACAGGCCTAAACTACAAAAATGTCTCTATTACTTTGTTTTCAAAGGGTTAAAGAGGTCAATTGTTTGCCTACAACACGGCATTTGTAACAAAAGGCACATTGTTAACACTAAGGGCACAACTGATATTCTATTGTTGATCTACTCAACTTGTGTGTCTTTCGCACTGTAGTAGCACACGTTTTAGTGATAATGAACACTACTGGTGCAAGAAACTGAGCCAAATGAGATGGTAACCAACGACAAGGCAACAGTCTACAAATAGCTCAGACATCCCTAGACGATGATAACCTATGAGACTATGCGTCGTTTCCAAGTCAACGTCTAGTAGCCCAACCATCACAGCCCTTATTAGAATCGCAAAGTAAGATGCAACATCCTTTTCTTGTTACATTGCAAGTGTGCTACACTCAAAATCAGCTACACCATGGAAAACTAATACAGCGGCTTAGGTATAAAGAAGTTCCACAGTACTGAGATTGTAAAAATAAAAAATAAACTTGTTCTGCGTTTATAAATAATATCTATCACAAATTCATTATTGTCTAGTAACCACTGATATAAACAAAGAAAAGAAATTTAGTGCTTTTATCCTTGACCAAGAATCTACAGGACACTTTCAATTTATATTTACATATAGGGAAGATTCCAAAGCTCAATCCCACTTTTTGGAAGATGGAATTGCCAGTCTTAACTTTGCTGATTCATTATAGAACCAGTAGAAAGATTTCCAGTCATAAAAACAACTGAACATTTTTACCCTTTCCAAAGTTTTGGTATAGTAAGGCTCTAGGAGTCATACATTAACGGACACTTGGTTTCCAAAAGCCACTGCCAATCAGTAACGCCATGCAAACCTCATACCACTGAGCACCACTGTCAAACAGCAGCAAATAGCAAACCTCCAACCACAGGACAAACCTCTGTACAATTGTTTCAACTCTATTCATCACTTATCAGTGATAACTTGAAAAATTAAAGCAAATGGCAAAACACCGTTATTTTGGCAAATATTGAAAAATCAGCATATTGTATTTCCTGAGCATTCTCTATGGTCCCAAGTCAAACCTTTTCTGCAGCCAAACCTGGCAGGCTGTGCTGGGTCCTTTTGGGGAGTTGAAGCACATACAAAAAGGTCTGAACCAGGCACAAATGTTTACTTTACCTTCATGTTTCTTTCCCAGTCCTTTGCAAAACTGGAATCTTTAAACCAAATGTTTTTTTTAAAGGCTCAAAGCTGGAGAAAGAATTTAACTGGAAACTTACTGGACCTCACTGGGGACAATGCTTTAAGTATTTAGCATTATTTTAAGATATTAAACTAAGCTGTTAAAAATCTATTCCTGATGACGTCTTGTTTTAGGGAACTCACTCAAATGCTTTCACTTTCTTAGGATCCACAAGGTCTCCTCCTGTGCCTTTCATTCTACTGCCTCTTCCTGTAAACTGCCTTTTACTTTCTCATTACCAATGCCTACTTCCCCACGATGTAATCCTTGGCTAACAATATCGAACCAATGCTACTCAAACCTTGTTCCACAAAGTGTAACTATACGATACACACTGAAAAAAAAAATGTCCACTAAGAGTTCAATATCCTAAAACCATGTCAGCACCTTCAATTTGTCCTTCAAAGCTCTCTGCCATCACACAAAAGGTTGGTTCATGCCACTAAGTTCCAACCTGTATGTTTATTTCCTCTTAGGAGAGAGGATGCAGCAATGTCTCCTGAATTATGAAACTGCTTGTCTATGTTTGCAATGAAAGTAACTAGACAGGATTAAATCACAGCCTTTCAAGGGCAAAGTACTGGCTTTGCTTTTAACATACTGTATCCGAGCACAACCCTGTAGGGTACAGCAGACTCCAACCATTCTTAGTACGCCAACAAAGAACCTTAACATACAAAGCCTTTAAAGCTATGCAAAGAACTCTGTAGTTCTTGTTATGCACAGATCTAAAGTTACCATAATAAAACTAGTACATATTCTGTGTATTTCTGTACCAAGGTCTAAAAGGTGTAATTAAAAAGGAAATATGAAACTGTCTGCATATTTGGCTTTGAGTTGCTGCCTACTGCAATGCACGTCCTTCATTCATTCTACGTTTTGCTTATCTATGCTTTCCACATATTGAAAATGTTAACAGGCTACTTCCTTAAAGGTAGCTTCACTTTCCCTTCCATGCTAGTTTCATTCCACTGCTCTAAATTTGTTCTACTAAACTTATTGTGCAGATAGTGGCCATACAACCTAACACACAGCATGGCAAACAATGGTAGTAACTGGCAGATTTTAAGCTCTCCCTCTCTAAGGCAAAAAACGACTGGAAACTCCGCAGGCAAAGCAGTGAACACTTGACATCAAAGTGTGGACAGTCATCAGTGGGCTGTCACCGAGTTTTTATTATACTGCCACCTTAAGAGACAGTAAGGCTACTCCTACTCACAGGACAAGTATTTTAAAATTCAGTATAAAAAAAATCTTAAAGCATAGCCCCCATGTTTTATAAAATGAAAACATCTTACACTTGAAATGTGTACTGAAAAGATAAAAATGAGAACAGTTAACTACGCAAATTCAAACTAAAGCCTCAGCTACTTTTGCATCTTCGTAAGGCTCAGCAGTGTGGTGTCTCATATTTACCGGCCTTCCATTTCCCATAATCAGCTAACCAGTTTTGGCAATACTGTCCTTTGCTGAATATTCCCATTTGCATCAGTCATCTGTACCAAATTAGTTCGTAGTTTTGAAGCGGAGTTTGATGTTGGAGGTAACTTGGAAATTGAAGTGATAGCACCACTACTTTCTGTTATCCTTTTTGCTGATGTCTTTTCCCCGGATGGAGGCTTTGGCAACCGTCTCCGTAGCCAGGGATGCCGCAATGCCTGGCTGGGCGTCATACGTAGAGAAGGATCCCATTCCAAACACTGCTTCAAAAAGTCCAAAAAAAGAGGATCGTCACAGCCCTTTAATGCAGTTACCCAATCTCTGCTCCCCGGAGGGCCTCGCAACTTTCCTCTCCGGGAGCGACCTCCGTTAAGTACCACGGAATTATCGGGCAAAGTTGTAACAGTGCAGTATCGGGGATAACCCTTAGAGCTGACAAAATTCTTAGCTCGTTTTGAGGCATCCAGCTGTTTTTGGGACGGCATGCCCAAAAGCTCAATCATGCAAGCCAGTTGGTCCCCTTCATCTTCCCCAGGTAAGATGGGATAACCTGTCAAAAGCTCCGACAGAATACAGCCTAGGCTCCACATATCAATGGGCATACCATAGCGAGCACCAAGGATCACTTCTGGCGCACGGTAAAATCGGGACTGGATATACGTGTAAACCCGCTGATGCTCATAGCAACTAGAGCCAAAGTCAATCACTTTAATACCACTTCTGCCCTGCTGTTTCAACAGTATGTTCTCAGGTTTAAGGTCACAGTGAATAATTCTGTTCTTGTGCAAGGCATCCAAGCACTGTAGAATTGAGTGGGCAAACTTGCGAACCAACGGCAGGCTGAAGCCCTGAAATTTGTTTTTCTTTATTAGCTCATAAAGATTCATGCTCAGCAATTCAAATGTCATGCAGATATGGTTGCGGAATGTAAAGTTCTCCAACATGTGGATAACATTCATGTTGTTATCTTTGTCCTGTTTTCTTAGATGTTCCAGTATTCGAATTTCTTCCGCAGCCTGACGGTGGAACCGTTTCTCGTTTCTCACCATCTTCAATGCCACGTGCTGATGCATTTTGTGATCGTAGACTTTCACAACTTGCCCAAAGCTCCCTTTCCCAATAACTTTCAGCACCTCGTATCTGTAGGCTATGTGATCATGGGGAATCTGCACGTAAGATCCCTGGTCGTCATCATAGCCACCGTTGTTGGGACCTCCAATCACACCCTGACGTTTCTTTGCATTTGGTCCCAAAAAATAGATTTCCGAGTAGTTGAAAATTTCATGGTGTTCAAAGGCTGACAGTTTTTGCATGTATTGCTTCATTGCTTGTTCTGGTGTCATTGAAGACGCTTTCACCTTCCCAGCCCCATCCATAGACTTCAAGGAGCTGGAACTTCCTTGTCGTCTGTGGATACTATCCAGTGGCCTATCCTGAACCACTGGCAATCCTGTTCTACCTACGCTGGTCAGTCCATTCGGCTGTGTTGTCAGAATGCTCTTCTTGTTGCTGTTATCCTCAAACAGCTGCTGAACCTGGATCTGTCCATGGCTACCAACATGCAGGTGATCATTCATTGTGTGCTTACTACCTCCAGCCTGTAATTAAAATTTAGAACGTTAGTACGGCATTTTGACAAAACCAACTTTTGCATGAGGCAAAAACTTCCAGTTAAGATATGGCAGTTTACCTTGTAATGCTATTTTAAATGTGAATAAATACCACACACACACTTTTACATCTTTAGCACTGCCACAAAATATAACACTTGAGTTCACTACAAGGGAAAATTGTGACGGGATCAAAAGCAGATCATCACAGTAAGAGATAAATACTGAAGCTGGATCACTGCACACTGAAGAAAAAGTAAGTGTAGCCTCAAGTATGGTAGTATGCTTTTTCAAGATAGTATTATAAAATGGTCTCTGGTTTAAAAGCAAATTATATTTTATATTCTCTGACATACTTGCAACAAGAAAGCATTTCAGTTGTCTTATGCCAGGACTTTGTCTCTCCAACTGAGTTTATGTTTACTAGCCTTACTTTTACACTGAAGGCTGCTCTTCCTCAAGTACACTAGACCCTGCTGTCACTGGAGTCCTTTTCTGTTTAATTATGGGGCAAAGTTCAGAAGCTGCAGCACCGTTTTAATTCACAGATCACCACAACATGCAGAGGCAGACACCGCAGAGCAGCATGCATGGGAAATAAACAGAACTCTTCTGAAAGTCAAACGCAAAAGCTGCTCACTATATGTGCAACTGCTATGCAGGCGACCATATTAAAATTATTCTGAATTACTTTAAAAAGATTTTTGAAGTGTAAAATCCTATCAGTGTCCCTGTCATTCTGAACCAGAGCTGATCTTTATGTTTCAACTTTTTTATTATATTATCATAATGGCAAACCGTTATACATACACCAAAGTTAGTATATATACATCTCAGTCAACTAAGTATAACATCAACAATATTTTGTAATAATTTTCCCCCTCCCCCATCTCTCCCCTCCGCCAGAGCTGATCTTTAAAGGACACTGTAAACGTGAAGGTCACAGCCAACCATCTGAATGTGACACTGAAGCTGTAGCTGAAGTGTAACTCACAGCACCCACCGGACTGCATTATAATATAGGAAGCATGAAAAAAGTAGGGATGGACGAATGGCCTTCCAATAAGGTCCAAAAGAAACACCTGGGAGGGTAGATAATGCCATTAATAAAGCTGTTATTTTATTCAACTGTGTCAGGACTCAAAGTACATCAAAATATATTCAGATTCAACATGGAACCGTGTCAGGAATCATGCCATCTTATGAAAATCCTGCTCTATCAATGGCCATTGAAGAGAGTGCGGGAAAACAGTGTCGATTGCAGCAGCGAGATGTTGACACAAATGGTAAAAGCTTTCACCATATAGCTTGTCAGCTCATATTGTCATTTTTACCACTTGTGCCAATATTTCGCTGCTGCAACTGGTGCCGTGTTCCTGCGCTCTCTCTAATGCCCGCTGATCGAGCAGGGTTTTCATAAGATCGTAGGCGTTATTGTGCCGAAACACAGGTCCATGTTGAGTCTAAATATATTTTGATGTATGTTGAGTCCTGACACAGTTGATGCCATTAATAAAGCTATTATTTTATTCATCTATCCGTAAGTGTTTCCTTTGGATCTCATTGAAAGGCCTTGACTTTATAGGGTTCCTTTATCCTCCTTTGCTGTGCGTTGTGAAAAGCGTATATAGACCAGCTCAGCTGTACATGCTGTGCACCGCTATGCAAATGGCCTGGGTTTCAGTTCTAGGGCCAGGACTCTGTACTAGACAGGGGGATAGGGTAGGGATGTTATGGGAGCCAGAATCTGAGCCACTACTCAACAGTGACTCCTAGTGATTAGTCAGCAGAGAGAGAGCCACAGGTTGTGACCCCTAGGCAGAGACAGAAAGGGTATATAAATAGAGAACTGTCTTGGAAAGCTGAGAATATCTTGAATCTAGCCACTTCCAATTGAGCAGTAAGAAATTGCCCCTCCCCTCCTCAAAAATACCCATAAGGAAACACAAAAATGGAATAGCTATTTCCAGTTCACATGCACTGCAAAACTCATTTTTAAGAGAAGTCATTCATGCCTGAAAATCTGGTTTTGCCTTGCACAGTAACACAGCAAATGACAGCATATAAATATCAAAGTGACCCATCCATCCCGTATAGTTCAAGTTCTTGAACTCTAGATAAAATCCCCACCTCACTCATGATCTCTCCATCTTTCAGCCACCACACAGCTCCCTATCCAACCAACTGCTGTCCTCCACCACCTCCACTGGAAGGCCATTTCAAGAGCAAGGTCGGCTTTGATTCTTATAAAACCAACGCTTACTCTAACACCTTCTACCTGTTACCAAACACCCACAGCCACTAAAATCGGTCCAAAAAATTTAAAAAAAAAAAAGACTCTCCAAATTCAAGTAACTTGAAAAGAAATATACATAGAAGACAAAAATAATAACTGCAAAAATAAAATCCAAACCGTTTCCATAGATATGCTTCCTAAGTAGTCCTCAGAGGAAGAGAATCAGAAAATTTAAAATATGTATTACTTCCAATATAAAATGAAAGGTTTGATCATTAAGTCATTATAAAACAGCAGATCAAATGAGGGCTCTTTTATTATTATCCCACATTTTCCCACCTATTTGCAGGCTCAATGTGGCTTACACAGTACCGTGATGGCAAAGTGGTAATTGCGTTAAAGTTCATGAGTAACAGAGTGTCTTAGGTAGTTGGGGATGAAGCGTTAAGTGTCCTGTCCTGGTTCAAGTTTCGTTATGTTGCAGGGTTCGGGTGTTTAGGTTGGATCGTTGTGGTAAGCCTTCTTGAACAGATTGGTCTTTAATGATTTCCGAAAGGTTGTTAGGTCATGAATTGTTTTCGTGATGTTTGGTAGTGCATTCCATAATTGTGTACTTATGTAAGAGAAGCTGGATGCATATGTTGATTTGTATTTTAGTCCTTTGCAGCTTGGGTAGTGGACATTTAGGAATGTGCGTGCTGACCTGATTGTGTTTCTGGTTGGTAAGTCTATGAGGTCTGCCATGTAGATCGGGGCCTCGCTGTGAATAATTTTATGAACAAGGGTGCAGATTTTCAACAAGATTCGCTCTTTGATTGGGAGCCAATGCAGTTTTTCCCATAGGGGTTTGGCACTTTCGTATCTCGTTTTTCCAAATATGAGTCTGGCTGCGGCATTTTGGGCAGTTTGAAGTTTCTTCATAATTTGTTCTTTTACTAAATGTATTAGGCACTTAGGGATAAATTCTCAGGACACAAAGTTAGGCACCAGGACAGAACGCACAAAGTGTGAATTGTGCCCTTAAAGAACAGTAGTATAAGTGTGCATTAGCACGCCTAACTCTGGGCGTTCCCACTTATGCTTGTTCTAGGGCAGGTATAAATGGCAGCACCTGATACCATATGCTACTATTCTGTAAAAGCCATGCCCCTTCAACTGCTACACCCACCTTACCGTTCTGGGTTTAACATATAGACATTATAGAATGGTGACTAAAGACAGAGGCATCTAAGAAAGCAAATAGAAAGTTAGGAATTATTAGGAAAGGAATGGAAAAGAAAAATAAGATTATAATGCCTTTGTATCGCTCCATGGAGCAACTGCACCTCGAAGACTGTGTGCAATTCTGGTCACCTCATCTCAAAAAAAGATATAGTGGAAATAGAAAAGGTACAGAGAAGGATGACGAAAATGATAGGAGGGGATGAGACAATTACCCTACGAGGAAAGGTTAATGTGGCTAGGGCTCTTCAGCTTGAAGAAGGGACAGCTGAGGGGAGAAATGATAGAGGTCTATAAAATGCTGAGTGGAGTGAAATGGGTAGATGTGAATTGCTTGTTTACTCTTTCCAAAAATACTAGGACTAGGGGGTACGCAATGAAGCTACTAAGTAGTAAATTTAAAACAAACTACAGAAAATATTTCTTCACTCAACATGTACTTAAACTCTGGAATTAGTTGCCACATAATGTGGTAAAAAGTAGTTAGCTTAGCAGGGTTTAAAAAAAGATTTGGCTAATTTCCTAAAAGTCCAAAAGCCATTATTAAGATTGGGAAAATCCACTGCATATTCTAGGATAAGCAGCATAAAATCTGTTTTACTGTTCTGGGATCTTGCCAGGTACTTGAGGCCTAGATTGGCCATTGCTGGAAACAGGATACTTACTGGGCTTGATGGACCTTCGGTCTGTCCCAGTATGGTAACGCTTATATTACGGCATGCATGCATGCAAATGCCAACCGGTGCTAATTAGTGGCAAATATTGCTTGTTAAAGCCAATTTAAAACATTTTCGCACCTAAATGCCCTTCTTCCTTAACATGCGTGCACAAAGTCCCATACTAAGCTTTTCTTAGTGCATGCATGGAAGTTAAAGTGCAAATTGGCACGTTAGCTGCTACCATGTTAATGCAAAAGCAGCTACTGTGTTTTTGTTATAATTAGCACACATTTGGGGCATAACTAGGCAGGGCACAGGTGGAGAAAGGGCATGGGGAGTATACTGCAGTTACCCCTGTTTACTAAGCCATGCTAGCTAGCGGCTGCGATGTGCTAAGTGACAGCACTGTCGTTCAGCTAAACAGTGGGGGGGGGGGGGGGGGGGTCCCTACACAGAAAGCACTAAGTGCGATCAGGGTACTGTGAATGAATGAACATTTTAACACACCCTCTAGTAGGTGCCACATTAAATTTGCACGTACCGCACTTTAATTTCTTGCGTTAAGGCACGGTAGCGCAAAATGTAATGCACTTTAGTACAAAGACCCCTAAATTAGGAGAGAGAGGCTCCTCACCTTTGCACCAAAACCAATTTAGTATTTACAACAATCTTTCATTTATTTAGGGCCATATAAAAACGTCCCCAATAAGTACCTGCCAAACACTTACACGAAAAATGAAGAGAAAACTCTGCCCAAGAGATCAAACTTCTTACAGCATTAACAAAGACTACTTCCTCCTATCTTGTGTTGATTTGCATACATCAAGGAAAACCTCTTTCTTTCTCTACACACAAAAATAACTTCAAGACTCTTCCCAGTCTGAGGTCAAGACAAAAGGAAGGACTGAGGTGGCCCTGGAGACTTCCTCCTCTACAATGAATTTCCAGAATCTGAGTCAGATCTAAACTATCCACAGATGATTAACCACTCACAGACTAGATATATCATGCTTCTGGACAGAAAACCACAAATCCTAGAAGTTGAAGGGATTGCTTCAACTGGCATTTTCTTGGAGGGCTTTAGGAAGCTTATAAACCTCAAACTGGCCTGGCTAGCCCAACTGTCCAAATTCCTCAGCTTACTATTTGTGGTCAAGTTATCCTTGAACACTGCTGAGCTGGTAGATTACACCAGGTGGACTGAATGGTCATCTATCAACAACTCTTGCTTTCAGACTAACTTGCAAAAACAAAAAAAAAAGACAACACTGCTAAATCCTTTACACCTTAAACTGGATCTCTCCACGTTCACAGAAGTGGTCCACACAGCCTCTAACACAATAACCTGCCCAAGACAGTAAAGTACAAATGAGGAAGACAGGGGGAAAAAAGGTCCTAAATAAAGGTAGCGGCAAAATGTGACTGGCAGCTGTGATCCATCTTTTCCAGTCTGGACAGAACAACTGGGCAGACTGGGTGCACTGATGTTACTCTCTCCAGCCTCTCTCAAACACTTTTTCATGCACTGTGTGCTCTAGTGATAAGTCCTTTCCACTTCTCAGGCTAAACTTCTGGGAACCACCCTGGTCCACTCTGCTTCCACTAATTCCACCCACCAGGATAGTCTGTGAGTCTCTGAGGAGTGTGCTGCTATCTTCCGAGTGCTCAAAGAAGTTGCCAAACTGCCCTCTCCTGTAGGCATGCTCACCATCGTGTCAAGGACTAACCCGTGTCTTATTTTTGTGAAGTCTTGGGGCTCTATGAGATACCACTCTTGGACTTGGACCCAACTCCAGCCAAGGTGGTCTGTCTAAGGATGCAACTGTTCCACGGAGCCCTGGAAAGAAGCCTGAGAGGATAAGCTCACACTCTTCTTTCAGCAGGGATGGTAAACTGTAGCACAGGAAAATAAACTTAAGTTCAGCCAAACATCAGGAGCTAGTGGATATGGATGCTAACAAGTGTCATCCTGATCTGTTTTCCAGTTTTTCATTGTCTCTAGCGTTTTGAAGTTGACAAGGAGGGATCTGGTAGGACAACTGACATCAAACAGAACCTTTTTAGAAGGGAACCTTTTTGAAGGGAAGAAGTATGTGTGATCGCAGCTCTCCAGCCAGAAAACCCAGTCGCCACATATTGATTTTAACGTTTAAGAGTTGTAACCAAGATATCTATTTTATAATTAGCAACAAGGCAGACAAATTATCTTCTGTCATCAGTTAATGATTAGCTTTAAGATTTACAGTTGTGACAGTCGCAAGTTCCTGAACTGTAACCTTAAAGCAGGATTTCACATTTAAAAGACCTACAGAATTGGAAATTTCAGCCTCTATTCACAGTTCAAAATAAACTTGCTACAAAACTCATCAACACTTCCCTTTCCAGAACAGTTTTACAAATGAATTGCTTCAGCATTTACAAGATAAGGATATCGCTTTCCAACAGATATTCACTGTCTATAAAACTAATGATGATTAGATAACCAGGCCCTTTCAGCATGGATTTGTAACCATCTTATTGTTTAAAGGAATGTCATTCTGGTAAAGCAATTTAAGGCATCATTTCTGTTAGAAGTCAGTGGGAACAGCGTGCAACAAATTCAGGCTATTCTGTATCATGCAAAGCAATTTAATAAACCAGCAGTACTCTGGTCTTGAAAGGCATATACACAATACAAAAAAAAGAGTCTTGCAAAACATTGTGTCATCCCACTGTATAAGAAAACTAGTGTATGTGGCTGTGTCTAGTCAGTTAACCAAAAGACACCTTGCTGGGTCCATACACCGTGCAAATATTCCCAACTATGGCTCTGTTATCTAAGGTCGGAAAGATAATGTCTCCTTCATGTCAAGCTACACATTCTTCTGAAAGTGCCCTATGTACAGGCAACCCTCAATGCTTCTATGAATTGCATGTTATATAAGGGAAAGAAGGCTAATCAGAGAAAAGGAAAAAAAAAAAGCAGGCTTTATTTTTTAACTAAGCAAGGCTATTCTATGTCTACCTATACTCAAAAATGAATTCAGCAGATACACATTTGCAAAATCACTACAAAACCCTAGTGCAATTCCCTACATTAAAATAAAAGTCCTTAGCAATCATACCTTCCAGGAGCTGCCCCTTATATGGCCTAACAGAAAAATAAAAGGTTTCTAATATGGCACCAATATGTATGAATAGGAAAAATGGACTCAAACCCCGAATCTATAAGGTTAGAGCTTCAGAAAGAAAAAGCAATAGACAGCCTGCAGAAAAGCCAAGCCTAGCATGCAATATATTGGGTTGAATACTAGCCTGTCCTTGTACTGGGATCCTCATTCAGAGAAGAAACCTGGTCTGACTGACTGGCTGGCAGCCTGACTGTACCTTGCACATTTACTTCTATTAATATCGGGCTCTGGGAGGAGGGGAGTGAAGTGCATTTTGAGAAGGGCCATTCCTGGTGGGTTAGGATGTGATCACAGCAAGAGAGGAGGAAACGCCTGACATATTCCCCTGCACATAAATCGTTGCCTGTTGTCTCTACACCCCGGTTCTTACCGGTTGGGCCGCGTTGCTGCTGGTCCTCAGCGGAGGCAGTGCGATTGGCGACGGCGGTCCAGTCCCTGCTCCAGGCCGGAGAGTCCCAACCCCTGCTCCAGGGGAGGAGGTTTGCGCTTGTCCTACGCTGTCACCTCCCCTGCCTGGACAGAAAGGAAAACAAAAGAATGTGTTTTCCTCCTCCCTTTGCAAGGCGACAAAAGCTCAGCAACTACATCTACCCCATGCCCGTGAAAGATCAATTCTGCTCAAATCACAACCCCTTGAACCGAGATCATCCAATCATTAAACATAGAAGTGAAAAAATGAAACGGGCTTTGCAAGGATTTCATGAGCCCAAGAGATTCTTTGGGATTCCAAACACCCTGAAATCCTGACAGCTCCGATCAAGCTCAGAACTGAAAGGAAGCCGGGCCGGGCTGGGGCTCTGCATGCAACGGTGTCTCTCTCTCCCCACCACCCCCGGGGGGCTCCTCCTTACCGGCGGGGTGGCCGGCGGCAGCGCTAGCAGAGCCGGCGGAGGCTTTCCTGGCTAACATGGCCGCGGGAGAGGGAAGGGGCCGCTGTCCTGTCGGCTGCTCTCCTCCTCCTCCTCTTCTTCCTGGTCGCCGGCTTCTCTCCTTCTCCGATCAGCTCCAGGGAGACTCGCCCTCCCGACCCCGCATTCCTCCCCCGGCCCTCGTTAACCAGCCCCGGCACCCCAGAACCATCCCTTGATCTCAAAGACCATCCTCGGGCCCGGGGACCCCGCACATCGGCCCGGGGATCCAGAGAAAGCAGCGGCCGGTGACCCCCCCGAAGGAGGGGATCTCCCGCCCCTCCTCCCCCCACCACCCCTGAAAAAGAGGGCTCCCTCTTCCCGGTGAGCAGCAAATGTCAGAGGAGACTCCGCCCCCTACCCCAATGAGAGTGTGAGAGCTAATCCCCACCTTCCTCCATCCCAGGGAGAGCTAATCCCAATCTTCCCCCTATCAACTAAAATCTAATCCCGACCTTCCCCCTATCCCACGGAGTGAGAGTTCTAATCCCGACCTCCCCCCTATCCCACGGAGTGTGGGATCTAATCCCGACCTTCCCCCTTTCAGGGAGTGTGAGATCTAATCCCGACCTTCCCCCTATCCCACGGAGTGTGGGATCTAATCCCGACCTTCCCCCTTTCAGGGAGTGTGAGATCTAATCCCGACCCTATCCCACGGAGTGAGAGTTCTAATCCCGACCTTCCCCCTATCCCACTGAGTGTGGGATCTAATCCCGACCTTCCCCCTTTCAGGGAGTGTGAGATCTAATCCCGACCCTATCCCACGGAGTGAGAGTTCTAATCCCGACCTTCCCCCTATCCCACTGAGTGTGGGATCTAATCCCGACCTTCCCCCTTTCAGGGAGTGTGAGATCTAATCCCGACCCTATCCCACGGAGTGAGAGTTCTAATCCCGACCTTCCCCCCCCCCCCTCCCTATCAACTAATCCCCAAGGAGTGTGAGATCTAATCCCGGGCGCCTCACTCCAGGCAAAGTGTAAAACCTAATCCCCCTCCCCCGCCCTAGACTGTGACATCTAATCCCCACCTTCCCCAGGGAGAGAGAGTGTGTACTAATCCCCCCTCCCTCCCCCCCCGCAAAGGGCGGGTCCGGGCTGGCTGCTCCGCCTCCGGGGTCTCTGTTACCGTTGGCCCGGTTGCTAGGAGAGACGGAACCCGAGGAGCGAGTGAGGGCCGCGGGCAGAGCGCGAACTCCCTTCCACCCCTCCTTCCGCCCGAGCTGTGCGACGAGCCCCGAATAACAGCCGAGAGAGAGAAGAGGAGGGGGGGGGCAGAAGAGGGGAGACAAAGAGGCGGCAGCTACTGTCAGTAACGGAGAAACCGGAGCGAGCGACCGCTACACACTCGCCTGCCTCACCCGCGCGCGCCGCCCTCGCGCTCCCTGCTGGGATAGGACGAACGTAGCCACGCACTGGACGACGCACGCACGCACGCAGACCCTCCGAACGGGGAGGCTGCTGCCCTGTTGTGTGTCCTCCAAGCCGCCTAGGGGCGCAGTCGCCTTTCTTTCCGTAGTTTCCCTCCTATCAGGGGGTTCCTCCTCCCCCTCCCCCCTCCTGCCTGTACATCAAAAAGTCGTTAAATCGCGGGAGGACCTTACCAGACTGCGCGTCTAAATGGCAGATGACGTTTATTTATTTATTTTAATTTATAACCATTTAAATTTTTACAAGCGATAAAACAACTTGCTGGAAATACAGAAAAAGTAATATATAGGAATTATTTCAGTCAGGTAATTCTATTCTCTTCCTTAGACCACTAAATAGGGAGAGTGAAACAAATATTTGAAAGGTATTAATCCGCAAACGAATCTTTTCCGGAGATGGGAAGGCGGTAGAACGAGAGGACATGAAATGAGATTGAAGGGGGGCAGACTCAGGAAAGATGTCAGGAAGTATTTTTTCACGGAGAGGGTGGTGGACGCTTGGAATGCCCTCCCGCGGGAGGTGGTGGAGATGAAAACGGTAACGGAATTCAAACATGCGTGGGATATGCACAAAGGAATCCTGTGCAGTAGGAATGGATCCTCAGAAGCTTAGCCAAAATTGGGTGGCGGAGCAGGTGGGGGAAGAGAGGTTGGTGGTTGGGAGGCGAGGATAGTGGAGGGCAGACTTATATGGTCTGTGCCGGAGCCAGTGATGGGAGGCGGGAAATACTGCTGGGCAGACTTATACGGTCTGTGCCCTGAAAAGAACAGGTACAAATTCAAGGCAAGGTATACACATATGAGTTTATCTTGTTGGGCAGACTGGATGGACCATGCAGGTGTTTTTCTGCCGTCATCTACTATGTTACTATGTTACTATGTAAGACAAAGAGATCAATTAAACAGTAAACAGGAAAAAAAAACACATGGTATTAACCTGATTATCCCCATATATTACTCGTCTAAATCGTTATTCCACATTGATCATCTGGTTGGCTTCTTCGAGGCCAATACAGTGTATACTCAAGTCATTTCATTGAAAACATACTTATTGTCCAATATTAGTTAAAAATAATACATCTGATTACAGATGGCGTTTAATGTGAGCAAGTGCAAAGTGATGCATGTGGGAAAGAGGAACCTGAATTATAGCTATGTCATGCAAGGTTCCACGTTAGGAGTCACGGACCAAGAAAGGGATCTAGGTGTCGTCGTTGATGATATGTTGAAATCTTCTGCTCAGTGTGCTGCTGCAGCTAAGAAAGCAAATAGAATGTTAGGTATTAGAAAAGGAATGGAAAACAAAAATGAGGATGTTATAATGCCTTTGTATTGCTCCATGGTGCGACCGCACCTCGAATATTGTGTTCAATTCTGGTCACCGCATCTCAAAAAAGATATAGTGTAATTAGAAAAGGTGCAGAGAAGGGCGACGAAAATGATAAAGGGCATGGAATGACTTCCCTATGAGGAAAGGCTAAAGCAGCTAGGGCTGTTCAGCTTGGAGAAAAGGCGGCTGAGGGGAGATATGATAGAGGTCTATAAAATAATGAGTGGAGTGGAACAGGTAGATGTGAAGTTTCTGTTTACACTTTCCAAAAATACTAGGACTAGGGGGCATGCAATGAAGCTACAATGTAGTAAATTTAAAACAAATTGGAGAAACTTTTTCTTCACGCAATGTGTAATTAAACTCTGTAAAGGCGGTTAGCTTAGTGGAGTTTAAAAAAGGTTTGGATGGCTTCCTAAAGGAAAAGTCCATAGACCATTATTAAATGGACTTGGGGAAAATCCACTATTTCTGGGGTAAGCAGCATAAAATGTTTTGTACGTTTTTTGGGATCTTGCCAGGTATTTGTGACCTGGATTGGCCACTGTTGGAAACAGGATGCTGAGCTCGATGGACCTTTGGTCTTTCCCAGTATGGCAATATTTATGTACTTATATATATTGCACAGTGTCTGGCCAGGGACAAAATAAAACTGCAGGTGGATATCCCGAAAATCTGACTGGCTAGGACAGGTGTGTCTCCAAAACCAGGTTAACCCCTGCCATAGAGTGATACAAAGGCATGCACTGCTTTTAAGAGCCGCTGTCCTGCTGCACCAGTGCTGAACTGCTGCCCTGCAAATTCACTAATCTGGCTGTAGTAGGGCTCCCAAGGGAAATAATTTTATGAGGCAAGCTCTGCATGCTTTTCCTACTGTGCCTCTTGTTCAGTGCTGGTGATTCAGATGTATATTTCATTTTTTTTGTTGTAAATTCTACTGTGAAACTTGGTGACTTAACAGTATAGCTTAATTATTGATATGTACAGTGACACCTAATGAATGAATCATGTCCCTTGCTACTGATTGCTAACTGCACTTCCAACTAGTGCAGAAGCACACCAGTTCCTAATGCTGTGGTACAGTGGCACCCTGTGGATAAACTAAAGAATGCATCCTTTGAATTTGTTGACACTGACATGTCATAGTTTGATTATTTGGGGGGGGGGGGGGGGGGGTTACTTAAAGGTATTATTCTGTCCAAACCAATGGAATGTTTATGTACTGCTGCATTTAAACTGCCCTTTTCCTCTCCCTTCCAGGTCAGAGACAACACAAACACACACACACACAGGCATGCACAGACACATTCACAACATATGTACAGACACACATGTAGAGGGGTGGGAAAGAATTCCACGAGCCATGCTCTGCATGCTACAAGACATCAGCATATTGTTAGCAAGCAACTAATTACCAAATTTTTGCACTTTTCTCATTGAGGCTCTGAACGATGGCAACTTGGATTCCATTTACCAGAGAGAGAGAGAGAGCTTCCACAACTGTGAATTCCACCCCTCTCCCAACCACACACACACAAAAGGAGGGATTTGGGCAAACAGAAGAATTCTCTTGCTAGGACAAACTGTTTGGGGGGAAAAGATGTTACCAAAGGCCGGGGTGGTTCAATAGTACAGCACAGTAAAAGTTACAGTCTGTAATCTGATCCATCAGTGGGTATCTAGGTCAGAGGGGTCAACAAGGGGCAGAACATATAAACTGATGGGTTCACTGTGAGAGAAGGATCACTAACTACTATCATTTGCACATTTGAATGATTTCCAAAGATGGAGGATAAGAGTATGTGTGGTGAGAAATATACAGCATGTTACACAGGGACGACAGGGATATAGTCAGATGTCGGCAAGTTCCTCACCATAACTAGACAACTCTATTTGGCAGGTTGGATATGTGTAAACAACAGATAAAAACTCAGTTTCAGTCTGTGTTTTGGTGTTTTTGGCAGTGTGCCTGAAGAATGAACAACTTGGTGCAGTTAGAGGAAGTCAAAAACCCAACATGTCCCTAATGGTTGAAGCTTTGACCCTACCTAACTCTAGACAACTCTATTTGGCAGGTTGGATATGTGTAAACAACAGATAAAAACTCAGTTTCAGTCTGTGTTTTGGTGTTTTTGGCAGTGTGCCTGAAGAATGAACAACTTGGTGCAGTTAGAGGAAGTCAAAAACCCAACATGTCCCTAATGGTTGAAGCTTTGACCCTACCTAACTGTATGCCTGGTGATAATCCACCAAGGCTGTTAAAAAAGGAACACATACACAGAACTATAAGATATGATAGCATACATTGATTGCCAAGGTTGTATCTGGCACTTCAAGTATGTCTCGCCCCTTCCTTTATGTTTTCAGGATTTTAGCTGCCACTCCCCTCTGTAAAAGTCATTTTGCTTTGAGTGGAAGTGCTCTATATTTTAATTCCATCTGTTGCCATATAGGGAACCTCTGTGTTTATCCCATTCCTTTTTGAATTATGTCACTGTTTTTCTCTCCCCCCCCCCTCCACCCCTCCCCAATGGAAGGTCATTCCAGACATCCACTAACCTTTCCGTGAAGTATTTTATTTATTTCCATTTTTTGCTCACACCTTTTCCAGTAGTAGCTCAAGGTGAGTTACATTCAGGTACTCTGGATATTTCTCTGTCCCAGGAGGGCTCACAATCTAAGTTTGTACCTGAGGCAAATGGAGGGTTAAGTGACTTGCCCAAGATCACAAGGAGCAGCAGTGGGATTTGAACTGGCCACCTCTGGATTGCAAGACCAGTTCTCTAGCCACTAGGCCACTTACCTGATGTTTCTCTTTAGGCTTCCATCCTTACAACTTCATTCCATGTGTTCTAGTTCTGTGATCTCCTCATTTTTTGAAAACGTTTGTTCATTGATAGCTATCAAGTATTTAAATGTATGTCTCATACAGTGTGTTTTTTCTAGCAAAATAAGTGCCAGTACTCAAATGCTAGGCTACCCTTCAGGGGTGGGGTGATCACTGATGGACCCACCCCACAATAGCCAGGCCCCCTGTAACCAGTCAGAGAATCTATGACAAGACAGAATTGGTGTGTAGAGCCTGAGCTCTTTCATTAAAACGTGGGGTCCATAGGTCAATTTTAGCAGACAGTGGAAAAGGTGCTGGTACTCAGTACCCCCAAGTACCTCTCAGAAAAAGCCCTGGTCTCATTTCTCTATGTTTGACAGGTTTGGGCTTTTGACAGCCCAGACCTGTCAAACAAGTGCGGGAGGATTGTGCTGAGCGCATGCTCAGGCACAATTCTCCCACACTTCTACCCCATGATCAGAGATAATTGCGTGCTTAAATTTGCATGCAATTATCTCTGATCATAGGTTTAATAAAGCCCCGTGCTGTTCTAGCGCTACTTTTGGAGTGCTGTTTGGAACAGCGCGGGGCTTTTGATCATCAGTGTTTTAGTGCGTGAGAACAGCGGTGTAGCTAGCATTTTAGGCTCAGGCCCATCCAAAATCAGCGGTCCATTGGAGTGTCTGGCAGCCAAAGACCTCTTGGCAGAAAAACCCCTTACACCTTGTGCAGTCAGCTGCTACTGCCCCACCCCTCGTGCATGCTCAGTTTTTGTGCATGCCGTGTGCAGAGGTTGCCCGTGTCAGCACTTCTTGGACTCTGCTGATGGCGACACAGGGTCTAAGCACTCTTTCTGTGGGGAGGAGGTCTTCGGCTGGTAGGACTGTGGATCCTCGCCAGCTCATGTATTTTTTTCTTTTCTTTTTGTTTTTTTTTTGTGGCAGCGGGTTGGTGGGCAGGTGGGTTGGTGAGGAAGAGATGAACCTTCAGGCCCACCTTCTTTGGGCTCAGGCCCCCTGCACATCAGACCTTTGTCTATGCTGCTGTGTGAGAAGCACATACCAATCCCCAAACTACCGCAGGATGCCTGAGCGTGTTCCGTGGTACTTCTTTCAGTGTGCAGTAAGCATGTGTTAGTGATTACCACTGCTTGGAAGAAGGGCCCCTAAATTTCTTGAATCCAGATACTATAAGGTAAAATGCTCATCAGATCTAAAAAAATATTGTATTAGTTGGAATTTTAAAAAAATGCAGCATGTATAATGGAGAAAATTCTATATTAACAATTCTATATACAAGACATCCTACTTTAAATAATATTCAGTAATTTCTAGCAAGCCAATGAAGATTATGAAGCAAAGGTGCAACCCTCCAAAAATAAGTCTTGCTGCAGTGTTCTGTAACACTAGTTTGTATTGAAACTTAACAGATATATCAGCGTAGAGGACATTGCGGTATAACCCCAGATAACATTGAAGCTTGAACCATTGTTTAAAATTGTTCTTTTTTAAAATATGAATGATTCAAAATAAAATAATAGAAGAGTTAAATGGCGAAAATAAAGTTTTTGGCTTCGCTTTGAGCCTAATTGATAATCCAACACCTATAAACGAAAAAAGTCTAACATCTGATGTTGCCTTCACCTGTAGAATCCATGAAACGTATCAAGTCGTGCACCTCAATAGTATCCAGGGAAAACAGTATCCTCACCCAACAAGAGGCCTTGCAGATGGGCTAGTATGCTTTGAAGGTCATGGGACACCTGAAAATAGAGCGAGGAGCAAGAAATAGTATAGCAAAATAAGAAAACAATGAAAAATGTACCAGCTACGCAAGGTAGTGGTTGTAAAAGGCCAATAGATGGCACTACTATACCACACAATCTCTCAGTAAGCATAAATATTCCATAGCGTAGATGAGTCTTGACAAATGCACAAGGTGATGTACATTGGAAAGAATGATGTGACTCATAGTCAACTGATGCTAGGATCCACCTTGGGGGATCAGCACACAAGAAAAGGATCTAGGTATTGTATAAAATATGCTGAAATCTGCTCAGTGTGCAGCGGGAGCCAGAAAGCAAACAGGATGCTATGAATTATTAGGAAAGGGATGGTAAATAATGCCTCTGTATCACTCCATGGTGCGACGTCACCTTGAGTACTGCGTTCAGTTCTGGTTGCCATATCTCAAAAAAGATATAGCGGAATTAAAGAAAAGGTTCAAAAAAGAGCGACCAAAATAATAAAGGTGATGGAACTCCTCCCATGTGAGGTCAGGCTAAAGAGGTTGGGACTCTTCAGCTTGGAAAAGAGATGGATGAGGGGAGATATGATTGAGGTCTACAAAATCCTGAGCGGTGTAGAACGAGTAGAAGTGGATCG
This sequence comes from Microcaecilia unicolor, assembly GCF_901765095.1. NCBI lineage: Eukaryota > Metazoa > Chordata > Amphibia > Gymnophiona > Siphonopidae > Microcaecilia > Microcaecilia unicolor. The sequence goes on along the minus strand of NC_044039.1, from coordinate 7,451,639 downwards.
ATTTTTTTATGGTTTTCAAAAATACAAAGACTAGGGGACACTCAATGAAGTTACATGGAAACACTTTTAAAACAAATATTTTTTCACTCAACGAATAGTTAAGCTCTGGAACTCTTTGCCGGAGGATGTGGTAACAGCAGTTATCGTATCTGGGTTCAAATAAGGTTTGGATAATTTCTGAAGGAAAAGTCCATAGTCTGCTATTAAGACAAACACTTGCCCTGGACTTGTAGCATGGAGCGTTGCTACTCTTTGGGATTCCGGAATGCTGCCACAATGTGGGTTTCTCCCAGGTACTTGTGACTCGGATTGGCCACCGTTGGAAACAGGATATTGGGCTAGATGGACCATTGGTCTGACCCAGTATGGCTATTCTTATGTCTGGGCAATAGTGATTGATTTTTTAACAATAAGAAAATGAGGTTTATCGTGGGAGTGAAATGTGCAGTGCTCAGACCACTCTTTCATTCATTTATTCCATGTGTGCATAGTTGCCAAAACATATGACTGTGTTTTCTGTGGCCACATGCACATTTTCTTATTCAGGGATGAACTAAATCAGTGGTTTTCTGAGACTGTGAATTCAGTTAATACATGGTAAAACTTTGCTCTCGGGAGCCCTTCATAGACTGATGCAAAGTGTGCTATTGGCAAAAAGATAACAGTTAGTTTGAATCAGGAATAATCTGGTTATCAGCACCTACAATAGTAAAACATTAAAGGACATTTGATTGGCTTTCTTTACCAAAAGGCTTAAGTTTATGCAAGAGCGTTTGAACAAACTTTGATAAGCTTCTCATTAGTTCAGAACCTACCCCCACCTCTCCCTGGCAGCCTCTTGCAATGGAGTCCGATTCAAGTTACTAGGAAATGCCGAGGTTGGCTGCAGGTTTCATTTAGGACTATTCAGGTCACCAGGAAACGAAGTACCGTGTTTCCCCGAAAATAAGACACTGTCTTATATTAATTTTTGCCCCCCAAAATGCGCTAGGTCTTATTTTCAGGGGCTGTCTTATTTTTCGGGGAAACATCGGGGTTGGATCGGGGTTGGCCCGCTCGCCCTCCGTTGCTCCCAGAACTAACCTTAAATGCCTCCTTTCACCTTTGCAGCAAGCAGCAACAGGGCAAGCCACTCCTTCCTTCCGTGTCCCGCCCTCGCCTGATGTAACGTCCGTGAGGGCGGGGCACGGAAGGAAGGAGAGGTCTGCCCTGCTGCTGCTTGCTGCGAAGGTGAAAGGAGGCGTTTAAGGTTAGTTCCGGGAGTGACGGAGGGTGGGTAGAGGGGGGCCCGGCGACCTCAGGTGGGGGGGGCGGCCTTGTCTGGCTCTCGGCGGCCCTCCTTTCAAACAAAAATTTGCTAGGTCTTACTTTCGGGGGAGGCCTTATATCTACCAATTCAGGAAAACCTCTACTAGGTCTTATTTTCGGGGAAACAGGGTAGTTCCACAGTTTATTACTGTGCCTGACATGGCCATGTTTTGCCTAATGAGGCTGCATCAGGGGTCAGTTGAGGTTTGTAAAGCACAGGAACAGCATGAGAAAAGTCTTCCAACATAAAGGAATGAACTAACCACTATGTAAATGCCTCTCTCAGAAAATGAGGGCAGGGAACCCTAGCTGTCACTGAAACTTTCTTGTGCTTTGAAAACATCCACTGACTCCTGATGCAGCCTTGTTAGGCGAAAGGTGGTCATGTCAGGCACAGTAATAAACTGTGGAACTCATGTTTTTTTTTAATTTGTTGTATTTGTATCCCACGTTTTCCCACCTATTTGTAGACTCAATGTGGCTTACATAGTACCAGAGAGGCCATTGCAGGCTCCGGTGTGAACAAATACAGGGTGATGTTGTGGTAAGATCAAGTTCACATGGCACAGCTACATTAGGGAATCGGAGAACGGAAGAGTTGTGTTATGTCCATTACGTTCTTTAGTTTGGTTGTGTTGCAGAGATTAGGCATTTAAGTTGGATTGGTAGGGTCTGCCTTTTTAAACAGGTTGGTTTTTAGTGATTTCCGGAAGTTTAGGTGGTCATATGTCGTTTTCAAGGCTTTTGGTAATGCGTTCCACAGTTGTGTGCTTATGTAGGAAAAACTAGATGCGTAAGTTGTTTTGCATTTAAGTCCTTGGCAGCTTGGGTAGTGCAGATTTAGATAAGATCGTGTTGATTCGAATGTATTTCTAATTCATAAGTCGATCAAGTCTGTCATGTAACTCGGGGCTTCTCCGTAGATGATTTTGTGAACCAGGGTGCAGATTTTGAAGGCGATGCGTTCTTTGACTGGGAGCCAGTGTAGTTTTTCACGGAGGGGTTTTGCGCTTTCAAATCGCATTTTACCAAATATAAGCCTAGCTGCCGTGTTTTGAGCGGTCTGAAGTTTCTTTAAGGTTTGTTCTTTACATCCCGCATAAATTCCATTGCAGTAATCTAAGTGGCTTAGTACCATTGATTGTATCAGGTTGCGAAATGTTTCCCTCGGGAGGAATTGCTACACGCGTTTGAGTTTCCACCTTGAGTGGAACATTTTCTTTGTTGTGGATGCCACTTGGCTCTCTAGTGTTAAGTTACGGTCCATTGTAACGCCGAGGATTTTCAAGCTATCTGAGATAGGAAGGGTGTGATCTAGGGTGTTGATACTTGTGGGGATGTCGCACTGTGTTGTGATGAGAGGATGAGACAATGAGTTTTTTCTTTATTGAGTTTTAGTTGAAATGCATTTGCCCATGAATCCATGATGTTCAGGCCGAGCTTGATTTCGTTGGTGATTTCTGTCAGTTTGTAAGGAATGTATATTGTGACATCGTCTGCATATATGAAAGGGTTAAGGCCATGGTTGGATAAGGACTTGGCAAGTGGGGTCATCATTAAGTTGAATAGGATCGGTGATAGCGGTGATCCTTGCGGTACTTCACAGTCTGCTTTCCACGGTGATGGCTGGTTCGGGGGGGGGGGGGGAGGTGAGAAGGACTTGCAGTGGCAGCAGCGGAGTAGGGTGGGGGGAGCAGGGCCACGGTTTTGGTTTCTGCAGAAGATGCACAGGCATTTTCCAGTGCTAAATCCAAAACCAAAGCTGAAATTTAGTCGGCCTCTAGTTTATTTATTTTGGAAACTACATTGGTAATACCAAGCCCAGTGGGACTTTCTTTGTTTTTGGCTCCAGCTTCCTGAGCCATTGCACCTTTACTGCAAGGGGAAGAGGCTTGGCTTTATCTGACTCAGGAAAGAGCTCTCTGGCTAACAAAGCCCACTGCACCTGGACAGAGCAGGAAGGAAGTGCATCTCACAGAGCCCACACAGCTGCTGCATTTGCACCAAGTGAAAGCTGGAACAGAAAACTTGCTCAAAACTGATTCATACAAAGAAGCAAGGGGAGGAAGAGTAACAAGAGCAGTGGCGTAGTCACAGGTGGGCCTGGGTGGGCCAGGGCCCACCCACTTAGAGCTCAGGCCCACCCAACAGTAGCACACATTTAACGGTAGCTGGTGGGGATCTCAAGCTCTGCCAGCTGAAGCCTTCCTCCTAATGGTAACGAAAACGCTACTCTCCATGATACCGGCACCTGCGCCTGCTCAGTTTTCAGCGCATGCCTGCTGTAGACTGCCAAGGTGGAAAGAAGCATTTTCCTGCCAGCTGAGATATATTTTTGATGGTTGGGGGGGGGGAGAGAACACTTGGTGCCCACCCACCTCTTGCCTAGGCCCACCCAAAATCTGTTGTCTGGCTACGCCCCTGAACAAGAGAAACCCTGAAGAAAAGGAAAAGGCCAGCGGAAGGTCCCAGGAGAATCAACAGGACAGAGAACCTGAGTAACTGTGTGCCCATCGGGGCGTGAACCACCTACAAGGACTACAGGCTCAGAGAGCCCTACTACCTTATAGAGAAACCCACCAAAGACTAGAAGTGAAACTACTTTGATATGCTACTTCAATTCAATTCAAAGTGGGTCTTATATACCGCTGAAATCTCCTATCTAGGGTCCAGTGCGGTTTACAATTAGATTACTTGGCTGGTGACATTGTAGCAGAGTTTAAGCCTATAAGGGGAAAGAGAAAGGCATGTAACAGCTGAGTAAGAGCATCTCAGGGAGTAGGACGGAAGTGATTAATCGCATGAGGGTTCTGGGAATAGTTAGGTTTTTGGCTTCTTCCTGAAGCTAAGATAGTTGACAGTCCTGATGTCTGTAGGGAGAGAGTTCCAGAGGGAGGTTCCTAGCACAGGGAAGAGTGAGCTAAAATTCTTCAGAAATCGGATTCCCTTGTAAGAGTGAGAGGATAAGAGCAGTTGATCTGTATTGAAACTGGCTATCACTAATACACTAATACAGCACCAAGACTCATCTCTGGCAGATCACGTTTTGAGAGTGCAACTCCTCTCCGTGCAAGACTGCACTGGCTCCCAATCAAAGAACGTATCAATTTCAAAGCCCAGACTTTAATCCACAAGATAATACAAGGAGAATCTCCAAACTATATGATAAATCTGGTCGACCTTCCAGCAAGAAACATGTCTGTATCCTCACGAAAGTACCTCAACCTGCACTACCCCAGCTGTAAAGGTCTCAAGTACAAAACTTATTATGGATCCAATTTCTCCTTCCTGGGAAACCGTTTATGGAATGCTCTCCCTAGACCTATCCGAGCAATCCATGACCACCTACCATTCAGAAAAGCACTAAAAACCCATCTATTCAAACAAGCCTACCCAAAAGACCCAGATTAATCTCATGAACCCATCTACCTTACATATACTGAAGAGAAAACGACATTGACCCAGAATCTATCTCCCACCGTACCCTCCTCTCTCTGTCACCTTTCTCTACCTACCTACCCATCCATCCTTCTATTATGTTATACTTAATTTCCTACTTTACATAACAAAATTCTGTGTTACCTATTACTATGTAAGCCGCATTGAGCCTGCTTTTAGTGGGAAAGTGCGGGATACAAATATAATAAATAAATAATGTTGAAATGTTGATTAGGAGGGTGGATGATAATGTGAAAGACAATACAAGCAGCTTTGAACTTGACTAGACTGAAGGTGCCCCATGTTTTTTCTGGTTTATCCAAGTTTAAGTAAACCTTTTGGTTTAGAACTGCCACTTCTGGCCTCATGGACTGACTGAGGGGCCCATTTACTATGTGCGCCAAATTGGACTCACCACCCGGTTACCGCGTGGCCCTTGCGGTAATTTCAGTTTTGGTGCGTGTCCTCTATGCACGTCTGAAATATATTTTTTATTTTCTGGCGTGCATAACAGACGTCCGCAAAGCGGCATTTGACGCACACAGGTCATTACCACCCGGATTCTTTGCCGCAAGGTCAATGGCTGGCGGTAAAGTCATTCCTGAATCTTCACTTCCCTAGCTGTAAAGGACTAAAATACAGATTAACACATGCGTCCAGTTTTTCTTACATCAGCGCGCAGCTGTGGAGCGCATTGCCACTTGACTTGAAAACAATTTACGACCTAATCAACTTTCGTAAATCACTCAAGACTTATCTCTTCAACAAGGCAAACCACAACGATCCATAATAGGAACTGTAATGCATCTTACTTACCTGATATTCTGAATATTTTCTTTATATATCTGATTGCTTAATTCTATTATGTTATCCATGTTCTTTATGTAATACCGATTGTATCTTTTAATCTGGAATGGCGAATGCCATGACAGAACATTGTAAGCCACATTGAGCCTGCAAATAGGTGGGAAAATGTGGGATACAAATGCAACAAATAAATAAAAAAATAAATAAAGTCTCAGACCCAAAATGGGCGCGTGGGAATTTTGATTTTGACGCATGTCCATTTTCGGCAAAAAAAAAGGCCGTTTTTTACAGGCGCGCTAAAAAATGGATCGACACGCACCCAAAACCCACGCCTACACTACTGCAAGCCATTTTTCAGCGCACCTTTTTAAAAGGACTCCCTTAATGCTGAGTGAGTGGATTACTGAGCTAGTTGGCCTCCCAGTGAAGCTGGGCCCAGCCCTGTCCTCCCTACAAACAGTAACAAAACATATTAAATTAACCCACTTGATGCTCAGCCGGGCAAGAAAGGGTTAACATTGTGACTCTGGGCAAGTCACTTAACCTTCCATTGCCCCATGTAAGCTGCATTGAGCCTGCCATGAGTGGGAAAGCGCAGGGTACAAATGTAACAAAAATAAAATAGATACTATTGGAGATTCTACATGGAATGTTGCTACTATTGGAGATTCTACATGGAATGTTGCTATTCCATGTAGAAGGCTGTGCAGGCTTCTGTTTCTGTGAGTCTGACGTCCTGCACATACGTGCAGGACGTCAGACTCACAGAAGCAGAAGCCTGCGCGGCCACATTGGTGATCTGCAAGGGCCGACTTCTACATGGAATGTTGCTAGTGGAATAGCAACATTCCATGTAGAATCTCCAATAGTAGCAACAGTGGAGGAGTGGCCTAGTGGTTAGGGTGGTGGACTTTGGTCCTGGGGAACTGAGGAACTGAGTTCAATTCCCACTTCAGGCACAGGCAGCTCCTTGTGACTTTGAGCAAGTCACTTAACCCACCATTGCCCCATGTAAGCCGCATTGAGCCTGCCATGAGTGGGAAAGTGCAGGGTACAAATGTAACAAAAATAAAATAGATACTATTGGAGATTCTACATGGAATGTTGCTACTATTGGAGATTCTACATGGAATGTTGCTATTCCACTAGCAACATTCCATGTAGAAGGCTGCGCAGGCTTCTGTTTCTGTGAGTCTGACGTCCTGCATGTACGTGCAGGACGTCAGACTCACAGAAGCAGAAGCCTGCGCGGCCACATTGGTGATCTGCAAGGGCCGACTTCTACATGGAGTGTTGCTAGTGGAATAGCAACATTCCATGTAGAATCTCAAATAGTAGCAACAGTGGAGGAGTGGCCTAGTGGTTAGGGTGGTGGACCTTGGTCCTGAGGAACTGAGCTCGATTCCCACTTCAGGCACAGGCAGCTCCTTGTGACTCTGGGCAAATCACTTAACCCTCCATTGCCCCATGTAAGCCGCATTGAGCCTGCCATGAGTGGGATAGCGCAGGGTAGAAATGTAACAAAAATAAAATATATCTTAAAGTAAACAGGAAGCTGGGGAGACTTTAATAATCTAGAGAGGTGACACCGGTATTAGTAGTGCTTATATTCCTTCTAGGTCCCTTTTTGTTTGTTTCATTTTAATGTCAAAGGCTGAACAATCCTGATACTTTTGAAATTTCCTTTTAAGTGTCCTGACACTGTTTCTCTATTATGTGCTTATGTCTGAAAGAATCATTCCCGACTTCAATGTCTTAGCTGAATAAAAAACTCTGAGGATGAATCAGGAGCTATAAGGGAGCCAACAGGTTTGACCAGACTGAGTCAACCAGAGACTTCGCAAGGGTGTTGGCCAAGATCTTCAATTAACAAAAGTTGGCAATAATAACAGACAGAGTTATTATTTCACGTTTTGTTCTTGTGCCAAAAGACCGCTTGGAATTGGAGACTTTTGGGGAAAGCCCTTTAGTGCACTGCAGAGCAGCAGTTCATAGCGGAAGCTTCTGGAAAAATGAACTTCGACTATGAGCCGCTGCTCACACCGCATTAGCTCTGAGAAGAAGAGAGCTTTGAACACCCTACGGACTATTAGCATTAAATGTGTAAAGCCTGGCACACTTATGGACCCCTGACGCAGGCATGTAGGGTCATCTTGAGTGTCTGAATAATTTGGCATTTTTGGACATCATAATAAATCTTTGAACCCTGGTTATTTGTCACTTCTGCCCCTGGTTGACACTACTGTTCATCTTTTTTTATTTTTATTTATAGCAGTTTTAATTTTACAAGCACTAAAATAACTTGCCAGAAATACAGACAAAATAATACAAGAATTATTTCAATCAGGTAATTCTATACTCTTCCTTAGACCACAAAATAGGGAGAGTGAAACAAGATAAGGAGATCAATTAAACAACAGTAAACAAAGAAAACGTGGTATTAACCTGATTATCCCCAGTTATTATTTATCTGAATCATTATTCCACATTGATCGTCTGGTTGGCTTCTTCAAACCCCAAAACAGTGTATAAATTTATTTAATTGGAAACATACTTATTGTCCAATATTAGTGAAAATAATACAACTGATTTCATTTTTTTCTCTTTTAAAACCAGAAATTTAACAATACAAACACTTGAGTCTCTAATCCAATTCCCACTGATTAAGGTAATCCCAGTTTCACAGGCTTCATTTCTTTTGAACACATATACTAAGAGGAATCATTTCAGAGGAAAAAACTTTAGGAGTCATACCCGGGACTCTGGGAAAACAAGAATCTCGATATTAATCATCTGTAATAATATTCATTTTGTTCAAATATTTCTGGTCGATTATCATCTTCAAAATCTTAACCATTTCCTACTCCTGTAGAACTTCATTTGCCGTATCAATTTTTCATTCCCAAAGGATTTGATTAGATTATCCATGTGGCTCACTAATTAGATTATATCGGAAGCAAACTTATTTACTACCACCGTTAGGTCCTGGAGCGCCTTCCAGATGATATTCAATGTAACCTCCACGGGAGCTAAAAACTCCAAGCTGATAGCTCTTGCGGGTTTAGGAGTGGCACCGCCGACACGGGTTCAGCTGTAAACCACTTCCGTTTCAGCATACACTCCTAACTCACTCCTCCACTCCTTTGGACATGGTGGTTAAATGATTCGGGAGCGATGAAGTTGTTTCCAGGTCCAAGAGCGTCGACGCTCCTTTTCCAGCGCTAATCAAAGGACTCACCAACCCAGTCATCTGTGGGCAGCTCGTCACGCAGCGGTCCCACACTTGCTGCACAGGGGACAAAACCCGATTGTCCCCTTTCTACTGTTCATCTTTGTCTTTCTTTGAGGACCTCACTTTCTTTGCTTTCATCCATCGGGAAGCCATGACTGTAACAGAATTTAAATGTCTTAGAGAAGATTCATTTAGGTTTGTTTTTTTTGCCCTTGCAGGTTTGGCAATTATTTTCTGTGCACTGATTTTAACACAGTTGGACCTATTATAGGGGTTCTTTTACTAAGGTTAGCAGAAAAATGGCCTGCGGTAGTATAGGCGCAGGTTTTGGGCGCGTGCAGAATAATTTTTCAGCGCACCTGTTAAAAAAAGGCCTTTTTAAAATTTTCGCCGAAAATGGACAAGCAGCAAAATGAAAATTGCCGCGCATCCATTTTGGGTCTGAGATCTTACCGCCAGCCATTGACCTAGTGGTAACGTTTCACACGGGAACCGGGCAGTAATGACCTACATGTGCCAAATGCTACCTGGCACGCATCCTGGATGCGCAGCGAAAATGAAATTACCACAAGAGCCACACTACAGCGCTGCGTAACCCTAGTAGCGCTTTAGAAATGTTAAGTAGTAGTAGTAGTGGTAGCCATGCGGTAACTCCATTTTGGTGCGCATTGGGCATTGCGTAGACGCTTACGCGGCTTAGTAAAAGGGCCCCATAATGCTTTATTTTATTTATTTATTTATTATCACATTTATATCCCACATTTTCCTAACTGTGTCAGGCTCAATGTGGCTTACATCACACCGTCATGGCAAACGCCAGTCCAGTGAATTAAACTAATACAAGATATAACCTACATAAGAAATTGCGGAAAGGACAGGGAAGGAACAAAAGGAACTGGAAAACCAGGGGAAAAGAAGGAAGGGTGAGTGAGCCCAGAATTGTCATTAGATTGATGCCTGTCTAGAAGTGAGACACAGGTTGAGTCCTTGTGGTAGGCTCTTCCAAATAAGAAGGTCTTGAGAGATTTCCTGAAATTTAGATGGTTTTGGATGGATTTTAAGAGTTGGGCTGTCAGGTAAAAGTTTGAAGAATTTGCCGCACGTTCAAAATGCTGCTGCTGCTAAGTTCTTGATTTTTTTTTTAGGACCCAAGGATCATGTGTCTCCCATATGTTCCTCTCTCCATTGGCTTCCCATAACCAGTCTTACCCAATTTAAATGACTGATTTTAGGCTTTACAACATTGCTTCAGATGTGGCCTCTTATGGATAAGATAGTCATTCACCTGCTCATGCCTTGTGGTCTCAGGCCAGTCAGTTTTTCTACTTGTACAAGTTATATCTCCATCTGGGGTGAACATTTCACATATGATGCTTTGTAGAGAACTATGTTTCACTTTTCAGTGGAATACAATTTACCCATATGGAATGAATAAATGTGTTGAGTGGCTTTGTTGATATTGTTTTCTATTTGCTGGACGTGATTTCATCACCAGCGATGCCGGGCTTATTTAAGTTTGGCGTGTTTTTTTTTGTCAGTTGGTGTTGTTTAACACTGACTATGCCGTGATGTGGGCTTGGAGACTCCTCCGGTAGCCATGAGAGAGTCTCGGGTTTGATGGCTGAGCTTGGCTTCTGCTTCTCTGCCTGGCCAGGGGTTGGAAATGCAGCCACAGCAGGTTTGAAAATTTGATGATTATCATGGATTGTTTGTTAAATATTCTTTAAATTAATGAGAAGTTTTGTTTAATGCTGGGACATTAGTTACATATTAATGTCCAAATTCTATATATGGTGCCTAGAGTTATCTGCATTAAATTGGGCGTGTGCCCAATTTAACATGCATAACTTAATTGAACAATGAGCCAATCAGCACAGATAATTGATGATCACAACCAATTATCAGCACTAATTGGACCTAATTAGGATTTACACACATATCATCATATTCTATAATGATCTGCACATAAATCCTAATGCATCTAGGGGTCCTTGTACAAAGGCGCGCTGAAAATGGTTTGCGGTAGCGTAGGCGTGGGTTTTGGCCGTGCCGATCCATTTTTCAGTGCGCCTGTAAAAAAAGGCCTGGTCCCCCCCCCCCCCCCCCCGAAAACAGATGTGTGTTAAAATCAAAACTCTGACTCCTCTATTTTTCTACTGTTTGATTGCGACTCCTGCTATGTATAATTAATCTAAGAGAAATTTTGATTTAATTTTAAATTTAAGCGAGCCTTCTTCGGAGTAGCCCCCACACTCTGGAATGCATTGCCTGAAAGGCTCTGCCTAACGCAAGACTACTTCTACTTTAGGAAGCAGGTGAAAGCTTGGCTCTTTAACCAAGCCTTTAACGGAAGAAGTAACTAACTTGTTAGTCTCACTCACACACACAAGGATTGACTCGGGCTGCACATACTGCAGCGGGACATGTTTATCCACTCCTACCCTAGCTGAGATAATATTTAACCATCTCTCTGACCTCATGTGCAACTTTCTTCAAATCAATCACCTTACTTTCTAATTCTTCCTACTTTCTTACCCATCTATATGTTTCAACTTTGCCTTATCCTTCACTACCAATTAGAATGTTCTAGTACATATTACGTTGTCATTGCAAGCAGAATACCATGCCATACTTTGTATTGTTACTTGAATATTTTTACTGCTGTAATTGTCTATTGCTCATGTTTGATTTATTCTTACTGTACACCGCCTTGAGTGAATTCCTTCAAAAAGGCGATAAATAAATCCTACAGAAACATAGGATATTTCCTTATGTATAAAATTAGACCACAAGATATATTTATTCGAACAAAGAACCTGAACCCCCCAAAAAAAGCTGTCAAAAGAAAATACGCAATGCAGTGTTAGATTTTATTTTGAAACTGGAGTCAGAGTCGGTGCACTTTTTTTTTTATTTATTATTTATTCATTTAAACAATATTTACAAGAAACATCTTGCTTAGGAAAGTGTCATATAACTAGGAACTGTTATAAAAGGAAAATACTCTCAAAAACAAGCATATAAATCTATACACTTTCAAATTTATAAGACACTCAAGTCCATAATGGGAGATCCAAGATTTCAGGTAATCTAAGGGGAGAATTATAATATAGGAAAAAAGTTGCTGGGTAAATCCTTCTCTGCTAAGAAATTATACATTATTCTTTAAAGCTTCTCCATTTTAACTGAGGCTACTAATGCTGACAGATGTTCAGGTTCAGTAAATACATATTTCTTCCCCCCTAGCCTTACTATGCACTTGCAGGGGTACCTTAAAAAGAAGGCACCCCCCAAGTGCAGAATTTCTGGCTTAAGGAGTAAGAATTGTTTCCTCCGTCGACGTGTCTCCTTGCAGACATCAGGAAATAACAATATTTTGAGACCCAAAAAAGGGTTCTCTTTATTACGGAAAAAAAGGCGGAAGATCCAATTCTTATCAGGTAGTAGGGCGACAGTCGCTACCAAAGTAGCGGCTGTGACCAATTCAGAGTCAGAAGTCTCAAGCAAAAGAGAAACGTCAATAGGTTTTTCAGTCTCTTGATTCAAGTTCCTTTCTGGGACATAATAAACTTGGGGAAAGGGTGGAAAGTCCTTTTCCTGAACATTCAAATTTTCACGGAAATAACGTTTCAACATATCAAGAGGAAGAACATTTGGAATCCTAGGAAAGTTAACAAATCTCAGGTTATGATTTTTGGTATAATTGTCAAAAACCTCTGTTTTCCGCCTGAGATTAGTTACATCTTTTACCATCAAAGTTTGTAACGTTTCCATCTTCATAACCCTTTGATCAATTTTTTCCATTTTTTCATTTAAAACTTTAAACTCTTCCTCTTTTTTTTTCAGGTCACTTTCAATAGTCTTTACTCTTGGTAAAAACTCTTCAGTTTGCTTAAGAAAACATTGTCCCAGGTTGGACATTAAATCCCACAGAGTATCTAAAGTCACATTCTTTGGCTTGGCCACTAACTCTTTAGGAAGTTCAAACCTTACTGAAGACTGTAAATCTGCTGCACTTCGACCCTCAGTTTCTCTCTCCTCAATAAGTGGTGATGATATGGGCAAACTTCCCTCCATTCCTTCCCCCGATGGTGAAGACGCTTTTCCCCGAGGTTCTTCCGGGTCCCCTACTCCTTCCGAGGGAGACCCCGTCGGGTCAAAGAGGAAGGAACTGGCACCAAGCGGTTGAGGAGCAGGAGTGCGTGCAGCGGGGCTTAAAGTTGTTTCCAGTCTGGGGGAAGCCAATATCTCCCGTTCGCCGGCGTTCCCGATCGGAGGCGTTCCGCCTTCTTGTATAAGTTCCCATGGCCTCATGAATTGATCCAGAGGACCAGGTAACGGGGATGAATGCGGGGAAGCTCTGCCCGCGATTTTCCCTCGACGTTTAGGCATCGTAGGAGCGAGGTCTAAGGCGTCCTAGCAGGGCGCAGCCATCTTGGATCTGAGTCGGTGCACTTTTATTGACTCCAACTCCACCCGAAATTGCTTCCGACTTCAGTTCCTTCCACATTTGCTTCCAACTCCAATTCCTCAGCCCTGGCTGTGACTGGAGCCATCCACAGATTTCAGCGGTATTTATCTAGATAATGTTACTGAAGATCATTGCAGACCACCCCGGAGGAGCCAGGAGTTAGCTGGAGCCTGACAATGTGCAACACCCATATCCGGATAACTTAGGATAGAAAAACAGCTATGGTATTCAGATTGTTATACAGATAATGGCACTGATTTTCATCATTATCTAGATAACGCCAGCAGTTGCCATCAGACCTGGATTTTCATACCCATTCTATGCATATTGGCCGGCACAGAATATTATGGAATATGTTTATCCTTATTAAAATTGTAAGTGATGCACTGTTTAAATATTGATTTCCAGCATCTTCCTGGGATAGGTGACCACTCAAGGAAACCTCTTATCAAAGGGAAAAACCCCTTTGGTGGTGAGCCACTGGCAGACTGGCTGTTCACCCTGTCAACCAGCTCTTATCACCTCTCGCTTAGACTATTGCAACTTGCTTCTCACAGGTCTCCCACTTAGCCATCTCTCTCCTCTTCAATCTGTTCAAAATTCTGCTGCACGACTAATATTCCGCCAGTGTCATTATGCTCATATTAGCCCTCTTCTCAAGTCACTTCACTGGCTTCCTATCCGTTTCCGCATACAATTCAAACTCCTCTTATTGACCTATAAGTGCATTCACTCTGCAGCTCCTCAGTACCTCTCCACTCTCATCTCTCCCTACATTCCTCCCCGGGAACTCCGTTCACTGGGTAAATCTCTCTTATCTGCACCCTTCTCCTCCACCGCTAACTCCAGACTCCGTTCCTTTTATCTTGCTGCACCATATGCCTGGAATAGACTTCCTGAGCCGGTACGTCAAGCTCCATCTCTGGCCGTCTTCAAATCTAAGCTAAAAGCTCACCTTTTTAATGCTGCTTTTAACTCCTAACCCTTATTCACTTGTTCAGAACCCTTATTTTATCATCCTCACTTTAATATCCCCTTTTCTCTTTTTTGTCCTGTTTGTCTGTCCCGATTAGATTGCAAGCTCTGTCGAGCAGGGACTGTCTCTTCATGTTCAAGTGTACAGCGCTGCCTATGTCTAGTAGCGCTTTAGAAATGATAAGTGGTAGTAGTAGTGATGTCACTGGTAGGCGGATCCAGGTTTTCCAAGGTCTATTATGTTGCTGCTTGCAATCATGATTTTACAACAAAACTTGGCAAGACCTGTTGTGACACCTGAGCTTTTAAGGCGCTGGCAGCAACTTTTCCCCCATAGTACAAAGGGAGAACTTGTTTCAGACAATAAATAACATCGGTAAGGAGTAAACGGCCTCTTATCTGCCTCAGAGAGATCTCTCTCTCACTTTCTCTCTCTCTCTCTCTTTCTTTTTCTTTCCTCCTATTTCTTGCTGCTTCATTTGGTTTTCAGTTAGTTTCAACAAGACGTTTAAAGGCTGTCTCTTCCCTGGGGCTCAGAAGCCAGAGTTGGAATTTGAAGACAGCTCCAATCAGTTGAGAAAACCAGGGAAAAAAAACCCTGAAGATTTTGTTGGAGTGTGGCGATCCTGTAAAGAGCCCCTTGACTGGGAGACTGGATAACCCCTCACTCTGATCCTCACCCCTGCTCTCTTCCCTGACAGCACTGGTCGGTCTTATTCCCAAGGGGATCTTGATTTGGTTTGTGATTTTATTCTTTTTTTTTTTTTTTGGTTCTTGGTGGAATAAGCTCTCTCCGTTTTCTCCAATTCTGTGAAGATAAAAGGTCAGGCAATGCCCATGTCAGATGAACAAGATAGTGGGCTGGACAACCCTGGTTTCATGGTGAGTTAGAAGAGTGTTTTCTTATTTGAAAAGTGTTAATAATGTACAAATTGACAGATGACCCATTTTTAAAAGTTTTGGTCAGAGGAGCAGAAGGGATCTGGTTCTGTTATCTGTAACTCTGTACCTCCCTCCCATTACGATACCTTGTTGCCTCCATCCTAAAGCTGAAGCTTGCAGGACATCCACCCCAGGGGTGACTTCAGATGTGTAAATGTGAGGCACTATTTTAAACGATTTGTCCTGTTTGTCCTAATTAGATTGTAAGCTCTGTCGAGCAGGGACTGTGTCTTCATGTTCAATTGTACCACGCTGCATACGTCTAGTAGCGCTTTAGAAATGATAAGTAGTAGTAGTAGTCTTTGGGATTCCGGAATCTTTGCTACTCTTTGGGATTCCGGAATCTTTGCTGCTCTTTGGTATTCTGGAATCTTGCTACCATTTGGGATTCCGGAATCTTGCTACTGTTTGTCTGTTCTGATTAGATTGTAAGCTCTGTCAAGCAGGGACTGTCTCTTCATGTTCAATTGTACCACGCTGCATACGTCTAGTAGCATTATAGAAATGATAAGTAGTAGTAGTAGTAGCCTATCTGGATGCCATCTGGAGCAATGGTATTAAATACATTGGGGGGGTGGAGGGGGTCATTCTGTAACTGGGCACCTCCATTTGAGTACCTGAGACCACCCAGCAGGAGTCTATTCCTTAACAGAACCTGGGTGCCCAGAATTCCTTTTCAGAATACCAGTGTAACCCTGTATCAGCGGATCTTACATTTAGCTGCCCAGTGTCAGAGCCGTCATTAAGCTAATGTAATTGGAGGTACCAGAATGCGGCAGGGACATGCGTAAAGTTCTGGAAGTTATCCCCTAATTCTATATAGTAACATAGTAGATGATGGACCTTTGGTCTTTCCCAGTATGGCAATACTTATGTACTTTTTTGGAATCTTGCCAGATATTTGGGACCTGGATTGGCCACTGTTGGAAACAGGATGCTGGGCTTGATGGACCTTTGGTCTTTCCTAACTCCCCTCAACCTATCCCTATGTTACTACTCCTCATCTCAACCTATCTCTAATATAACCCTAGCTCCCCTCAACCTATCCCTGTGCTACTACTCCTCATCTCAACCTATCTCTAATATAACCCTAGCTCCCCTCAACCTATCCCTGTGCTACTACTCCTCATCTCAACCTATCTCTAATATAACCCTAGCTCCCCTCAACCTATCCCTGTGCTACTACTCCCCATCTCAACCTATCTCTAATATAGCCCTAGCTCCCCTCAACCTATCCCTGTGCTACTACTCCTCATCTCAACCCATCTCTAATATAACCCTAGCTCCCCTCAACCTATCACTGTACTACTACTCCTCATCTCAACTTATCTCTAATATAACCCTAGCTCCTCTCAACCTATCCCTGTGCTACTACTCCTCATCTCAACCTACCTAGCTACAATACTTATGTACAATACTTATGTACTTATGCTTAATTTTAAAAGTGATCCACTCTTTAGGACCAAGCTACATGGAAGATAGGGTTTGACTCTATGGAATTCAAAACAGAGAAAACCCCACAAGGGAGAGGTAAAAATATTAAACAAATAAGAGAGCAACCAATGGCAATCAAAAAAAAAAGGGGGGAATTGTAGTACAATAAGGAGAAATTTTTATAAAAGACATATACACCAATTTAAGGTTTCTTTATGTGACAACATGCACCCAATGTGCGCCAAAATGGAGTGACCGCCCGGCTACCGCGTGGCTCTTGGGGTCATTTCATTTTTGGCGCGCGTCCTATACACTTATTTTCAGCCACGTGCCAAGTGGCATTTGATGCACGTAGGTCATTACCGAGCCGGTTACTGCGTGAGACTTTACCGCTAGGTCAATGGCTGGTGGTAAGGTCTCAGACCCAAAATGGACGTGCGGCAATTTTGATTTTGCGGCACGTCCGTTTTCGGCCAAAATAAAAAGAAGGCCTTTTTTTACAGGTGCACTGAAAAATGGATTGGCACGCACCCAAAACCTGCGCCTACACTACCGCAAGCCATTTTTCACCGCACCTTTGTAAGACCCCTAAATTAGTCACCTTACTTTCTAACTCCTCTTACCCTCTTACCTATCTATATGTTCCATCTTTGCTTATATCCTTCACTGTCAATTAAAATGTTCTATTACGTATTGTGTTGACATTGTAAATAGTAACTATGCCACACTTTGTATTGTTATTTGAATATTTTTACTGCCGTAATTGTCTATTGCTCATGTCTGATTTATAATGTCACCAAAATTCATACTTTTCTTTCTGAGCACACTACCAGAACTCTTATCCACAACCTCTCGCTTAGACTATTGCAACTGGCTTCTCACAGGCCTCCCACTAAGCCATTTCTCTCCCTTTCAATCTCTTCAAAATTCTGCTGCACGACTTCTATTCCGCCAGTGTCGCTATGCTCATATTAACCCTCTTCTCAAGTCACTTCATTGGCTCCCTATTCATTTCCACATACAGTTCAAACTTCTCTTATTGACTTACAACTGCCTTCACTCTGCAGCTCCTCAATACCTCTTCACTCTTATCTCTCCCTACATTCCTCCCCGGGAACTCCGTTCACTGGGTAAATCTTTATTATCTGCACCCTTCTCCTCCACTGCTAACTCCAGACTCCGTTGTAAGAAATGTACTATGCCATACTTTGTATTGTTATTTGAATATTTTTACTGCTGTAATTGTCTATTGCTCATATTTGATGTATTCTTACTGTACACTGCCTTGAGTGAATTCCTTCAAAAAGGCAGTAAATAAATCCTAATAAATAAATAAAATAAACCACATTTAGCAGTTCTTTGGCAGCCGATACAGCTGCTTTAAGATGAGGAAAACATGTTCACTCCCCCGCCCCACACCCAACAGGTCCACAGACCACCAAGCTGTTATGTTCTGGATCAACTGTAGCCTTTTGACCTGTTTCAGCAACATACCCTAATAAACAGCATGAAAATAATCCAGGTGGATAATTATCAGTAACTGTGTAACTAATGCCAGATAACATGGCAGCTGCCTAATCTTCCGTTCACTGGCAAAATTCTCCCCACAAAGCCTCTGCACGTCAGCATCACCCCTAGGTCCCCAACTGCCTGACTCTCTTTTCAAAGCTCTTTGGACTTTGCTGATGAAGCAACACCGAGCCACACCCTGTAAGCACCCTACTGATGAAAGAGAATTTTCCCTACGCCTATCTTAAACTAGAAATGCTGTCTGCAAATCATTGGCAGATATGATATTGTACTTCCATTTCATTTTACATTTCAATGTTTGTTTTATATATTGCCTATAAAAAGATATCTCAGTGGTTTACAATATTAAAATCATAATTGAGGAGGAAACGGAGACGGGAAAGTGGTAGAACTAGAGGACATGAATTGAGGTTGAAGGAGAGCAGACTCAGGAGTAATATCAGGAAGTATTTTTCACGGAAAGGGTGGTGGATACGTGGAATGCCCTCCCGCGGGAGGTGGTGGAGATGAAAACAGTAATGGAATTCAAACACGCGTGGGATAAATACAAAGGAATCCTGTTTTGAAGGAATGGATCCACGGAATCTTAGCGGCAATTGGGTGGCGACGCTGGTAATTGGGAAGCAAAACCAGTGCTGGGCGGACTTCTATGGTCTACGCCCTGATCGTGACTGAATGGATATGGATGGGCTAGAGTGTAAATTTTAAGGGGCTTCAACATTAGCTTCAGAACTTAGTACAAAAACAGTACTGGGCAGACTTTTACGGTCTGTAGCCTGAGAAAGGCAAGGACAAATCAAACTCGGGTATACATATAAAGTATCACATACCATGTAAAATGAGTTTATCTTGTTGGGCAGACTGGATGGATCATTCAGGTCTTTATCTGCCGTTATTTACTATGTTACTCTTTGGGGTTCTACATGGAATGTTGCTACTAATAAGTGGCCTTATCAATTTTTGGAAATTACTGAAGACCTATCTCTTCAATAGAACATATCATAACGACCCATCACTTGAACTCTAGTACATTACTGTTTTAACTGTTATTTCATTATTGATCTTGTTATACCTAATGTTTTATTCCACTATGTTACTCATATTCTTTTGTTATTATTATACTGGTGTAATTCTTCTTTGTCATCTTGGATTTGTCCTCTTTGACTAAATCAATAACTGAAAAAATAAACAATTTCCAAGGTCCTGTAACGCAAAGGGCCCTGTTTACTAAGGTGCTTTTCGTGTTTTTAGCGCGCCTACACATAGCATGTGTGCTCCCATGTAGGCGCCTATACTACTACTACTACTTATCATTTCTATAGCGCTACTAGACGTACGCAGCGCTGTACACTTGAACATGAAGAGACAGTCCCTGCTCGACAGAGCTTACAATCTAATTAGGACAGACAAACAGGACAAATAAGGGATAAGGACAAAGAGTAGCAAGATTCCGGAATCTCAAAGAGTAGCAAGATTCTGGAATCCCAAAGAGTAGCAAGATTCTAGAAATCCAAAGAGTAGCAAAGATTCCGGAATCCCAAAGAGTAGCAAGATTCTGGAATCCCACTGTAGCAACATTCTGTGCGGAATCCCAAAGACCAGCAAGATTCCGGAATCCCAAAGACTACTACTACTAATTATCATTTCTATAGCGCTACTAGACGTACGCAGCGCTGTACACTTGAACATGAAGAGACAGTCCCTGCTCGACAGAGCTTACAATGTAATTAGGACAGACAAACAGGACAAACAAGAGATAAGGGAATATTAAAGTGAGGATGATAAAATAAGGGTTCTGAACAAGTGAATAAGGGTTAGGAGTTAAAAGCAGCATCAAAAAGGTGGGCTTTTAGCTTAGATTTGAAGACGGCCAGAGATGGAGCTTGACGTACCGGCTCAGGAGTCTATTCCAGGCATATGGTGCAGCAAGATAAAAAGAACGGAGTCTGGAGTTAGCATTGGAGGAGAAGGGATATATAGGGATATTGTAGGCATGTACGTGGTTAATGCGCGTTCATGGTTAACATGTGTTAAAAATGTTAACATGCATTAAAAATGCTAACGCGCCTATAACACTGCTTAGTAACAGCCTCTATGCTGTCTCCAGAATTCCATGCTGTTTGCAATTTGCAAGCTGTTCTGAACTTTCCAACACAGTTGAATCCAAGCAAGAATGCAAAACAACTGGAACGCAGTTAAGCGCCAATGTTATAGAATACCTGCATTTCTGCTCCTGTCATTAGTTGTGTGCGAGCATTTGCACCACCCTTTGGAGTGAAATGTGCTCTAAGCTAGTATTTCGCACAGAGCACCCTTTAAAAGAATACTAACTTAGCGTAGATTATCACTGCACCTAAGTTTGGGCATCATTTATTGAATCCCCCCCCATGAAGAAGTGGGTCTAATTGTCTGCTGTTTCCTTTCTTTTTTTATGGGAGATATTTGAAGTATTTCAGTTTATTACATTCATTCTTGGACTCTGCATTTATGGTGGACTAGATGTGAATAGTGGATGTCTTGTGTGTGTGTTTTAAAATTCTCATTCTGCAATGTATTTTGGTGCAAAGTGTTGATACCTGATTGACGTATTTGGAAAACTGATTAAAATAAAACGGAACGATGTAGCTGATGGCACGAAGCTTTCTTTCGTGTCCCATAAAAGACTGGGAGTGGAGGATGAGCCTAATTATTAGTGCAGTGGCCTGAGAACCTGGGGCAGTGGGTTCAATTCCCACTGCAGCTCCTTCTGACTCTGGGCAATAACATAGGCAACCGAGACCCCTCGGGCCTAAAATTTACTGCATTTACCACCATAACCCAATAAAGACATCACACATAGTATTTTGTTGACGTGGCACAACTTGGCCACAGCTTTTATTTTAGATACAAAACATCTCTAAACCCTGGGCATACCCAAGCCGCTTCAGCCTCTGGCTCATTACCCCCAGCCAAGTCCGCCGCCCTAGCAAGACTGGCCAATCGTGAACAGAGCTCCCCACCGCACAGCAAGGGGGTCGTACCGTAAGCGCAGCTACCAGCTGCCGAGCTAATACCATCCGGCTTGGGTACCCCGCCAAAGCTGCGACAATATATACCTGTGTACATCATAGTTATACTGGGGAGGGGGGGGGGGCTGGGCGCAGTCTGCTTGCCCTGGACACCGGAAGAGGTCGTGCGGGCTCCCTCCAGGGGCTTTTAACTCCTTTCGTAGCTCCTCCTTTTGCCAGCGGGGTACCCCTGGAGATGGGATCCTGCCCCCCTCGCCTCGCTCACTCCCCGCTGGACTCGGCGCGCATGGCCGTTGAGGCACGGCGCCATGTTATCTTCAGCTCCGTGCACCCGCGGGGCACTGCACCTTGCTTGTAACTGTATATAACATGTAAACCGCTTTGATTGTAACCATAAAAAGGTGGGATATCAAATTCCGTCCCCCTCCCCCCTTTGCATTTGAAAGTATGAGGAGGTGGATATAGAATTGCTGATCCGAGTGCTTGCTGTACAGACGGAGTCAGGACGATGCAGTCAGACAAAACATTCTAGACAATTATTTCCAGGAATTCAGCTGTACCTGCAAAAGCAAACCAAAGTCATGGGTCAGGTACTATTGAAGTCATCCTTCCTGTTACAATGAGATTTCCTTTGCCTGTTTAATTGTTATTTATATAATTAAGAGTCATTTGCTATAAATTCAATTACTGAACACAGAATGGACTGTAGAGATCAAACCATCAAATGAAATGACATAAAAATGACTCAGTATTAAGTGAAGCGTATGAAAAAATAAGAGCTTGAGGTGCTTGGCTTGAGCCATAATTATGTGAATAGTCTCACTGGTTAAGTTGTTCTTACTGGATGCTGTGTTATTGTTACCTCCAATTTACCATCTCTATTCATTTTCAGCTAGGTTCATGTATACTAATGTGCATTAATTAATGTATGTTATTCACCAAAGGTTTCATTTTATGCAATGGGGCCTATTTATTAACGTAGAGCCTCCTAGGTGGACCCTGTAAAGGTTGTGATCTGGGACCCGTCGGGTGGGTGGGTGGGGGGGGGGGGCTCTTCAAGGCCCTCACTCTTACTGTATCCAGTTACTGCACCTTGACCTTCTCTGTAGGGGTGCTCCCAGATATAAGTGCACTCCACACACACTCAAGTAAATATAACTCCAAATTTAGTAGGAAACTAACTGGGTCAAAGTTCAGAAACAGTCAATAATCAAGATGGATATTAGGTAGTTATCGTTTCTTCTACAGATGTACAGTAGGATAAATACATAACTACATAAGTACATAGTATTGCCATACTGGAACAGAATAAAGGTCCATCAAGCCCAGCATCCTGTTTCCAACAGTGGCCAATCCAGGTCACAAGTACCTGGCAAGATTCCAAAAAAGTACAGAACATTTTATGCTGCTTATCCCAGAAATAAGCAGTGGATTTTCCCCAAGTCAATGTAATAATGGTCTATGGACTTTTCCTTTAGGAAACCGTCCAGACCCTTTTTAAACCCCACTAAGCTAACTGCCTTTACCACATTCTCTGGCAACGAATTCCAGAGTTTAATTACACATTGAGTGAAGAAATATTTTCTCTGATTTATTTTAAATTTACTAGTTTGTAGCTTCATTACATGCCCCCTAGTCCTAGTATTTTTGGAAACAGTAAAGAAGCAATTCACATCTACCCATTCCACTCCACTCATTATTTTATAGACCTCTATCATATCTCCCCTCAGCCGTCTCTTCTCCAAGCTAAAGAGCCCTAGACTCTTCAGCCTTTCCTCATAAGCAAGTCGTCCCATCCCCTTTATCATTTTTGTCTCCCTTCTCTGCACCTTTTCTAATTCCACTATATCTTTTTTGAGATGTGGCGACCAGAATTTAACACAATATTCAAGGTGCGGTCGCACCATGGACCAATACAAAGGCATTATAATGTCCTCATTTTTGTTTTCCATTCCTTTCATAATAATACCTATCATTCTATTTGCCTTCTTAGCTGCTGCAGAACACTGAGCAGAAGGTTTCAACATACCATCAACGGTGACTTCTAGATCTCTTGGTCAGTGACTCCTAACGTGGAACCTTGCGTTACGTAGCTATAATTCGGGTTCCTCTTTCCCACATGCATCACTTTGCACTTGCTCACATTAACCATCATCTGCTATCATCGCTACTGGTTCATGTATGAAGCAGCAAAACATGACTATAATAGCTCGAGCGATTATACTGCATGTGTAAAGGTGTATTGTCATTTGATGCTATGTGAGAGCTAAAGAATATTCTGTCTCTCTCCTTTTGGTAATGGCGCTTGCTATTACGGCATAATGTAAGCCACATTGAGCTTGCAAAGAGGCAGGAAAATGTGGGATACAAATGCAATAAATAAATAAATAAATAAAGTGTTGAAAACATCCATATTGAAGAGACTCCTGAGGCAGGTCTTTGTGGCCGAAACACGATTTGTGTCAAGTCCATTGGATGTTTGAAATAAAACCTTTCTATGATCTACACATCATCTGTCTCTTAATTTTTGGTGTCACCTTCGCTGTGCTTTGCTTGCTTGCTTTGTGCGAGGGGCTTTGTTCTCCTGTTTTCATTGAAATAATAATCGAACGCATTTCCACAGAACAAATGAGGTTTTGCTTGCAAAAACGAGATCTGGGATTATTGCCCAATTTGTGTGGTTTAAAAGGGCTTTATTTGGGGGAAGGCAGGGTAATGAACAGCACATGTAATTGTGCAATTATTTATTGTTTCCAACAGGAAAAGATACGCCCAGAGAAAAACGGGCACAGTGCCTGGCAGTAAATTTCCCAGGGGAAATATCAAAGGAAAAGCTGAGGGGAATTTTGCTTTGATTACTAGCACAGACCCTAAAAGTCAAGGTACCTGTGCAGTGTCCACTTTTGATTTTACCCCCTGCATCTTAAAACCAAAAAGGCTCCACTAAGGATAGGAGAATTAAAAACCATTCAGAACACTGCGGTATGATTGATATTTGGTTTTAACCAAATACGATCATCTTTCCTCTTATTGCATTAAACTTCATTTGTTGCCCTTTCAGGCCAGAGTTCTGTTTAAATTGGCCTGTTTTCTTTATAAATGATTGTATGGTCTAGTCCCAAATGACTTATATTTGCACTTTCAGTTTGAAGTTTCTGCTAGATCCAGGAGGACCACCTGTAACTATTCTTAATCCAAGGGGAAAAAAAGAGATTAAGAATGCTAGAATTAAAAAAACGTTTAGCCGGCTTCCTAAAGGAAAAGTCCATAGACCATTATTAAAATGACTTGGGGAAAATCCACAGCTTAATTCTGGGATAAGCAGCATAAAATGCATTGAACGTTTTTGGGATCTGGCCAGGTATTTGTGACCTGGATTGGCCACTGTTGGAAACAGGATGCTGGGCTTGATGGACCTTTGGTCTGTCCCAGTGTGGCAATACTTATGTACTTGGGATTCTAAATGGAATCTTGCTACTCTTTGGGGTTCTACATGGAATGTTGCTACTCTTTGTTTTTCTGCGAGGTACTTGTGACCTGGATTGACCACTGTTGGAAACAGGATGCTGGGCTTGATGGACCTTTGGTCTGTCCCAGTGTGGCAATATTTATGTACTTGGGATTCTAAATGGAATCTTGCTACTCTCTGGGGTTCTAAATGGAATGTTGCTACACTTTGAAATTCTGCATGGAATCTTGTTATTCTTTAGAATTCTAGAATCTTGCTACTCTTTGGGGTTCTACATGGAACGTTGCTACTATTAGGGTTTCTGCCAGGTATTTGTGACCTGGATTGGCCACTGTTGGAAACAGGATGCTGGGCTTGATGGACCTTTGGTCTGTCCCAGTGTGGCAACACTTATGTACTTATGTAGAATTTAGCATTTCAAGCTGCTCTGTATTGGATAGAACTTGCTGCAGTAGCGTACCAAGCGCAGGGCGGTGGGGAGTGGTCTGCCCCGGGTGCACACTGCAAGGGGGTGCAGGGAGGAGCCAACGCTGCTGTCGACTCCGCCGGTTCCCTGCTACCTCTGATGTTACTTCCTGTTTCGGGGCAGGGAACCGGCGGAGCCAACAGCCACGTGACTGCTCCCTGCACCCCCCAGGAGGTAAGAGTGATGCTACACCGGGGAGGATGATGATGATGCGCCATGGGGGGTGCACAGCGGCAATCCACCCCAGGTGGCAGCCGACCTAGGAACACCCCTGATTTGCTGAAATATTCTCCTCCTCCCCCCATTGTTATATGATGTTTAGGAGACAGGTTAAGACCTTATTGTTTCAGAAATGTATTCTTTTAAAATAATGCTTACATTTAATTAGATTTCGTTATCTCTTTCAATAATATCCCGCTTTGAACTGTGAAATATTAGCAGGAAATAAGCTTGAAAGGTACGTTAAGCCCCTCTGTTTGTCTTCAGTTAGGTTTCTGGGCAAGTTCTCTCGGTTTAATTTTTGCTTTGCTGTTTCCTTGTTGTCCTTGCGACATTGCCGTTCTTGCTAAACCAGCTCAGTTCTGCCAAGCCTCTGAGCTCTGCTGCAACCTGCAGGACTTTCTGTGAGTGAGGCTAGCTCCGGGGGAAAATGGGCTAGATGCTTCCCAAAGGCTTTTTGTGTGTCTGTGGAGAAAAACGCTTAGGAGTCCTTTTACTGAGGTGCGGAAAGCACTAAAGCGTGCTTACCGCAGCTTCAAATGTATTTATTTTATTTTACGCATTTATATTACGCTTTAACCAAAGCGGGTTACAATTAAACATACATAATTAAAAGTTATGAAGGTACAAATAGACATTGAGTAACCCTTCAAACAAAGAAAAGAATCGTATCCTTCCAAGAAGGCCTTCACAAAACAATGGGTCTTCAAAAGTTTTTTTAAATTGCTGAACATTTTAGATACTCAGGCAGCTTATTCCACATTGTAAGGGCACTCAGAGGCATCCCATGGTAAGCTGCAAATGTTAGCCATGTTCTAAACATTTTAAAGTATATTTTAGCTGATGGGAGAGGGGGTGCCTGGGGGTGGAGAGTGAGCATTTCTGTACTAATCAGTAAGTGTATCGGTATTCCCTGCCGTGTGCTAACTGATTAGTGCATGAGCTCTTAACACCTTCAGAATAGGTGGCGGTAAGAGGTCACACACTAATTTTTGATAATGGCTGTGTGCTAATGGCAAGGTGAGAACAAAGGAGGAGCTAACCCTCACGAAACCGTGAGCAGTAAGTACAAAAGCGAGGTGAATCCAAGGAGGATATCAAAGAGTCTTTATTGTAAGCTAGTAAAAAAGGCCTTTTCTGACACAAATGAAACGGGTGCTAGCAAGGTTTTCCTCGGAGTGTGTTTGAGAGAGTGTGTGTGAGAGTGACTCTGTGAGAGAGAGTGAATGTGGGAGTGTGTGTGTGTGACAGAGAGAGAGTGAGACTGGGTGCAAGTGTGTCTGTGAGAGAGAGAGAGAGAGTGTGTGTGAGAATGAGAGTGTGTGCCAGGGGCCCCCCCTCCCTCCGAGTTCCAGGGTTGTTTCCCCCTCCCTCCCTCCGAGTTCCAGGGTCATCCCCTTCCTCCCTCCCTCTGAGTTCCAGGGTCGTCACCTCCCTCCCTCCCTCCGAGTTTCAGGGTCGTCCCTCCCTCCGAGTTTCAGGGTCCCCCCTCCCTCTGAATTCCAGGGTCATCCCCTCCCTCCCTCCCTCCCTCCGAGTTTCAGGGTCTCCCTCCCTCCCTCCCTCCTCCTCCAAGTTTCAGGGTCTCCTTCCGAGTTTCAGGGTTGTCCCCTCCCTCCCTCCCTCCGAGAGTTCTTCCCGCTGCGCTACGGGCGCCTGATGAGCCGGTGGTGGGTGCGGCTCCTGATCGCCGCGGCCTGGCTGCTGCCACCTGCCCTGCTTTTTCCCATCGCCTTCCCTGGCAGCGCCATGATCCGCGTCTACTTCTCGCGGGCCTCGCTGCTCTGTAACCCGGACTACGCCAGCAACGTGCCCTACTCGCTGCTGCTGATGGCGCTCATCTTCTTACCCTGCTCGGCCATCGTCACCATGACCAATGGGCGCCTTTTTTCGCAGGTTCTGATGTTGACATCATAATGGCTATGGTGACATCAGCCTGTGCTACGGAGCCTAGCACACCAACTCCAAAGAAGTCACGAACACAGGCAGCAAGACCCATAGAACGTTGGAGGTGAGAATTATTATATAGGATAAGCTGAAAAAAGTCCAGACAGGGCTGTGTTTTGGCACAACGGGCCTGCCTCAGGGGTCCAGTAAATCTCTATCGTTATGGCGAAACATCTAATGAAAGAGTGTTGTCAACACCCAAGTCCTTGAATCCTCAATGCAACACAAAAGCTGAGCTGCCAAAGTATCGTAAATTTGTGAGAGAGTATAGGAGAATTCACTATGAGCTGCACCTGCAGCAGAGCCGACAAACGGCTCGTTACTTCATCTGTCTCCTTAAAATACTCCCAATAGTTTTTTATGAAATTTTTTTTCTATAATATTACACCGATAGTGAATTTCAATAATAGTACAAAGAGTTTTATCAAATTTAGTAGAGAAGACACTTTCCAAATCAATATAACAAACAGTTCTGTCCCAGCACCTCCCACTTATCTTGGTTATGCACGGCAGTAGCGTCCAACAGACATCCCCATTTTGGAAGCTCTTTCTTCAGGGACGTGGGGTGCTAAATGCTTGAAAACTGCAACTGTACTTCAAAATCTTCCACTGAACTACATTATGTCATTGGGATTGGTATTTTGGTTTTGATTTTGGCAGTTATATTTATCTCTCCCTTGGTGAGGTTCCTTCTAGTTTTGAAGTGGTTTGATTTTTCACTCCCTGAAAAGGCAATTATCCACATTAGCTGTTTGACAAGACAATGAGCACTCAGGAACTGTTAAGGTGACACAGTGCTAAACAGCTCATGTCATTTAGGGGTTAAAGACTAGCTTGAATTTGAAACAGGAAGTCTGCATGTTCTCTATAAGTACAATAACCTGCTCCTGGTGGTCTTTCCTTGACCTGTGGCCTTGTATAGTAGGGTACAGGCAGGGCTTTTTTTGAGGGGGTACTTGGGGGTACTGAGTACCGGCACCTTTTCCATTGCCTGTTATCAATAGAAATCAAACAAAATAAAACATGGAAAAGAAAATAAGATGATACCTTTTTTATTGGACATAACTTAATACATTTCTTGATTAGCTTTCGAAGGTTGCCCTTCTTCGTCAGATCAGAAATAAGCAAATGTGGTAGCAGATAGTATATATAAGAGAAACATCAAAGCATTACTTTGACAGTCTGACAGAGTGGGAGGGTGGGGGTATGCATGGGGACATCAAAGCATTTCATTGATATTCTAACAGGATGGGTGTTGGTAGGTGAGAGGAGGGTAATAAACATTGCCTGTTAAAATTGGCCCATGGTCCCCAAGTTTTAATGAAAGAGCTCAGGCTGTACACACCAATTCTGCCTTGTCATAGATTCTGTGACTGGTTGCAGTGGGGGGGGGGGGGCCTGGCTATTGTGGGGTGGGTCCCTCAATGATCACCCCACCCCTGAAGGGGTGGACTGGCATTTGAGTACCGGCACCTTTTTTGCTATACAAAATGCACTGGGTATAGGTTTCCTTTACTGCTCATCCTTTCGTAAATTGCTCTGTTCTTCATTATTTATTTTATTTTTGTTACATTTGTACCCCGCGCTTTCCCACTCATGGCAGGCTCAATGCAGCTTATATATTGTATATAGGTACTTATTTGTACCTAGGGGCAATGGAGGGTTAAGTGACTTGCCCAGAGTCACAAGGAGCTGCCTGTGCCTGAAGTGGGAATCAAACTCAGTTCCTCAGGACCAAAGTCCACCACCCTAACCACTAGGCCACTCCTCCACTGTTGCTACTATTTGAGATTCTACATGGAATGTTGCTATTCCACTAGCAACATTCCATGTAGAAGTCAGCCCTTGCAGATCACCAATGTGGCCGCGCAGGCTTCTGCTTCTGTGAGTCTGACGTCCTGCACCTACATGCAGGACGTCAGACTCACAGAAACAGAAGCCTGCGCAGCCTGGAATAACAACATTCCATGTAGAATCTCCAATAGTAGCAACATTCCATTTAGAATCTCCAATAGTATCTATTTTATTTTTGTTACATTTGTACCCTGCGCTTTCCCACTCATGGCAGGCTCAATGCGGCTTACAAGGGGCAATGGAGGGTTAAGTGACTTGCCCAGAGTCACAAGGAGCTGCCTGTGCCTGAAGTGGGAATCAAACTCAGTTCCTCAGTTCCCCAGGACCAGAGTCCACCACCCTAACCACTAGGCCACTCCTCTACTCTATCAGACCATTCCTCTCATTGTTTCCCCAGATAGAAGATGCAAGTAACCACTGCTGCACTGTCCCTGAATTCAATATCAACAGCATCGAGGACCAAAAAGCAAATAAGGCGCCAACAAAAAGCAGAAAGCGGAACCAGCTGGCATACACTGTTACGGACGTTCCTCCCTGGTATCTGTGCATCCTTCTTGGTGCTCAGGTAAGATGGGGAAAGGCAAGGAGAAGGGAGGGTGGCAAAGAGCAATGAGCATCGCCCAGTATTATTTGCACTTCAGGACTTCATTTTCTCTGCAAAAGGTCATCTTCAAACTTGCTCCCATGGCACCTGTCACCTTTTGTCATAAGTACATAAGTAATGCCACACTGGGAAAAGACCAAGGGTCCATCGAGCCCAGCATCCTGTCCACGACAGCAGCCAATCCAGGCCAAGGGCACCTGGCAAGCTTCCCAAACGTACAAACATTCTATACATGTTATTCCTGGAATTGTGGATTTTTCCCAAGTCCATTTAGTAGCGGTTTATGGACTTGTCCTTTAGGAAACCGTCTAACCCCTTTTTAAACTCTGCTAAGCTAACCGCCTTGTCACTAGAGATGTGAATCAAAGGAGGACAACAGAAGAAAAAAAATACATTTCAGAAGTAGCTGCATAGTTCTTCTTTACTGAGAAAAATATTCTTTTAAAATGTACCCGGCCACATGGTAAAACAGTAAGATCATAATTTACAGGAAGGCAACCATGGGCTCTTTACAGTCATTTTTATAAGGGACAGAATGAACCAATAACAGCATTGAGTGACATTTATGCAGAGCATGACTGTAAATAAGTGGACCAGTTCAGAGTCAGAGAATTCTCTTCCCTCGTGTGCTGCATATCTCTGGCAAATGGGGCCGTTTAAGTAGAAACCCAGCACCAAAGAGAGGACAGTCTCTTCCTGACTGAGAACCTGTATAATATGTTTGCTTTTGCTATACAAATGTAGGGACAGAATGAACCAATAACAGCATTGAGTGACATTTATGCAGAGCATGACTGTAAATAAATGGACCAGTTCAGAGTCAGAGAATTCTCTTCCCTCGTGTGCTGCATATCTCTGGCAAATGGGGCCGTTTAAGTAGAAACCCAGCACCAAAGAGAGGACAGTCTCTTCCTGACTGAGAACCTGTATAATATGTTTGCTTTTGCTATACAAATGCAGGGTACAAATGTAACAAAAATAAAATAGATACTATTGGAGATTCTAAATGGAATGTTGCTACTATTGGAGATTCTACATGGAATGTTGTTATTCCAGGCTGCTTTTGCTATACCACATTATCAAAGCAGCTTACAATCGGAGAAAATTTTTCTTCACTCAACATGTAATTGAACTCTGGAATTTGTTGCCAGAGAATGTAAAGGCGGTTAGCTTAGTGGGGTTTTAAAAAGGTTTGGACAGCTTCCTAAAGGAAAAGGCCATAGGCCATTATTAAAATGGGGAAAATCCACTGTTTATTTCTAGGATAAGCAGCATAAAATGTTTTGTACTTTTTTGGGATCTTGCCAGGTATTGGTGACCTGGATTGGCCACGTTTGGAAACAGGATGCTGGGCTTGATGGACTTTCGGTCTGTCCCAGTATGGCAATACTTATGTACTTATGAAATACATACAATTTAGTTTTGTAGAACAAGAAACACAAAAAGTTTCTGCCACTTGAAGGACCAGCCACCACCTGCTGAGATAGTTTGGGACAAAGGATAAGGATACTGTATCTTGTCCAAGTCAGTTTCTATTGTCTCCCTTTTTCATTCTTTACCATCTTAAGAGATGAATTATGCTTAGTTGTTTAGGATTTACCTCTTTGCAGTTGACCTGCCTCCAACAGGATTCCCCCCCCCCCCACCCCCCGCCTCCAGTGGAGAATCAATGCTTTTCTGTTAATCTGTGCACCAAGGTGATTGTAGTCTAAGGAATCTTCACCGATACATATCTGATTTTGTCTTGAAGCAGTGTTTGGCCTGGTTTGTCATGTGATGTGTGATAATATGGCAGGAAGAGGTCACAGAAGCAAGATGTGATGCTGCACTGGAGAGCCTGATGTGTGGATTTGTCGCACAATATAATGTTTTTACTGGAGGAAATGGAGAAGACCAGGGGACAACATTTGCAGTTTAAAAAAGCCCAAAAGATGTACCCAGTAGAAGCATGCAGCACAGTGGCGTAGCCACCGGTGGGCCTGGGTGGGCCAGGGCCCACCTACTTAGGGCTCAGGCCCGCCCAACAGTAGCACACATTTAGCGGTAGCTGGTCGGGATCCCAAGCTCCGCCAGCTGAAGACATCCCCCTGATAGTAATTAAAACGCTGCTCTCCACGATACTGGCATGTGCATGCTCAGTTTTCAGTGCATGCCTACTGCAGACTGCCAAGGTGGAAAGAAGCGTTTTCCTGCCAGCTCAGATATTTTTCTGGTGGGGGGTGGGAAGAACACTTGGTGCCCACCCATTTCTTGCCTATGCTCACCCAAAATCTGTTGTCTGGCTACGCCCCTGATGCAGCAAAAGGACTTTTTCATGCCAGCAAATTCAAGCTTGGCTCCGCTCTCCTGCAGCTCTGTCCAGAGTGCTCTGTGTGGATGGATATGGCTGAAACATCAGTAAGAGATTCTCCTATCAAATTTCAGCCAAATTCCCAGTATATGCATATAGAGAGAAATAGAGAAGGCAGTGGAATGGATATTTACTACTGATGAAATAAGGGCAGGGAAAGGGATTTGATATGCTGCCTTTCTTTGGTTGCAATCAAAGAGGTTTACATATTACATACAGATACAGTACATGGTTGAGTGACTTGCCCAGAGTCGCAAGGAGCTGCAGTGGGAAATCAAGCCATTCTCCTGGTTCTCAAGCCACTGCACTAACCATTAGGCTACTCCTCCACCTAAAATGAGAAATGCAATATTGATTTTTGTAAAGAAACAGGGACTATTAGAACCAGGGCTTTTTTTGAGGGGGTACTTGGGGGGTACTGAGTACTGGCACCTCTTCCATTGTCTGCTAAAATTGACCCCTGACCCCCAAGTTTTAATGAAAGAACTCAGGCTCAACACACCGAGTCTGCCTTGTCATAGATTCTGTGACTGGTTGCAGGGGGCCTGGTTATTGTAGGGTGGGTTCCTGAGTGATCACCCCACCCCCTGAAGGGTGGCCAGGCATTTGAGGACCGGCATCTCTTTTGCTAGAAAAAACGCACTGATTAGAACTGACCATCAGAATCTGCCAGGCAATAAAGAGATGAGTGTGGTGGCGTTTAATAATTATTAGGAAGATGGATATCTGAGCATGTTGTCGCCTGAGAAGAATGTGGAGGTTACGCTGCTCTACTTCACATGTTATAAACTCTGTGTTATCATACATGGGACGCATAGTTGAAATTTGCCTGTTTTGCAGAGGTCAGCTATGGGATATCACCTTTGCTAATAATCAACCCTCAGTTGATGGAAGGCTGAGCTCTCTCATCCCCACAGTTTGCTGTCGGTTAAGCAAGACTTTTTTTTAATCTCGTTATACTGAAATGCAGCTCAGCAGTTCTCAAGAATTTTCAATGCGTGTTTAGCATGTTAATCTATATCATTATCATTATGGTTTATGGTTTACTGGTGAGTCACAAAATATAAGTAGAGAAGAGAAAGTGGAGGAGTGGCCCAGTGGTTAGGGTGGTGGACTTTGGTTCTGAGGAACTGAGTTCGATTCCCACTTCAGGCACAGGCAGCTCGTTGTGACTCTGGGCAAGTCACTTAACCCTCCATTGCCCCATGTAAGCCGCATTGAGCCTGCCATGAGTGGGAAAGCGCAGGGTACAAATGTAACAAAATTAAAATAGATACTATTGGAGATTCTACATGGAATGTTGCTGATATTGGAGATTCTACATGGAATGCTGCTATTCCACTAGCAACATTCCATGTAGAAGGCTGCGCAGGCTTCTGTTTCTGTGAGTCTGACGTCAGACTCACAGAAGCAGAAGCCTGCGCGGCCACATTGGTGATCTGCAAGGGCCGACTTCTACATGGAATGTTGCTAGTGGAATAGCAACATTCCATGTAGAATCTCAAATAGTAGCAACAGTGAAGGAGTGGCCTAGTGGTTAGGGTGGTGGACTTTGGTCCTGAGGAACTGAGTTCAATTCCCACTTCAGGCACAGGCAGCTCCTTGTGACTCTGGGCAAGTCACTTAACCCTCCATTGCCCCATGTAAGCCGCATTGAGCCTGCCATGAGTGGGAAAGCGCAGGGTACAAATGTAACAAAAATAAAATAGATACTATTGGAGATTCTACATGGAATGTTGCTACTATTGGAGATTCTACATGGAATGTTGCTATTCCACTAGCAACATTCCATGTACTCTTGTTGGGCAGACTGGATGGACCATGCAGGTCTTTTTCTGCCATCATCTACTATGTATGTATGTTACTCAGAAACAGAAGCCTGCGCAGCCTTCTACATGGAATGTTGCTAGTGGAATAGCAACATTCCATGTAGAATCTCCAATAGTAGCAACATTCCATGTAGAATCTCCAATAGTATCTATTTTATTTTTGTTACATTTGTACCCTGCGCTTTCCCACTCATGGCAGGCTCAATGCGGCTTACATGGGGCAATGGAGAGTTAAGTGACTTGCCCAGAGTCACAAGGAGCTGCCTGTGCCTGAAGTGGGAATCAAACTCAGTTCCTCAGTTCCCCAGGACCAGAGTCCACCACCCTAACCACTAGGCCACTCCTCCACAGTGCTGTACAATTTAATACAGAAGGGCAGTCCCTGCTCAAAGAGCTTACAATCTAATGGACAAATGTACAGTCAGTCAAGTAGGGGCAGTCAAATTGGGGCAGTCTAGATTTCCTGAAAGGTATAAAGGTTAGGTGCCGAAAGCAACATTGAAGAGGTGGGCCTTGAGCAAGGATTTGAAGATGGGTAGGGAGGGGGCTTGGCGTAGGGGCTCAGGAAGTTTGTTACAGGCATAGGGCGAGGCAGAATGGGCGGAGCCTGGAGTTGGCGGTGGTGGAGAAGGGTACTGAGAGGAGGGATTTGTCCTGTGAGCGGAGGTTTCGGGCGGGAACGTAAGGGGAGATGAGGGTAGAGAGGTAATGAGGGGCTGCAGACTGAGTGCATTTGTAGGTAAGAAGGAGAAGCTTGAACTGTATGCAGTATCTGATCGGAAGCCAGTGAAGTGACCTGAGGAGAGGGGTGATATGAATATGATATGATGTGTCTCCTCCTTTTCTTGTCTTCAGCACTACTTGACAGCTTTGGGCGGGATTGTGGCCATCCCTCTGATCTTGTCCAAGGAGCTATGTCTGCAGCACGACCCCCTGACCCAGAGCCACCTCATCAGCACCATCTTCTTTGTCTCAGGGATTTGCACCCTTCTTCAGGTCACATTTGGGGTCAGGTAAGTGAAAGCAAAACTACAGTAAAATTGCCTTCCCCACCCATCCAGGCAGGCCCCAAAGAACTATGATTTTTAACGTAGCCAAGAGGCAGGGCATTACTGGAATGGAGGAGTAGCTTAGTGCGATGGTTCCAAAACCTGGTCCTGGAGGCACCCCAGCCAGTCGGGTTCTCAGGATACCCACAATGATTATTTGTGAGAGAGATTTGCATGCACTGCCTTCACTGCATGCAAATCTCTCATGAATATTCATTGTGGATATCTTGGAAACCTGACTGGCTGGGGGGTGTTACCGCACAGTTAGCACAAAACGAACGTGAAATGCTTTAGCGCGTTCTGCATTAGGCCATTTTTGCGGCATTGGGAACGAGTTAGCGCCTAACGCAGCTTAGTAAAAAAGCCTCTGGGGCAAGAAATATCTACTGTGACTGAATGTAACTTCCCTTGAACTATGAATCAAAAAAAAAGGTATGAGGTAAAGACTAATTAAATCCAGCTCAGGATCCAGCATGTAGTTTGAATCCAAAGGCCATGTGATTATTTTCTGTAATTATAGTAGAGGAGTGTGGTAGCTGTGTTAGTCCACTCTTAATGTTATCAATAGAAATCAAACAAAATAAAACATGGAAAAGAAAATAAGATGATACCTTTTTTATTGGACATAACTTAATACATTTCTTGATTAGCTTTCGAAGGTTGCCCTTCTTCGTCAGATCGGAAATAAGCAAATGTGCTAGCTGACAGTGTATATAAGTGAAAACATTCAAGCATTACTATGACTGAAAAGGAACAGAAGGGCACACTTCCCTGTAATTTATCCAGTTGCAAACTATGCCAAAATATTTCACAGGACCCCACAGTCATCCACAAAGGAAAGATATTCAACATAAAGGAATCTTTCACTTGCTCATCTTCCAATGTGGTATATATCATTCAGTGTAAAAAATGTAACAAAGGATGCTATATTGGAGAAACAGGCCAGATGCTTAAGACAAGATTCAATTTACATAAACATCACATGAACAATACAGCCAGTAGGGCCCCCACCCCGGTGGGACAGCACTTCACAGAACCAGGACACTGTACCAGTGATTTCACAGTGAGAATACTGAAAGGTAACTTTAAAACCATACAAGAACGTAAGACCTTTGAAGTCAGAATGATTGAATATTTTAACACCCAACAGAAAGGACTTAACAAGGACCTGGGGTTCCTAACCCATTATAAACCATAAAGCTGTATGTCTCTGTTGATCACCCCACCCCTCACCTATCCACACCCATCCTGTTAGAATATCAATGATATGCTTTGATGTCCCCATGCATACCTCCGACCCACCCCCATCCTCCCACCCTGTCAGACTGTCATAGTAATGCTTGAATGTTTTCACTTATATACACTGTCAGCTAGCACATTTGCTTATTTCCGATCTGAGGAAGAAGGGCAACCTTTGAAAGCTAATCAAGAAATGTATTAAGTTATGTCCAATAAAAAAAGGTATCATCTTATTTTCTTTTCCATGTTTTATTTTGTTTGATTTCTATAGATTCTACATGGAATGTTGCTATTCCACTAGCAACATTCCATGTAGAAGTCAGCCCTTGTAGATCACCAATGTGGCCGCGCAGGCTTCTGCTTCTGTGAGTCTGACGTCCTGCACATACGTGCAGGACGTCAGACTCACAGAAGCAGAAGTCTGCGCAGCCTTCTACATGGAATGTTGCTAGTGGAATAGCAACATTCCATGTAGAATGTCCAATAGTAGCAACATTCCATGTAGAATCTCCAATAGTAGCAACATTCCATGTAGAATCTCCAATGGTATCTATTTTACTGTCATAGTAATGCTTGAATGTTTTCACTTATATACACTGTCAGCTAGCACATTTGCTTATTTCCGATCTGAGGAAGAAGGGCGACCTTCGAAAGCTAATCAAGAAATGTATTAAGTTATGTCCAATAAAAAAGGTATCATCTTATTTTCTTTTCCATGTTTTATTTTGTTTGATTTCTATAGATTCTACATGGAATGTTGCTATTCCACTAGCAACATTCCATGTAGAAGTCAGCCCTTGCAGATCACCAATGTGGCCGCGCAGGCTTCTGCTTCTGTGAGTCTGACGTCCTGCACGTACGTGCAGGACGTCAGACTCACAGAAACAGAAGCCTGCGCAGCCTTCTACATGGAATGTTGCTAGTGGAATAGCAACATTCCATGTAGAATGTCCAATAGTAGCAACATTCCATGTAGAATCTCCAATAGTAGCAACATTCCATGTAGAATCTCCAATGGTATCTATTTTACTGTCATAGTAATGCTTGAATGTTTTCACTTATATACACTGTCAGCTAGCACATTTGCTTATTTCCGATCTGAGGAAGAAGGGCGACCTTCGAAAGCTAATCAAGAAATGTATTAAGTTATGTCCAATAAAAAAGGTATCATCTTATTTTCTTTTCCATGTTTTATTTTGTTTGATTTCTATAGATTCTACATGGAATGTTGCTATTCCACTAGCAACATTCCATGTAGAAGTCAGCCCTTGCAGATCACCAATGTGGCCGCGCAGGCTTCTGCTTCTGTGAGTCTGACGTCCTGCACGTACGTGCAGGACGTCAGACTCACAGAAACAGAAGCCTGCGCAGCCTTCTACATGGAATGTTGCTAGTGGAATAGCAACATTCCATGTAGAATGTCCAATAGTAGCAACATTCCATGTAGAATCTCCAATAGTAGCAACATTCCATGTAGAATCTCCAATGGTATCTATTTTACTGTCATAGTAATGCTTGAATGTTTTCACTTATATACACTGTCAGCTAGCACATTTGCTTATTTCCGATCTGAGGAAGAAGGGCAACCTGTAATTATAGTCAACGCCCAGCAGTCCTGAGACAGAACTACAGTAGAGGACTGATACAGAGATTCTGATGATAAACTACTAGATGGGATTTCTTCCTGTCTGTAGACCTTCATCTGGTTCTGCCTGGGTCACAGGTTCTGCCTCATTATTGTTCACCTTCTTTCCTTCCAGCATCGAACCCAATTCCAGTTCTTGTTTTGGAATGTTTTGAAAAAAAAAAAAAAAAACCCCGGGAAGACAAAGGTGTCCTTTCATTCAATGCTCACTTTCCTAGTTAAAGGGACATTTTAATTATTTAGGGATTAGTAATCCATCAAGAGAAGATACTACTAGACTGACTAGGGACTTTCCTTCCTCTGACCAACGCGGGCTTACCGCCCGCTATACAGGAAGTACCACCGGGCTACCGCC
Organism: Microcaecilia unicolor; assembly: GCF_901765095.1. Taxonomy (NCBI): domain Eukaryota; kingdom Metazoa; phylum Chordata; class Amphibia; order Gymnophiona; family Siphonopidae; genus Microcaecilia; species Microcaecilia unicolor. The sequence goes on along the minus strand of NC_044039.1, from coordinate 7,413,468 downwards.
GCAGCCCAACAGTACTTCCCACCCCTAGCGCGCCATCAATACAAAAATGTATTTAGTTTTGTAGCGACGGAGTGCGCCCCACAGTAATCAGGCAGTGCTGCAGGCTGCCCGGTTACCGCCAGGTTAACGCAGGAGCTCTTACCGCCAACTCAATGGGTGGCAGTAAGGGCTCCCCCCCCCAAAAAAAATAGCTGCATGGCAAGTGCTTTACTTGCCACATGGCCATTTCCTGCAGGAAGGCGAGACATCTCTTTTACCAGCTGCGGTAAAAGGGGGCCTCGGTGTGCGTGTAAAACAGTGGCATAGCTACGTGGGGCCAGGGGGGCCTAGGGCCCCGTAGATTTGGCCCTGGACCCCCCTGCCAATGACCTGCCGCCAACCCGCCATTGCCGTCACCTGCCTTTGCTGGCGGGGGACCCCAACCCCCGCCAGCCGAGGTCCTCTTCTCGCAAAAGGCTTCCTTCTGTTTCTGACGTCCTGCCGAGCCGAGAGGGTCGGCGGCAGGGGGGGCAAAGTTGTTGGTGGTGGCGGCGACGGCAATGGTGGGGGGGGGGGAGCGGTGGCGCTGGAGGGGGGCTAAAATGTGCCCCCTCACCTCAGGCTCTGGACCCCCCTCCCACCGAAGTCTGGCTACACCCCTGGTGTAAAACACACGCCGACGCCAGCCCCCTCTTGCCGCAGCTTGGTAAAAGGGGCCCTCAGATTTTTTTTACCTGGGGCAATGGAGGGTTAAGTGACTTTCCCAAGGTCACAAGGAGCTGCAGTAGGAATCAAACCCAAGTAACCACGATCAAAGCCCACTGCACTAACTATTAGGCCAGTCCTGCCACCGAGAAGCTGGGATCTCCCGCTGAGTGGCCTCCCCTTCCAGCAGCAGCAGGAAAGGCCTTCCTAAAATGTCATCTGCTACTGCTGCTGGTCCCGTGGCAGGAGGGAATGATGTTTTAGGAAGGAATCTACTGCTGCCGCTGGTGCTGCTGTAGGTGGGGTTGGGTGGAGTTGTGAGTGGGCGGGGCAGGTCCTAAATCTCCCGCATAGGAGGTCGGCCCCCTTGGCAGCTCTGCTATTGTCCTTTCTGTTTTCAGGTTACCGATTCTTCAAGGTGGAACATTTGCATTCTTGACACCCACTCTGTCCATGCTGTCCCTCCCTATGTGGAGATGCCCTGAGTGGACGCAGAACGCCAGCCTAGTGAATTCCACTTCACCGGAGTTTATTGATGTCTGGCAGTCAAGGATGAGAGAGGTAATCTGTGTTTTCTTTCATAAATGTAAGGCAAAGCAGCTCGATGACCCAGTAAGTAGCAGGTGATGTTTGTGGTTGGGTTCTGAGTACAAGAGCACTGGGACTGCAGGGCTCTGCCTCGCTTTCTGTCTGTATATTTACTAAGTAATAAATTCAAAACAAACCAGAGAAAATATTTCTTCACGCAATGCATAATTAAACTCTGGAATTTGTTGCCAGAAAATGTGGTAAAATCAGTTAACTTAGCAGGGTTAAAAAAAAAGGGTTTGGATAATTTCCTAAATGAAAAGTCCATAAACCACTATTAAGATGGACTTGGGAAAATCCAAAGCTTATTTCTAGGATAAGCAGTATAAAATTAGTTTTTACTGTTTTGGGATCTTGCCAGGTACTTGTGACCTGGATTGGAAATAGGATACTGGTCTTGATGGACATTCGGTCTGTCCCAGTATGGCAATACTTATGTCAGGCTCTACTACATAATTTTGAATAAATAAAGACGAGGTATCTGCATAAGAGACCATAGAACAAAATAGCAAAAAAACTGTAGATCACTATAGAGGTATATTGGTGGATTCTGTGGGATACAATATTTGAAATATCTGGGGGGGTGCCCTCAATTGGTAGCTCCCAGACCTGAAAAGGTAATATCTGCACTGACAAGGATTCAGCTGTATATCAGAGCTATGAACAGGACCCCAGCATTCGATAAACTCAGAGCATCTCAGATCAGAAGGAACAACATAGGCAAAGCTGAGATTGAGATTGTAGCACCAGAAAAATGTATGGCAGTGATACTCACCGAGATCATATTTTTCAGACCATCCATAATTAATGTAAATGAGATATATTTGCATGCAATAGCATGAGAGCCAAGGGCAAATGTACTCACTCTGCTGCTCCCCAGTATCTCTCCACACTCGTCCTTCCCTACACCCCTTCCCGTGCACTCCGCTCCATGGATAAATCCTTCTTATCTGTTCCCTTCTCCACTAATGCCAACTCCAGACTTCGCGCCTTCTGTCTCGCTGCACCCTACGCCTGGAATAAACTTCCTGAGCCCCTACGTCTTGCCCCATCCTTGGCCACCTTTAAATCTAGACTGAAAGCCCACCTCTTTAACATCGCTTTTGACTCGTGACCACCTGCCTCCACCTACCCTCCTCCTTCCTCTACACAATAATTGATTTGATTTGTTTACTTTATTTTTTGTCTATTAGATTGTAAGCTCTTTGAGCAGGGACTGTCTTTCTTCTATGTTTGTGCAGCGCTGCGTATGCCTTGTAGCGCTATAGAAATGCTAAATAGTAGTAGTAGTAGTAGTAGGGAACCTGGATCCTTCTACTTTTGGCTCAGACCCTCCCCCAACACCCACCCCCCCAACACCCACCCACAGCCAGTGAGACCACATGACAACAAGAGGACATGAAATGAGATTGAATGGGGGCAGACTCAAGAAAAATGTCAGGAAGTATTTTTTCACGGAGAGAGTAGTGGATGTTTGGAATGCCCTCCCGCGGGAGGTGGTGGAAATGAAAACGGTAACGGAATTCAAACATGCGTGGGATAAGCATAAAGGAATCCTGTTCAGAAGGAATGGATCCTAAGGAGCTTAGCCGAGATTGGGTGGAACAGCCAGTGGCGGGAGGCGGAGATGGTGCTGGGCAGACTTATACGGTCTGTGCCAGAACCGGTGGTGGGAGGCGGGGCTGGTGGTTGGGAGGCGGGGTTAGTGCTGGGCAGACTTATACGGTCTATGCCAGAGCCAGTGGTGGGAGGCGGGGCTGGTGGTTGGGAGGCGGGGATAGTGCTGGGCAGACTTATACGGTCTGTGCCAGAACCGGTGGTGGGAGGCGGGGCTGGTGGTTGGGAGGCGGGGATAGTGCTGGGCAGACTTATACGGTCTGTGCCAGAACCGGTGGTGGGAGGCGGGGCTAGTGGTTGGGAGGCGGGGATAGTGCTGGGCAGACTTATACGGTTTGTGCCCTGAAAAGGACAGGTACAAATCAAGGTAAGGTATACACAAAAAGTAGCACATGTGAGTTTATCTTGTTGGGCAGACTGGATGGACCGTGCAGGTCTTTTTCTGCCGTCATCTACTATGTTACTATGTTACTTCAGTGGTAGCAGGAAGGCCAACAGATAAGACAAGCAGGAAGCATGCGGTTTTAGTATCTAAGAATGCTGAAGGCTTGCCTTGTTCCCACCCATTCTGAAACAGGACCTCTGTGTGGGAGAGAGTGGAGACATGACAGGCCTTCAGCGTTCATTGGTACCGAAGCCCCGTGTCTACGTGTTTTTGCTCCTGGCCTTCCTGCTGCACCTGACATGGCACAAAAGCTGTAGAGGCAAAGAATTAGGGAAGGAGTACAGAGTTATGATGGACCAGCAGGTCGGGGAGAGCAACATAGGATGCTGAACTATGGGGGGATAAAAGAGCACGGAGATGCTGGACTGTCATAAGGTGAAAAGAGGAGAGAGGGGGAGATGCTGGATCATGGGGGTAGAGGGGAAGGCAGAAAAGATGGGAAGATGGGCAGAAGAGAACAAACACAAAGCCAAAAGGGGGTTCACAATATCCACAAAAATTCAACAGCACAAAACTCAGGGTAAGATGCTCCAATAAACAATTGTTTATTGGAGCATCTTGCCCTGAGTTTGGACTGATCTCTTGAAGTTGGTTTCTTTTCCACTTTCTTTTGTGCTGCAGAAGAGAACAAAAGCATTGCCATACTAGGACAGACCTAAGATCCATCAAGCCAATAGTGGCCGATCCAGGTCACAAGTCCAGGTCACACCTCAACCCACTCTCCCTGGTTCACACCCCCTTGCAATTATGCACTCTGGAATTTGCACACACATGTTATAGAATAGCAACTAAGGCCAGCTGCACACGTTACTGCCAATTAAGACGAATTATAGCCAATAATTGGTCATTAATGCCAATTAGTAGTTAATTACGCTGTTAAGTTATCTAAGCAACTGACACTATTCTATCTCTTGCACGTGCAACCTTGTGCAACGGGGCACGGCTTTCTAGAATTAGGGGGCATGTGTGTGCTTCTGTTTTGAAAATTCAGCAAATTCCGCAAAGTGAGAAGTGCGCAGACACTTTTCACCCGCAGCGGCAGCTATAAAATTGAGAAAGCTTCTTAGTTCCACTGCTTTTAGGATTGGATCCTCTCTGAGTTGTTGAATATATTTGCTGGTATGTGTAGCGGGGTTTGTGATGTTGTTGTAATACCCCCTGGTTTTCAGGATATCCGCAATGAATATGCATGAAAGAGATTTGCATACCCTGCCTCCATTGCATGCAAATGTCTTTCATGGATATCCTGAAAACCTGATCGGCAAGGGGTACTCCAGGACCGACTTGGGAAACACATACATAAAATACATCACGCACATGTAGAAACTAGACATGACTAAAATTATCCTCTTGCCCTCTGATATTCAGTACTATTTATTGGCCAGAATGGTTGCTAATTACTTAACCAGGTATGGGATTGAAACAATAAGCCTGGTGTTGGATATCATTCAATTCTTAATGTCACCAAAACAAACTCTGGAAAGGGTACACAGTCACCAAACATCATTGCACATGCCCTTCCTTCCTTCCATTTACAATGCGAGTTAAATACTCGGAATGTTATATAATGTAAAAATTTATAGGAGAATGAAACTTATCTTGATTGGCGATGTGCGCTGACTGTGGCACCTCCAGACACCATAAAACTAGTGCTTTGTGATTAAAATTCTGACTCCATAATAATCCCCAACGTGGAGCCACGTTTCACTTCAAAGCTTTTTCAAGGGAATTAATCTTCAATCTATCAAGAAACAGGGGAGATATCTAAATATGCTCCTCCCTGCTAACCAGCTAAATAGCGCTTAACCGGCTATCCGCCGATATTCAGTGGGGGATAACCGACTATTCCCCCTGAATATGCACGGTTAGCGCCTTGCAGATAGCCGGTTATATCGCCTGATATAGCTGGATAACTGCCGGTTTTTAAAGCCAGTTTAGCGGCCATATTTGGCTGCGTGAAAACGTGGCCAGTTTAAAGATAACTGGCTAAGTCTGAATATCGACTTAGCTGGTTATCTTTAACCAGATATTCAATGACGGTCACCAGAAATAGCCTGGCATTGAATTACTTGGCTCAGCACCAACCATGGGAATTTAACCAGTCTACCTCCTGCGGTCTTTAATATCTGCCCCTGAGACTCGATCAGATTTAAAAACTCAAGAGTAAAAGGAAAATGGGCAACAGTCGCTTGATATGACTTTTTTTAACTCTTGTAATATGTTTTTTTTTAATTAAATTCTCTCTCTTTCTCTCTCTCTAGCTTCAGGGCGCAATCATGGTGGCTTCCTGTTTCCAGATATTCGTAGGATTTTCTGGTCTGATTGGATTTCTAATGCGCTTTATCGGCCCTTTAACAATCGCCCCAACCATAACTCTAATTGCTCTGCCACTCTTCGAGACTGCAGGCAACGATGCTGGAACACACTGGGGAATCGCAGCCTTGTAAGTTTGGGGTAGATCTCCTGTTGATTAATAAAGAGATAAGAGTGCATTATAACATTACTAGCCGTTGAGCCCGTGAAAACGGGCTACTTTTGGAATGGGGGGGTTTCCGAGCCCCCCCCCCGGATTCGCCGCCGCCGCCGCCCCTCCACCCGGCCCGAGCAGCACTGTGAACTTACATCACCACGCAGCAGCAGGCACATCAGCAAAGCTGCCGTCAGGGCGGGCTTCCTTCTCTGGCTGTGTCCCGCCCTCGTGTGACGTAACGTCGGCAAGGGCGGGACAAAGGCAGAGAAGGAAGCCCAACGGCAGCTTTGCTGATGTGCGTGCTGCTGCGTGGTGATGTAAGTTCACAGTGCTCGGGCCAGATGGAGGGGCGGCGGCGACTCCGGGGGAGGGGGAGCGGTTCCGACGTCTGCAGCATGCCAGTAGAGACTTCCCTCTCTGTCCCGCCCCATCATCACGTATTGAAGCGGGGGCGGGGCAGAGAGGGAAGTCTCTACTGCGTATTTGCGAGTGAGTACGGTCACTCGCCGTTTATATGTTTGATGGGAGGCGAGAAAGCCAATTGGCCATGTGAATTACCAGTCATGATAGCATTTGTCCTACAAATTTAATTCAGTGCTGAGTTCAGTCCTAAAAGCTGAATTGTATAGTAAACAATTAAGAAAGTATGACCTGTAGCCTGATTTTGCTGATCAGTTAATGTCATAAGTAGATGCCTAGGAAGCATTTGCCTAAGAAAAGATGGCTGAAATGGGATGTTCAATAGCAAATGTAACAGGGTAGCACAATGTACCTTCTTATGCATTGGCAGGAAGAACATTCTGGGTCCCTGCTTCAGCGTGGTGCCCTGCATGTATACTCGCCCCCGGGGGTCACCCTCAGGCTCAGCGCATCAGCTAAACAAATGGCTGAAAAGTTGGTTGGCCGCTTGATAGCTTAAGGGATGATTGTGGCCTGAGCTTCCATACAGGGGTTTCAGATCTTTGTGGGGCTTCATACATGTTTTTTCCTCTCTATCCATTTTTCATAGGAAGGGGCATCTGGCTTCAAAAACCTTCACCATTAGAACATTGCATGTAGACTGCTCTATAAACCAAACCGTTTTGACCATATAACACCTTTACTGATTGAGCAACATTGGCAGAATCCAGTTTGAGATTCTCCTTTCGGCGCATAAATCTTTCTATTCTGGTTGCCCAGTTTATTTATTTAACCACTTTATGCCATATCAATCATTACGGTCCTTGGATTCCAATCTTCTTGTGGTGCCCATCCTTCAGGAAATTATAATGCCGTTGTATCGCTCCATGGTGCGACCGCACCTTGAGTATTGTGTTCAATTCTGGTCGCCGCATCTCAAGAAAGATATAGTAGAATTGGAAAAGGTGCAGCGAAGGGCGACTAAAATGATAGCGGGGATGGGACGACTTCCCTATGAAGAAAGACTAAGGAGGCTAGGGCTATACAGCTTGGAGAAGAGACGGCTGAGGGGAGACATGATAGAGGTATATAAAATGATGAGGGGAGTGGAACAGGTGGACGTGAAGCGTCTGTTCACGCTTTCCAAAAATACTAGGACTAGGGGGCATGCGATGAAACTACAGTGTAGTAAATTTAAAACAAATCGGAGAAAGGTTTTCTTCACCCAACGTGTAATTAAACTCTGGAATTCGTTGCCGGAGAAAGTGGTGAAGGCGGTTAGCTTAGCAGAGTTTAAAAAGGGGTTGGATGGTTTCCTAAAGGACAAGTCCATAAACCGCTACTAAACGGTCTTGGAAAAATCCAAAATTCCAGGAATAACATGTATAGAATGTTTGTACGTTTGGGAAGCTTGCCAGGTGCCCTTGGCCTGGATTGGCCGCTGTCGTGGACAAGATGCTGGGCTCGATGGACCCTTGGTCTTTTCCCAGTATGGCATTACTTATGTACTTATGTACTTATGTAAATTGGTATTTCAGTCATCACGTTCATCTGCTTTTGATTGTTTGGTCCCATATCTTTGCAACCAACTCCCTATCACCCTGCGTTCTGACCCTTCTTACAGGAGGTTTACACCTGTTTTTAATGACCCGGTTGTTTAACAGAAGTTTCTCGCTTTGACTTTTTCACTTACTTGTTTGATCCCCTTGTGCTCTGTGTTGTGTTTTAATTTGCATTATGGTATTGGTAATTATATTGTGCTATTCATTACTCCCTCCTTATGTGTTATGTCGGTGGGGGTGCAAAGACCATGCAGTTCCAGTGCTGGTAATGTTTAATATAACGCCGACACGGGGACATAGCCTTGAAACAGACAAACGGCGAAACACGATGTCATGTCGGACAAGAGAGCCCCTTGACAAGAAAGTCATTTTAAGTTAAGTACCAACCCATAGTAAATGCGTTTGCTTGAAAACTGCAGAGCAATTGAATACCTAAGGGTTAACAAAAATTGTTTAAAAAATAAAAGTTATAAAACCAGCAATAGAAACAACAAAGTAAATGAAAAAGATTTTCTTTAGAAGACCGGTGGCGAGTGGAGAGTGGTACGCAAAAAATGTTAAGTGTACCATAGCTCCGTAAAACTGAGGTCTTCGGAAAATTAGCAGAGATCTATAAATGCCAATATCCACAAACCCACTAATAAGAATTACTCAAGTGTTGTGAAAAGGGATTTGTGTTAAATATATGAGCGTTAGTGTGTTTATTAATATTAAGAACAACCATAATCTACAGAGGGTGAAGTGTGGAGACATTTTTTTTCTTCTGTGGATTACAAAGTAACAAACAAGGCCATTTGGTGGCCAGCACAAGCAAACAAGTTAAGCGCCCACTTCTTCCCCCTTTCTGGCCTGGTAATTGAAAGACAATGATAATCGAACGGGGCGCCCAAGTTTTCCTGAGGACGTCCTCGCAGGACGTCCCGGCGAAGGGGTGGGGGAACCCGTATTATCGAAACAAGATGGGTGCCCAAATCTCAACATTTAGGTCGACCTTAGAGATGGTTGTCCCCAATTTTCGGCCATAATGGAAACCGAGGACGCCCATCTCAGAATAGTCAGAAACTACCAAATCCAAGTCATTTGGTCGTGGGAGGAGCTAGCATTCGTAGTGCACTGGTCCCCCTGACATGCCAGGACACCAACCAGGTACCCTAGGGGGCATTGCAGTGGACTTCAGAAATTGCTCCCAGGTGAATAGCTCCCTTACCTTAGGAGCTGAGCCCCCCCCCAAAAAAACCCCAAACCCACTACTCACAACTGTACAACACTACCATAGCCCTAAGGGGTGAAGGGGGGCACCTACATGTGGGTACAGTGGGTTTCTGGTGGGTTTTGAAGGGCTCACATTTACCACCACAAGTGTAACAGGTAGTGGGGGGGATGGGCCTGGGTCCGCCTGCCTGAAGTGCACTGCACCCACTAAAACTGCTCCAGGGACCTGCATACTGCTGTCAGGGAGCTGGGTATGACATCTGAGGCTGGCAAAAAATATTTTAAAAGGTTTTTTTTAGGGTGGGATGAGGTTAGTGACCACTGGGGGAGTAAGGGGAGGTCATCCCCGATTTCCTCCAGTGGTCATCTAGTCAGTTTGGGCACCTTTTTGAGGCTTGGTCGCAAGAAAAAATGGACCAAGTAAAGTCGGCCAAGTGCTCGTCAGGGACGCCCTTCTTTTTTCCATTATCGGCCGAGGACACCCATGTGTTAAGCACGGCCCAGTCCCGCCTTCGCTATGCTTCCGACGCGCCCCCGTGAAATTTTGTCATCCCTGCGACAGAAAGAAGTTGAGGGCGCCCAAAATCGGCTTTCAATTATGCCAATTTGGGCAACCCTGGGAGAAGGACGCCCATCTCCCAATTTGTGTCGAAAGATGGGCGCCCTTCTCTTTCGAAAATAAGCAGTGACATTCCTGGGGGGGGCGGTGGGGGCGGTCCGCCCCGGGTGCACGCTGCTGGGGGGGGGGGGGTCCGCACGCCTGTCTGCTCCGCTCGTTCCTTGCTTCCTCTGCCCTGGAACAGGTTACTTCCTGTTCCGGGGCAGAGGGAGCATGGAACGAGCGAAGCAGACAGGTGCGCGGCACCCCCCCCCCCCCCCAGCAGGTAAAAATGCACCCGGGGGGGTGTCCTTTCGCCGGGGGAAGGTGTGTCCTTTCGCCGGGGGGGGGGGGGTATCGGCGATCCGCCCCGGGTGTCAGCCACCCTAGGATCGCCACTGAAAATAAGCCTGAATGAGTCATGGAGTGCACTGTTTTCGATAAGTGTGTTCAAAGAGGCCAGTTGGAAACTGTTAGGCTGCAGCAGGTTTCCATCTGTTGAGAAATAATTACCATGTGAAAGGGACAAAGCAACTGACAGGGAAGCAGACAGACAAGTTTCTTCTAGCCTGAAGGGATAGGAAAGGAGAATGACATAATGCAAGGTGAGAACTGGATTTTGACCCTTTGAAGTGAGATAAGGATTTATTTTTATTTATTGCATTTGTATCCCACATTTTCCCACCTATTTGCAGGCTCAATGTGGTTTACAGAGTTTGTTATGACATTGTCATTCCATGATATCACATACACTTAGTATTGTATAGAGATTAAGTAAGGGAAGAGAGAAGGAAGGTGTTAGGCAGGATAGTATGGAAGGTGGACTTTAGAGATTGGAAGGATTGGTGAGGTAGTTTTGTGAGGCTATGGGTTCTCTTTGTAGGCTTTGTTGAAGAGATGTGTCTTCAAAGATTTGCGGAAGTTAGTTATTTCGTCAATAGCTTTCAGGGCTGTAGGTAATGCATTCCACAGCTGCGTGCACATGTAAGAGAAGGTGTTGGCGTGTATCAGCTTGTATTTTAGTCCTTTACAGCTGGGGAAGTGCAGATTGAGAAATTTGCGGGATGATCTTGTGGCGTTCCTGGGAGGCAAGTCCACGAGGTTTAGCATGTAGATTGGGGCGTCTGCATGAATGATTTTGTGTACAATCGTGCAGATCTTGAACGCAATGCGTTCCTTGAGTGGGAGCCAGTGAAGTTTCTCTCTTAGGGGTTTTGCACTTTCGTATTTGGTTTTTTCCAAATATGAGTCTGGCGGCGGTATTCTGGGTTGTTTAACAAAAGGACTGAAATGTATCTTTTAAGGAAATGCAATATTTTTTTATGTACCTTTTGGCAATTGTCCCAAACAAATGACATATCCTATATGATGTATTCCTGGGAAAAAAACCAGTTCTTTGCACTTTGGGCTGAGAAACCCTTTATAAATGCCTGGTCTGAAAGGCAGAGGGGTCGCTGACCAGCTTCCTTAGTTTGTCTCAGCATTCTAAGGAATAGGTGACATGGCAGCTCCCTTTCCTTTATATTCCCTCACTACCCTGCTTTTTTATTGGCTGCTACTAATTTCTTATTATTTCTTATTTTTCACATTCTTGGGTAAGAATAAACTTTATTAATGTGAGAAGCTTCTTTTGTTTATAGTTGTTTTTGGTACTTATCAGGCCGGTGGTCCTAAGAAATCAGAGTTGGGGAATTTGTATGGGTGAGGTGCTGGGTTTTTGGTTCCGAGACCCAGGACCAACAGGCCCAAACAGTTATTGAGTTTTATTTCCCCCATCGTTATTAAATGTGTCCTGTTCCACATTGCAAACCACATTGATACTTTTTGTGACCCTGCAGTATAACAAATTTTACAAATCCTATATAATAATTCTCACCTCCAACATTCTATGCGTCTGCCTGCCTGTGTCCATAACTTTCTTCACAGATGGGCTCCGAAGCCCGGAGGGTTGGCGGCGGGAAGGGGGGCTCGCGAGGGTCACGGCAGGGGGGGTCCAGGGGTCAGGAACTCTGAGGGTGGGTCGGGAAATCGGAGGAAGGGGGGTCTGCACATCGTAGGGAGGGGGCAGGGAGGTGGGGTCTGGAACTTGGAGAGAGGGAGGTGGGGTCTGGAACTCGGAGAACGGGAGGGGTCTGGAGGAGGGGGTCTGGAATTCGGAGGGAGGGGTCTGGAACTGGGGGGAGGGGGGTTTGGATCTCAGGGGGAGGGAGGGAGGGGGTCTGGAACATGGAGGAGGGGACGAGAGGGGAGGAGGGGGGAAAATGCACCACCTGTACAAAAACCTTTTTAAAAAACGGGGGGACAACCCTGGAACTCGGAGGGAGGGAGGGGGGATAACGACCCTGGAACACGGAGGAAGGGGGGGACACTGGAACTGGGTGGGAGGGAGGGGCCCCAGGCACACACACTCTCTCTCTCACAGACACACTCGCAGCCACACACACTCACAGATTCACTCTCTCTCTCACACACAGTCACTCTCACACACATTCTCTCAAACTTACACACTCCAAGGAAAACCTTGCTAGTGCCCGTTTCATTTGTGTCAGAAACGGGCCTTTTTTACTAGTAAATAAATACTGACAGAGGAAGACCAGCATGGCCGCTGAGCCTGCCCAGAAAAGTTGTTGGAGTTATAAGCTACTGCACAATGCTGCTTACTGTCCCAAGCTGTTCCTAGAACTTTCCATCCTGACTGCACTGCATGTTCTCTTCTCATTCTAGGACTGCCTGCCTGATTATCCTGTTCTCTCAGTACCTCCGAAATGTGCCAGTCCCAGTCCCAACGTACAGCAAAGCGAAGAAGTGCCGGTCCTTCAAAGTCTACCTCTTCCAGATCTTCCCTGTGAGTGGCTGCCGAGTCGTAGAGGAGGGACAGGGGCAGCCTGACCATTAGGCCACCTGAGACGGGGGCCTCAGGCAGCACTCGAGCGGCATCTCAGGGGAGGCGACTTCGTGGCGTTTTACCTCGTCACAGTGACATTCCAAACCCGGCAGCGATTCCCATACACTGCCCTGCCTCCACCGGCACCCACCTCTTCCCTTTACGGTGGCCTCCTGAAGTAACTTCCTGTTTTGCTCAGGCAGCCGCACGAAAGGGAAGAGGTGGGTTCCAGCAGCAATATTCGAGGTGCAGTCGCACCATGAACCAATACAAAGACATTATAAAGTCCTCATTTTTGTTTTCCATTCCTTTCCTAAAGAGCCTAACATTCAGTTTACTTTCTTAGCTGCTGCCGCTGTAAGCAGAGGGTTTCAATGTATCGTCAACGACGACATCTAGATCCCTTTCTTTGTCTGTGACTCCTAACGTGGAACCTTGCATGACATAGCTATAATTCAGGTTCCTCTTTCCCACATGCATCACTTTGCACTTGCTCACATTAAACGTTATCTGCCATTTGGATGCCCAGTCTCCCAGTCTTGTAAGGTCCTCTTGTAATTAGGTACTTAGGTACTTTGAAATGTAACGTGAACAAATGAAAATGATGAATGTGAATGCTAGAAATGTTTTGCTGAAAATCAGTCTGCATACACAAATTTGCCGAATTTAAGTTTAAGTAACAGTTCAAGGTGTTTGAAATGTCTGCCGTTTGTTGTGACACAAACACAGGGATATTCTGTTTTGTCTGTCCTGATTAGATTGTAAGCTCTGTCGAGCAGACACTGTCTCTTACATGTTCAGTGTACAGTGCTGTGCAGGGGTTTAGGCAGACCTCGGCGAGAGGGGGGGGGCTAAAGCCCGAAGTGGGGGGGCACTGTTTAGCCACCTCTCCCTGCCGTCGACCCCCCCCCCCCGCCGCCGCAACTGCAAACCCCCCCCCCCGCCGCCGCCCGCCTGTCCCCGCCACCGCATCAGCTACCTTGTTTGCTGGCGGTGGTACCCAATCCCCTCCAGCCGAAGAGTCTTCTTCAGCACCGGTCGACTCCGGCGCCTTCGTTGTGCGATCATGTGTTTCTGATGCCTTACGTCCTGCACGGGGCTACATGCACGGTGCAGGACGTAAGGCATCAGAAACAGATGATCACACAACGAAGGCGCCGGAGTCGACCGGCGCTGAAGAAGACTCTTCGGCTAGCGGGGGTTGGGGACCCCTGCCAGCAAACAAGGTACCTGATGATGCGGCGGCGGCGGGGGGGGGGGGGATGGGGGGGCGGGGGGGGCAGCGATGGGGGGGTCAGATGTAGAGGGGGCCAGGGCGTAATCTGTGGGGACCCATGCCCCCGTGGCCCCATGTAGCTACGCCACTGGTGCTGTGTACATCTCGTAACGCTATAGAAATGATAAGTAGTAGTGGTAGTAATTTTCTTTTTGGCACCGACTATTTGAAATAACCCTTCCTTATAATCTCAGATTGGATTCTAATTATAAGAGGTTTAAATCAGTACTAAAAACATGTATTTTGAGCAAGCCTACAGAGTTTGTTTCTGAATACAAAATGAGCTACAGTGGGGGAAATAAGTATTTGATCCCTTGCTGATTTTGTAAGTTTGCCCACTGACAAAGACATGAGCAGCCCATAATTGAAGGGTAGGTTATTGGTAACAGTGAGAGATAGCACATCACAAATTAAATCCGGAAAATCACATTGTGGAAAGTATATGAATTTATTTGCATTCTGCAGAGGGAAATAAGTATTTGATCCCCCACCAACCAGTAAGAGATCTGGCCCCTACAGACCAGGTAGATGCTCCAAATCAACTCGTTACCTGCATGACAGACAGCTGTCGGCAATGGTCACCTGTATGAAAGACACCTGTCCACAGACTCAGTGAATCAGTCAGACTCTAACCTCTACAAAATGGCCAAGAGCAAGGAGCTGTCTAAGGATGTCAGGGACAAGATCATACACCTGCACAAGGCTGGAATGGGCTACAAAACCATCAGTAAGACGCTGGGCGAGAAGGAGACAACTGTTGGTGCCATAGTAAGAAAATGGAAGAAGTACAAAATGACTGTCAATCGACAAAGATCTGGGGCTCCACGCAAAATCTCACCTCGTGGGGTATCCTTGATCATGAGGAAGGTTAGAAATCAGCCTACAACTACAAGGGGGGAACTTGTCAATGATCTCAAGGCAGCTGGGACCACTGTCACCACGAAAACCATTGGTAACACATTACGACATAACGGATTGCAATCCTGCAGTGCCCGCAAGGTCCCCCTGCTCCGGAAGGCACATGTGACGGCCCGTCTGAAGTTTGCCAGTGAACACCTGGATGATGCCGAGAGTGATTGGGAGAAGGTGCTGTGGTCAGATGAGACAAAAATTGAGCTCTTTGGCATGAACTCAACTCGCCGTGTTTGGAGGAAGAGAAATGCTGCCTATGACCCAAAGAACACCGTCCCCACTGTCAAGCATGGAGGTGGAAATGTTATGTTTTGGGGGTGTTTCTCTGCTAAGGGCACAGGACTACTTCACCGCATCAATGGGAGAATGGATGGGGCCATGTACCGTACAATTCTGAGTGACAACCTCCTTCCCTCCGCCAGGGCCTTAAAAATGGGTCGTGGCTGGGTCTTCCAGCACGACAATGACCCAAAACATACAGCCAAGGCAACAAAGGAGTGGCTCAGGAAGAAGCACATTAGGGTCATGGAGTGGCCTAGCCAGTCACCAGACCTTATTCCCATTGAAAACTTATGGAGGGAGCTGAAGCTGCGAGTTGCCAAGCGACAGCCCAGAACTCTTAATGATTTAGAGATGATCTGCAAAGAGGAGTGGACCAAAATTCCTCCTGACATGTGTGCAAACCTCATCATCAACTACAGAAGACGTCTGACCGCTGTGCTTGCCAACAAGGGTTTTGCCACCAAGTATTAGGTCTTGTTTGCCAGAGGGATTAAATACTTATTTCCCTCTGCAGAATGCAAATAAATTCATATACTTTCCACAATGTGATTTTCCGGATTTAATTTGTGATGTGCTATCTCTCACTGTTACCAATAACCTACCCTTCAATTATGGGCTGCTCATGTCTTTGTCAGTGGGCAAACTTACAAAATCAGCAAGGGATCAAATACTTATTTCCCCCACTGTATGTTTACTTTCCCTGGGTGCAATGTACGTGACTGGGGATAACAGAATCGGGGGGAGAGATGAAGCTGCATTCGAGGTCACAGTCAGGAGAGAAGCAGTTTGGGGTCACAGAGTCCAAGGAAAGCCAGATGTGAATTTGTAGCTTTGACAGAGGGTGAAGAATGTGTGCATACACTCACAAGGCTTTATTTGTATAATTGGACAGGTACTTTTTGGGATCTCCATCTCCTGGATCCTTTGCTATGCGCTGACTGTTTATGATGTTTTCCCCACTGATCCCCAGAGATATGGACACGGGGCTCGCACGGACGTGAAAGGAGCGGTTGTCTACCAAGCCCCATGGTTCCGTTTCCCTTACCCAGGTATGGTGCACTAGAACTGGTTCTGATCTATTGGGGATCAATCATTTGCAGTCCTTCTTTGATTTTTTCACTCAACGAATAGTTAACCTCTGGAACTCTTTGCTGGAGGAGATGGTAACAGTGGTTAGCGTATCTGGGTTTAAAAAAGATTTGGACAAATTCCTGGAGGAAAAATCCATAGTCTGCTATTGAGACAGACATGGGAAGCAACTGCTTGCCCTGGGATTTGTAGTATGGAATGTTGCTACTCTTTCAAATTCTGCATGGAATCTTGTCACTCTTTAGGATTCCAGAATCTTGCTATTCTTTGGGATTCTACATGGAATGTTGCTACGTTTTGAGATTCTGCATCATAGAATCTTGTTACTCTTTAGGATTCCAGAACCTTGCTATTCTTTGGGGTTCTACATGGAATATTGCTACTCTGAGATTCTGCATGGAATCTTGCTATCTTTGGGGTTCTGCACGGAATATTGCTACTCTTTGAGATTCTGCGTCATAGAATCTTGTCACTCTTTAGGATTCCAGAATCTTGCTATTCTTTGGGGTTCTACATGGAATATTGCTACTCTGAGATTCTGCATGGAATCTTGCTATCTTTGAGGGTTCTGCACGGAATGTTGCTACTCTTTGAGATTCTGCATGGAATCTTATCACTCTTTAGGATTCCAGAATCTTGCTATTCTTTGGGGTTCTACTTGGAATGTTGCCACGATTTGGGTTTCTGCCAGGTACTTGTGACCTGGTTTGGCCACTGTTGGAAAGAAGATACTGGGCTAGATGGACCATTGGTCTGACCTAGTATGGCTACTCTTATGTTCTTATGAGTGGAATGTTGCTACTCTTTGAGATTGTATGTGGAATCTTGGTTCTCTTTGGGGTTCTACATGGAATGTTGCTACGTTTTGAGATTCTGCATCATAGAATCTTGTTACTCTTTAGGATTCCAGAACCTTGCTATTCTTTGGGGTTCTACATGGAATATTGCTACTCTGAGATTCTGCATGGAATCTTGCTATCTTTGGGGTTCTGCACGGAATGTTGCTACTCTTTGAGATTCTGCATGGAATCTTGTCACTCTTTAGGATTCCAGAACCTTGCTATTCTTTGGGGTTCTACATGGAATATTGCTACTCTGAGATTCTGCATGGAATCTTGCTATCTTTGGGGTTCTGCACGGAATGTTGCTACTCTTTGAGATTCTGCATGGAATCTTGTCACTCTTTAGGATTCCAGAACCTTGCTATTCTTTGGGATTCTACATGGAATGTTGCTACGTTTTGAGATTCTGCATCATAGAATCTTGTTACTCTTTAGGATTCCAGAACCTTGCTATTCTTTGGGGTTCTACATGGAATATTGCTACTCTGAGATTCTGCATGGAATCTTGCTATCTTTGGGGTTCTGCACGGAATGTTGCTACTCTTTGAGATTCTGCGTCATAGAATCTTGTCACTCTTTAGGATTCCAGAATCTTGCTATTCTTTGGGGTTCTACATGGAATATTGCTAATTTGAGATTCTGCATGGAATCTTGCTATCTTTGGGGTTCTGCACGGAATGTTGCTACTCTTTGAGATTCTGCATGGAATCTTATCACTCTTTAGGATTCCAGAATCTTGCTATTCTTTGGGGTTCTACATGGAATATTGCTAATTTGAGATTCTGCATGGAATCTTGCTATCTTTGGGGTTCTGCACGGAATGTTGCTACTCTTTGAGATTCTGCATGGAATCTTATCACTCTTTAGGATTCCAGAATCTTGCTATTCTTTGGGGTTCTACTTGGAATGTTGCCACGATTTGGGTTTCTGCCAGGTACTTGTGACCTGGTTTGGCCACTGTTGGAAAGAAGATACTGGGCTAGATGGACCATTGGTCTGACCTAGTATGGCTACTCTTATGTTCTTATGATTTCTGCTTTCAAGTGTTTCTTAATTTAATGACTGTGGCAAGAAGTCTCTGCAAGAAATGCATTACTACCTTATGCTTCTTCTTTTTTTTCTTTACATATGATTTTGAGAGATGCAACACAATGACAATGATTTAACTATAATTCAGACTGACAATCATCTTTATAGCAGAGAAAACAGGGTCATGACAGAACAAGACATAAGCTATAGTCAATTGGGGAGACAGACATCACAGATTGAAAAGTGCACATTCGGGGGGGTGGAGGGGAGGCTATAAGCTAGGTGCTCACATGTGCACCTACATTACTTGCCACTCATACACTTGTAAATACCATGCTCAATGTGCAGCAGCGGCTAAGAAAACAAATAGAATGTTAAGAATGTCACGATTTACATCCCGTTCAAACGTGATCTAAACGAAATCACCAATGAGATCAACCAAAGCCTCCAAATCATGCACTCCTGGGCGGATGCATTCCAACTGAAACTCAACGCAGAAAAAACACAATGTCAAGTACTCACCTCACAACACAACACAAACAGCTGCTCCACCATAACCACACCATACTGTTCTCTTCCCGTCTCACAAAATCTGAAAATTCTTGGAGTTACCATTGATCGAAACCTCACACTCGATGCTCACGTGAAGAATACGACGAAAAAGATGTTCCACTCCATATGGAAACTCAAGAGAGTAAAACCTTTCTTCCCGAGACATATCTTCCGTACCTTGGTACAGTCAATGGTAATAAGTCATCTGGACTCTTGCAACGCACTGTACGCTGGCTCCAAAGAACAGACTATCAAAAAACTCCAAACAGCCCAGAATACTGCCGCCAGACTCATATTTGGAAAAACTAAATATGAAAGTGCAAAACCTCTAAGAGAGAAGCTTCACTGGCTCCCACTCAAGGAACGCATTGCGTTCAAGATCTGCACGATTGTACACAAAATCATTCACGCAGACGCCCTAATCTACATGCTAAACCTTGTGGACCTGCCTCCCAGAAACGCCATAAGATCATCCCGCAAATTTCTCAATCTGCACTTTCCCAGCTGTAAAGGACTAAAATACAAGCTGACACACGCCACCACCTTCTCTTACATGAGCATGCAGTTGTGGAATGCATTACCTACAGCCCTGAGAACCATTGACAAAATAACTAACTTTCGCAAATCTTTGAAGACACATCTCTTCAATAAGGCCTACAAAGAGAACCCATAACCTATAAAACTTCCTACCAGCACACCCAGCTTTTAAAGCCCACCTTCTATACTATCCTGCCTAACACCCTCCTTTCACTACCCTTCTGAATCTTTGTACATTACGAATTTTATCTGACATCCTGGAATGACTATGTCATAACAAAACTCTGTAAGCCACATTGAGCCTGCAAACAGGTGGGAAAATGTGGGATACAAATGCAATAAATAAATAAAATAAATAAATAATGGAAAGCAAAAATGAGAATGTTATAATGATTTTTGTATCACTCCATGGTGTGACTGAACATCAAATATTGTACAATTCTCAGAAAAGATATGGCAGAATTAGAAAGGGTACAGAGAAGGGCGACGAAAATGATAAAGGGGATGGGACAACTTCCCTATGAGGAAAGGCTAAAGTCATGTTGCGTTCTACAGTATAGATTTATTGTATATTCATGAGTTAAAAGGTGTCTTTTCACAAAAACTGAGGAAAAGAATTCTAAAGAAAAGCAGATTCTTAACTGGCGACAACACTGTTCAAATGCCCATATTGTCTCACTTCCTCAAGATGAAATACAAGTTGAAAAGATGCTCAGGTGTTGCCAGCTTTACTTTAAAGGCAAGTTTGTACCCGTAAGAGACTCTGAGGTCTTTTCTCCTTAAGTAAAAACGAAGCAAAGAGAAAACGGAGTCATTTTTTTCTCTTTAAAGTAAAGTTGGCAACACATGAGCGTCTTTTCAAATGATATTTCATACTGTTTTAAGCACATGGGGGTATGGTTGCATGATGATTGTGGTGGTTCGCTTCCTCAAGGGGCAGGGTCCCATTCACAACACACGGCCTAAAGATCCCACTGCAGGGTAGTCGGAAAGTGCAGTGGGTTAATGTTACTGGATTTTAATATCTTCTGGATATTAATATCTTTAATATCAGAAGCTTAGCCGAGATTGGGTGGCGGAGCCAGTGGTGGGAGGTGGGGCTGGTGGGAGGCGGGGCTAGTGCTGGGCAGACTTCTACGGTCTGTGCCCTGAAAATGACAGATACAAATCAAGGTAAGGTATACATATAAAGTTGCACATATGAGTTTATCTTGTTGGGCAGACTGGATGGACCGTACAGGTCTTTCTCTGTCATCATCTACTGTGTTACCGTGTTACTACTATGTTACTATGTTTTTGCAGGCCAGTGGGGACTTCCAACCATCAGCCTGGCAGGGGTGTTTGGCATCCTAGCTGGCGTCATTTCGTCCATGGTGGAATCTGTAGGTGATTATTATGCTTGCGCTAGACTCTCTGGAGCCCCACCTCCTCCAAAGCACGCAATCAACCGCGGCATTGGCATTGAAGGTATTGGCTGTCTGCTGGCCGGAGCCTGGGGTACCGGGAATGGCACAACCTCCTACAGTGAGAATGTGGGAGCCCTGGGAATTACTAAGGTAATTACTATGTCATTAGCAAATGGCTGAAAGATATGCAAAAGTTGATTCTCCAGTATGACTCCAAGAGAATGTTCCATATTAGCATGACTACTTCAAGATTTTCTCCTTTTTGGCAATTGAAATATGTTGAAACAGCATGTGGTCCAGGTCCAGTGATTCAAAAGTGTATAATAAAATGTAATTTTTATCCTGTATCCAAAAATGTTACAGTTACTGGCACTGTGCCATCTTGACTTGCCATAAAGTATCACTCTAAGACTCCTTTTCCATTCTAGGGGTAATAAGATAGTGCACTTATACAATGACGTAGTTACAGGTGAGCCTGGGTAGGTACAGGCCCTCTCTGAATCCCTCCCTTTCCTGGTTTTTCTCAGCAACTTCGTGAGCAGTAGCAGCGATGCACATCCCCTGCCTGTGCCAGCCCTGCAGGCTTCCCTCTGCCAAGTCCCGCCCTCACTGACATCATTTCCTGTTTCCTTTCTAGTGAGACACAGTAGAAGGAAGCAGGTGCAAATGTATGTCGCTGTTGCTGCCCATGAAGATCCTAAGGTAGACGAGGGAGGGGGGGGGGGTGGTAGGGGGTTGCTGGGCTGCAGGTGGGGAGCAAATGCCGAATCTGGGGGTTGAGGAGGAAAGTTGCTTTGGAAGACCCATTCATCTTAACTATGGGCTTATCCAAAACGACATGCCTGGCTACACCACTGCCAGAGAGTGCCTGATAGGTCTATTTTATGAAGGAGCATAGGTGCCTGCCTTCCTGTGTAGACTGTTGGTTAATAGGGTACAAATGGTCCACCCAGTGGTGGTCTGGAGCAGGCTCTCAGGGGCTCACAAAAGTTGTTTGTTAAATTTTTAAGAATTTTGAGAGTCGGTTGTTAAAGTGGACCCTTCCAGGGCTGCCAAGAGCCGGAGCCAGGCCCGGGACAAGGCCGCCCCCGGCCCCCCCACCCGAGGTCGCCGCCCACCCGAGATCGCCGGGCCCCCCCCGCTGCCCACCCACCCAAGGTCGCCAGGCCCTCCCTCCACCCGCTACCGGGCCGGGCCCTCGGAACTAACCTTAAGCCGCCTTTCACCTTCACAGCAAGCAGCGGCAGGGCAGACCTCTCCTCCTTCCTTCCGTGCCCCGCCCTCGTGGACGTTACGTCAGGCGAGGGCAGGACACGGAAGGAAGGAGTGGCCTGCCCTGCTGCTGCTTGCTGCGAAGTGAGAGGAGGCTTAAGGTTAGTTCCGGGAGCGACGGAGGGCGAGCCAGGCGGCAGCGCCAGGCCCCCTGGAGGCCCGGGCCCGGGGACTTTTGTCCTCTGTGTCCCCCCCTCTCGGTGGCCCTGGACCCTTCCCATGGCTATTTTAACAAAGGGCTCCCAAAATGTGGGCTCAGGCCCCCTCCTAAATTCTCTTTTACTTTGCTGGGGGGATGCTGAGCCCTGCCAGCCAAGTAAATAGACTGCTGCTGCTCCCCGCTCCTTGTTTTCAGCTCTGAGCAGCAGGCTGGGACTTCTCGTGCAAGATGGATTTGTAGATGGTGTTGCTGTAGTTGGGTAGCTGGAGTAGTAAGTAGCTCCTGGTGCCTGGGTCGCATTCCTTGGAGATAGTTTGATCAGGTCTAGCATGTAGTCGGAAGCCATACGAAATAATATTTTGAAAATCAAGGTGCTAGTCTTTGGAACCAGTGTTGTTGCAAGTAGTGGGGTTACTCTGTCGTATTTTGACTTTTTGATTATTAGTCTTGCTGCTGTGGTTTAGACAGTTTGCAATGATTTTGGCAACCTACATATGCTGCGTTGCAATAGTCTAGTTGTGCTAATATCAGAGATTGGACTATGAGACGGAATGATTTTGGGGAGGAAATAGTCTCTGATCCTTCTCAGTTTCCATAAGATTTTAAAGCTTTTTGCTGTCACTGATTTTCGAGAGATAGGTGTTTGTCAAGAATGATTCCTAATATTTTTAGTTGTGGTTCATTATTTTGTTTGGTTGATTGTTAGAGTTTGGTATGGCGTGGGATAGCGTGGGCTAGATAGAACCAGTATTTTGGTTTTTATCTCGATTTAGTTTAAGTTTGAAAACTTTGGCCCATTCTTCCATGAGGTCAGTTCCTTCTTTTGCCTTACCTGATATCTCTGTGATATTTTTTTGATTGGTGCATAGATTGTGACATCAGCAGTGCCGTTCCTAGGGGGGCTGACACCTGGGGCGGATCGCCAATGCGCCCCACCCCCCGGGTGCAGCGCGACCTCCCCCCCCCCCCCGGGTGCCCGCCGCTGGGGGGGGGGGGGTGCAGCGCGCCTGTCCGCTTCCTTCGTTTCCATGCTCCCTCTGCCCCGGAACAGGAAGTAACCTGTTCCGGGGCAGAGGGAGCACAGAACGAATGTAGCGGACAGGCGCACGACACCCCCCCCCCCCAGCGGCATGCACCCGGGTCGGACCGCACCCCCCCCCCCCCCTTGGTACGCCACTGGACATCAGCATAGATATATGGATTGAATCCCATTTTCTCCAGTTTCTTTCCAAGTGGTAGATAGGATTTAGCCTCTTCTCGGGGAAATGCCTGGCCTTACTGCTTCCTGCTTAGTTTATTTAATTTATTGGGATTTATTAATCACCTTTATGAAGAGAGATTTCCCCTAGATCTTATGGTCCCCACCTGTAGAACCAAACGGAAGCACTCTTGCCCCACCTAATGGTTACATTTTGTATTGCATCTATCTTAAAGGGCCACTCACTACAAGCATCACCCACAGCTATATGTTATGAGCAGGATTACTGTAGATTTTACCCAGAGAGTTCTGCTATCTTTTTCTCCTTCCTCTACTGTTTGCAGGTGGGAAGCCGGATGGTTATCATAGCTGCTGGAATCCTGATGATTCTGTCTGGCATATTTAGCAAAATCGGTGCTGTTTTTGCCACAATCCCAACGCCTGTGATTGGAGGAATGTTTCTAGTGATGTTCGGGATCATTGCTGCTGTTGGCATCTCCAACCTTCAGGTAATTCACTTGTCCCCAGGATTGCTTCACTTGATGCAGTGAACTGGCTGAGTTTAGAAGCAGCAGCTCAATGAGAAGGACTGACACCTAGTGGTTAAACTGGAGATATTCCTCTAAAGATGGAAGTTGGCGGTGAATTAGCTGCATTCTTGCATCACCCCAAAACAGGGGTTCTGAGCCCAGTCCTCAGAACAACCAGGCCAATCTGGTCTTCAAGACACCCACAATCAATATGCATGGAATAAATTTGCATGCACTGCCTCCATTGTATGCAAATCTATCTCATGCATATCCGTTGGGGGTATCCTGGAAACCTCTGACAGGCTACATAAGTACAAAGGTATTGCCACACTGGGTCAGACCAAAGGTCCATCAAGCCCAGCATCCTGTTTCCAACAGTGGCCAATCCAGGTCAGAAATACCTGGCAAAGATCCCATAAAAGTTCAATACATTTTATGCTGCTTATCCCAGAAATAAGCAGTGGATTTTCCCCAAGTCATTTTAATAATGGTCGAAACCTGTTTTAAACCCCGCTAAGTTAACCGCCTTTACCACATTTTCTGGCAACGAATTCCAGAGTTTAATTACACATTGAGTGCAGAAACATTTTCTCCAATTCGTTTTAAATTTACTACTTTGTAGCTTCATTCCATGCCCCCTAGTCCTAGTATTTTTGGAAAAAGTAAACAAACGATTCATGTCTGGATGTGTTATGTGGACTGGGTTAAGAACCCCTGTATTAAAGGTTTTAGTCCGTGTACTCATTTCAGAGGAAACTTTGCTGAAGTAGACTATGGTTGTGTGTAGTAGGCCTCTGTGTATTTTATCAGGGGCATTTTTGAAAGAGAAGGGTGCCCATCTTCCGACACAAATCAGGAGATGGGCATCCTCTCAGGGTTGCCCAAATCGGCATAATCGAAAGCCGATTTTGGGCGCCCTCAACTACAGTCCGTCGCAGGGACGACCAAAGTTCACGGGGGCGTGTCGGAGGCGTAGCGAAGGCGGGACTGGGGTGTGCTTAAGAGATGGGCGTCCTCGACCGATAATGGAAAAAAGGGCATCCCTGACAAACATTTGGTCGACTTTACTTGTTCCATTTTTTTTCACGACAGCCTCAAAAAGGTGCCCGAACTGACCAGATGACCACCAGAGGGAATCTGGGATGACCTCCCCTTACTCCCCCAGTGGTCACCATCCCCCTCCCACCCTAAAATATATATATATTTTTTGCCAGCCTTTATGCCAGCCTTAAATGTCATTAGCTCCATGATACCAGTATGCAGGTCCCTGGAGAAGTTTTAGTGGGTACTGCAGTGCACTTCAGGCAGGCGGACCCAGGCCCATCCCCCCCCCCATCTGTTACACTTGTGGCGGTAAATGTGAGTCCTTCAAAACCCACCCGAAACCCACTGTACCCACATCTAGGTGCCCCCCATCATCCATAAGGGCTATGTTAGTGGTGTACAGTTGTGGGGAATAGGTTTGGGGGGGGGGGGTTGGGGGGCTCAGCACCGAAGGTAAGGGAGCTATGCACCTGGGAGCAATTTGTGAAGTCCACTGCAGTGCCCCCTAGGGTGCCCGGTTGGTGTCCTGGCATGTCAGGGGGACCAGTGCACTATGAATGTTGGCTCCTGCCACGACCAAATGGCTTGGATTTGGTCGTTTTTGAGATGGGCGTCCTTGGTTTCCATTATCGCCGAAAACTGGGGACGACCATCTCTAAGGTCGACCATCTCAACATTTAGGTCGACCATCTCTAAGGTCGACCTAAATGTTGAGATTTGGGCGTCCCCGACCGTATTATCGAAACAAAAGATGGACGCCCGTCTTGTTTCGATATTAGCGGCTTCCCCGCCCCTTCACGGGGCCGTCCTGCGGGGACGCCCTCAGGAAAACTTGGGCGCCCCTTTCGATTATGCCCTTCCATGTGTTCATGTCTGAGTGCTTATACTGTGTTTGGGTGGGTTCATACCCTGGTGCATTTGGATATAGCTGTGTGTTATCTCATACTACCCCTCTCCTCAAGTCGCTTCACTGGCTCCCTCTCCGTTTTCACATCATGTTCAAACTTCTTCTACTAACCTATAAATGTACTCACTCTGCTGCTCCCCAGTATCTCTCCACACTCGTCCTTCCCTACACCCCTTCCCGTGCACTCCGCTCCATGGATAAATCCTTCTTATCTGTTCCCTTCTCCACTACTGCCAACTCCAGACTTCGCGCCTTCTGTCTCGCTGCACCCTACGCCTGGAATAAACTTCCTGAGCCCCTACGTCTTGCCCCATCCTTGGCCACCTTTAAATCTAGACTGAAAGCCCACCTCTTTAACATTGCTTTTGACTCGTAACCACTCGCCTCCACCTACCCTCCTCTCTTCCTTCCCGTTCACATTAATTGATTTGATTTGCTTACTTTATTTATTTTTTGTCTATTAGATTGTAAGCTCTTTGAGCAGGGACTGTCTTTCTTCTATGTTTGTGCAGCGCTGCGTACGCCTTGTAGCGCTATAGAAATGCTAAATAGTAGCAGTAGTAGTAGTAATCTCATACAGATGCCTGTGTGTCACTGTGTAGTTACTGCAAATGCTGGGGAGTTCTCTAACGCTGGATCATTTTTCCCCTCTAGTTTGTTGATATGAACTCTTCTAGAAATATATTTATCACTGGATTTTCTATATTTTCGGGACTTGCCATTCCTGGCTGGGTACACAAGAATTCCAAATATCTGGAAACAGGTAGGAAAACCAGCAAGATGCTAGATTTGATCAGCAATGTAGACTTTGTGGCAGCTTAAAATATATATTTTTTGTCCCATCTCACTTATCCACGTTCTTAGCCTCTAAAGCAGGCTTGTCTAACCTTCTTTTATTGGATGCCACATTTTATATTTTGTAACATTCGGAGGCCCGAACATGCACCATCATATTTTGCCACGTTTTATGAAATAGTGGTAAAATACAAAAGTGCATTGCCCCCCTCTCCCCACAGCCTTCATCCAGTCTCTCTCTCTCTCTTTCTCTCTCATGTACCCCCTCGTCTTTACCCACTCTCTTTCCTGTCATCTGGTTTCAGCTGCAGAGCGGGAATCCTGCTTCCCCACCGTGACACAGCTCTCTGCAAGCTTGCTGGAAGTTCGAGTTGGTGTCATAGTTTGAAGTCTCAGAAGACTGGGAACTGCAAGACCCATCTGAAGTTCTGGTACCACATAGCTCAAACTTACAGCCAGCCCAGTAATTGTGAGGAAGCAGGAATCCCGCCATGAGCACCAACCTTTCTGCCAACCTTCTGAGGGCCAGAAAAAAAAGTACTTGTTGGGCTGGATAGTGGCCCGTGGGCTGTAGGTTGCACATGAATGCTCTAAAGATTAGTTGCGAGAGGTGCCGAGGCTTTCTCTGATGTGGTTGCTTCTTGAAATAGCTCTCATATTATAGGTATTCTTGAACTTTGGATGAATGCCATTTTCCTTTTCCTTTAGTATTCTTGGTCGTTAACCTGTATAATAATAAACCTTTGAAATCTTGGATCTCTATTGTAGTGGACTGTATGGGAAGTTAAGAGGATTTCTGCCTGGAAATAACTACTACTACTACTTATCATTTCTATAGCGCTACTAGACGTACGCAGACCCTGCTCGACAGAGCTTACTATCTAATTAGGACAGACAAACAGGACAAATAAGGGATAAGGACAAAGAGTAGCAAGATTCCGGAATCCCAAAGAGTAGCAAAGATTCCGGAATCCCAAAGAGTACTACTACTACTACTTATCATTTCTATAGCGCTACTAGACGTACGCAGCGCTGTACACTTGACCATGAAGAGACAGTCCCTGCTCGACAGAGCTTACAATCTAATTAGGACAGACAAACAGGACAAATAAGGGATAAGGACAAAGAGTAGCAAAGATTCCGGAATCCCAAAGAGTAGCAAGATTCCGGAATCCCAAAGAGTAGCAAGATTCCGGAATCCCAAAGAGTAGCAAAGATTCCAGAATCCCAAAGAGTAGCAAGATTCCAGAATCCCCTATTGCTGTCCTGGGATGTCAGGGGGACCATTCTACTAAAAATGCTGGCTCCTCCTATGTCCCAATGGCTTGATTTTGGACGTTTTGCACTTGGACGGTTTTCTTTCAAAAAATGGCCCCAAAACAAAAACGCCCATAGTATTTTCAAACACAAAAGATAGATGTCTATCTTTTTCGAAAATTACCTTCTTTCCTGGTCTGAATTTGGACGTTTTTGTAAAACCTCCAAATTCTGATTTAGCCGTTCTATCAAAAATGCCCCGCCACATGAACATGACAGATGTCTCCATTCCTAGCCAACAAGATGTGGGACACATTACTGTATTTCTTGTAATTTTATTTATTTATTTATTTAGGAATTACACAACTTGATCAAGTGATCCTGGTGCTTTTAACCACTGGCATGTTTGTGGGTGGTTTCTTTGGATTTCTGCTGGATAACACCATTCCAGGTACGCTTCCCCTCTACATCAGCAGTAATCTGGGAGTCTGCGTCAAACCTGAAACTAGCAGGCTGCTATAAAATGATATTGCATGGCCGTAACATATCTGCAGTGCAATTGACAGTACAAGAGTTCATTGCAATGACAATAGCGATGACAGTACAGATTGGTTGCAAATTCTAAGAAAATGACCTTTACTTTCTGTCTTACTCTAGGAACTAAGGAAGAGCGAGGAATCCTGGCCTGGAGGAAGGACTCTGGGGACGAGTTTGATGATATTTTGGATGCTGGAGAAGTCTACAGTTTTCCATTTGGGATTGGCAACAAATGTTGTACTAATTCCTGGCTCCGTTATCTACCGTTTTGCCCAACATCCACATCCCAAGGCCCTCAGACACAGGATATAAGCACTGCTCTGTAGAACAGATACAACTTCAACACAGAGTTGGACACAAAGCACTGACATAAACTGGACATTGCCCATTGTGGGCCCCAGCTGAGATGCATTCATTAAAGCGATGCCTATTCTGGAGAGCTCTAAGTACCAAGATTTAATACTATTATTTATAAAGAAGCTGAAATAAAATTGTGAGTTTTCAGGCAGGCTTGGCCACGCTTGAAATCTGCTCCTTACACAGGAGAGTGTGGTCTCTGGAAGCTGATGGACTAGAGGATCCGAGGCTGCATGGTTTTACCTGACGTAAGTCTTATCAGACCAATCTGATCAATCTCTTTGGGTGACCAGAGAGCTGGATCGGTGGAGAGTGCTAGACATTGCATAATTAGATTTCAGCAAGACCTTTGACACTGTTCCACATCGATAACATATAAACTGAGCACCTTTGGTATGAGCCCTAAAGCAATAGACTGGTAAAGTGGGAGACAACAAAGGCTACCGATACTGTTTATAGGGCCCTCCCTTCTTGCCTCTAAAGGGAGCTGAACAGAAGAGACTAGAAAAAGCAAGCCTTTCTAACCGAGAGACTAGGCCGGGCCCGGGGCAAGGCCGCCTCCCGTGGCTCCCCCTCCCGCTGCAGTCCGCGGTCTCACCTGCCTGCCTCCACAGCTCCGGGCCCCCTTCATTCAAAGCGGCAGTCACAGATCGCGTCTCTTCTGGCCTTCCCTCCCTGTGTCCCGCCCTCGTCTGATGTAACTTCCGGTTTCCGCGAGGGCGGGACACAGGGAGGGAAGGCCAGAAGAGAGGCGATCTGCGACTGCCTCTTTGAATGAAGGGGGCCCGGAGCCGTGGAGGCAGGCAGGTGAGACCGGGGACTGCAGCGCCGGCAGCCGGGCCCCCCTTGGAGGCCTGGGCCCGGGGAATTTTGCCATCCCTACCCCCCCCCCCCCCTCAATGGCCCTATTTCTCACAAAGGGAAAACACTTGAAGAGTTCAGTTCTTTCTGTTTTATAATAATGCTAAATTTTATTAGAGTAAATAAATGATTACAATAAAAATTCTTTTATCCCAGTATTATAGAAAATTGAATTCTTATTTATATCAGTCCAAATTTCAGTATAAGGAAAATAAAATCAATCTCTCCCTCTCGCCCTCCCTCTTTCTTTCTCTCTCTGTCTTTCTTTCTCTCTCTCTCTCTCTCTCAGTTTTCCCTTCGGAAGATGTCAGACTACTGAAGCTTAGTTTTGTCCAATCACTTTAATGCCTTATAATTTCTCTCTTACTTATCTGGTATTCTTCAACTCTGACCTCTAAGGTCACCTTCACATAATTCTGTTTCTTTGGTATTTTTCTCAAATATTCATCATTTGCTCTTTGTAACTCCAAATCTCCCTGAATATCTTAACACTCATGTTTCCTTCACTGAAAATGTCCCCCTGTGTTATGTATAAGCCTGTTTGACACAAATAAACAGACAGAGTTTGTTAAAGTTTATAGCCCATTACAAGAGGTTAAGCAAGCCTGTCTATAGTCTGTGAGAAAACCAAGACTACTACATAAGAAAAAGGAATGTTAAACACAGGGGCGTAGCCAGACACCCAAGTTTGGGTGGGCCTGGACCCAAGGTGGGTGGGCAGAACTCCGCCTTGTCCTACAAGTGATTTGGTTTCTCCCTCTCGCCTGCATGCCATAAGGTCTTTCAAACATCCCCTCTCCCCCGTATACCTTTTAAATAGCAGATTTTCACTGGCAGCAAACAGTTGTTGGGAGATTTTGACTGGTGGGGCTTGGGGTCCCTGCCAGCCACATTATAGGTATGCTGCTACTTGGTGGGCCTGGGCCCACCCCGGCCCACCCTTGGCTACGCCACTGGTTATACAAGGCTGACTGATTTGAAAAACCAAACAGCTCTATACAGTACTGGTAAATGGAGTTCATTGAAAGGAAAATGGGGGGGGGGGGGGGGTGCCAGTGGTGTGCCACAGGGATCAGCCCTCAGTTCAGTTTTTTGCTTACCATAAGCTTTTCTACAAATCATACCAAAATCTGCAAGAGGGTAGATACATGGAAAGTGTGGATAATAAGGAGGAATCGGGTGAAGCCAAGGTCTCCAAACTTATCAAGAGAAAGGCCACACAGGCCATTTCAAATCATAGAAAGGGACGGGGGGTGGGGGGAGGGCATATTGGAGTTTGCTAAGTGGGGTGAAGTTCTTGAGAACAGGGTTTGTGGGTGACGGTATCTGATGATCTTCAAGTGGCCAAATAGGTAATTAAGGCAATGGTTAAAAAAAAAATTGGAAGGATGCTTGGGTGCATACAGAGATCAATATCCAGCAGGAAGAAAGAGGTGAAAGTGCCTCTGCATAAGTCTCTGGTGAGACCTCATTTAAAGGACTGTGTACAATTCCAGAGACTGCACTTTCAACAGGATAACAGGATGGAGTCAACGGTCAAAATCAGAATCCATGTTTAAAGCAGTGGTGTCGCTACGGGGAGGGGGGGGGGTTTACGGGGGCCTGGACCCCCCCAAATTGGCTCTGGGGCCCCCGGTTTGGCTGGTGGGAACTAGCACGGCGGTTCTGCAGTAGCCCGACGGTAGTTCTGGGTGGGTGTATGCCAACCCTTTAGTAAAAGAGCCCTCAGGAGACGTAGTAGTCCACGTGGGCCAGGATACAGCACACAGGGAGGTCTAAACATCAGCGGAAGGCCAGGAGCAGCAGCCAAGATGGTAGAGAAGGTCTAGACAGATGGGGAGATTGGGGGGGGGGGGGGGGGGGGGGAAAGAGAGAGACTGGTGGTAGTACATGAAGCTCTCTCATGATGCTGTGAAATGAAGCAGCCTTACGCCATAATAACCATAAACAAGTTTCTTTTAATTTTATCTAGGCAGGAACATTAAAAATAGTTTTTACATAAAACGCTTTTTGTACAAATTATGTTATTTCAAACATGCGGAGTACAGTTTCACCTTACAGAGTGAATTAATGCTTGGGATGGGCCAGATTATTTTGGGAAGATTACACATACGCAATATCCACCATAATCTCTTTGCTTCTTTGGTACAGTTTCTTTACCGTTCCCTATCTCACTGTTACCGGTCACGTGAACGAGACGGAAAACAATCAGCATATATGAAAAGAGACGAGATAACTTTGCCCAGTGTGGGATTCCCATGCTCAACTTTAAAAAAAACAAAAAACTCCTATCTACCACTTACCAGGCAGAACCTCGAGAGACCCTGTCAGAGGAAGTTAAAATCAAACCCCCTAAAAACTGAATCATGTTAGTAGCACTTACTTAACATCACTTAAATTTACTATTTTTTTTTGGTCCTTAATTTACTCCTAAAAATGTGAGAGCTTTGGGGCTGGGCAGCGTCATGCTGCGACAGTCGATGTTTCATTACAACCGCGGTAGGCAGAAACTCAAATTCTGCCACAGCTGATAAATAAATTGATCTGGTTGCTGATTTAATACGTATTATCGCTGCTGGTGCAGCCTGGCCCAGATCACACCTGCAAAGAGATGCCTGAGAATCTTAAAACCAGAGAGTAAGACGCAATGAAAGGCATGAACAGCGACACCTAACTCAGGCCGTCTTTTACTAAGGCGCACTCATGTTTTTAGCAGGTGCAAAAATTGTGGGCGCGCTAAACATTACAGACGCCCGTAGGAATGCATTGGCCTCTCTAACATTTAGCGTGCCCCAGGGGCGTAGCCAGACTTTGGCGGGAGGGGGGTCCAGAGCCTGAGGTGAGGGGGCACATTTTAGCCCCCTCCCCCGGGCGCCACTGACCCCCTCCGCCACCACCAACTTTGCCCCCCCCCCCCCGCCAACAACCCTCTCGACCCCCCTCCCGCCGCCAACCCGCCATTGCCTACCTTTGCTAGTGGGGGACCCCAACCCCCGCCAGCCGAGGTCCTCTTCTTCCCGCAAAAGGCTTCCTTCTGTTTCTGACGTCCTGCCTTTTGCGGGAAGAAGAGGACCTCGGCTGGCGGGGGTTGGGGTCCCCCGCCAGCAAAGGTAGGCAATGGCGGGGGGGGGGGTCGAAAGAGTCGTCGGCAGGGAGGTCCAGGACCAAATCTATGGGGGCCCAGGCCCCATGTAGCTATGCCACTGGTGTGCCCACAATTTTAGTGCTCGCCAAAAATGTGAGCGCGCCTTAGTAAAAGACCCTCAAAGTTTTATGTTTTCCATTCTCACTTTACCACCCTTAACAGTGTCCCTCTAAACCGCGATTCTTTTCCCCATTTTTAATACCCCAACAGCACAGTTCTTTGAGCTATAACGCAAGCCAAACTCACCCTGGAAGGAAGCCACCTACAAATGCGAACACTGCTTTGACGGCTAATGTTTGACTGAACAGTGGTCAAGAACATTTTATAAATAAAAATATAAATATATTTAAAAAAGCACTCGTTATTAGTCTAGAGCAGGAGTTCCAAATCCAGTCCTCGGGTCACAACCAGCCAGTCAAGGTTTTCAGGATACTCACAATGAATATGCATGAGATAAATTTGCATACAGTTTGGACTGAGAAATTTAAAACCATTATAGAGTTGGAAAAATTGATTGATAAACGTAAGGGGAGATATAATCCAGAGGCTCCTGAATGGATTCATCTAACAGATATTGAGGGGGTTTACGGGGGTTTGGGCTGTTGGGGGAATAAGTTGTTGAGGGGTTCGTGAGGGGGGGGGAGGGTGAGAGGGGGACTCTGTAACTTGGAGGGGGGGGCGGACTCTGGAACTTGGAAGGCGGGCCAGGCAACTGGGAGGGAGGGGGAGAGGGGGGGGCAACGACCCAGGAACTGGATGGGTGGGTGGGTGGGGTGGGAGGGAGGACGGACTCTTGAACTTGGAAGGGGGGCTGGCCGGACACTGAAACTGGGAGGCAGGGAGGGAGGGGGCCCCTGGCACACACTCTCATTCTCACACACACTCGCATACAGTCTCACTCTCTCTGTCACACACACTCACACATTCACTCTCTCTCTATCACACACTCACTCTCACACACACTCCGAGGAAAACCTTGCTAGCGCCCGTTTCATTGGTGTCAGAAACGGGCCTTTTTTCCTAGTGTTAAAATAAAAATTCATTTGTTGCAATGTCATATGCTGGAGCCAATGGCTCATTATTATGTTTGAAATGTTATTTCAATAAAAATTCAAAGTTAAAAAAAAAATTTGCATACAGTGGAGGCAGTGCATGCAAATTTATCTCATCAACGTTCATCGTGGATATCTTGAAAACCAGGTGCCCAAGGACTGGGTTGAGAACCCCTAGTCTAGACCAGTGTTTCCCCAAAGTCCGGTTTTGGACTACCCCCTTGCCAGTCAGGTTTTCAGGATATCCACAATAATATGCATGAAAGAGATTTGCATATAATGGAGGTAGCGTATGTAAATCAAGTTCGTGCATATTCGTTGTGGACATCTTGAAACCCGACTGGCAAGGGACTTGGGGAAACACTGGTCTACAGCCAACAGAGGTCTGCCAAATTACTCTGGTCCAGGAGTGACGTGCTTGGCCAGTCCTGGCTTCAGACTTACATCCCACTGCCCTGTGGTGTTTGCAGTGCCTGACTGTATCCATGGACATCAGAGCTGCAAGTCTTATGGTTTATTGTGTAGGTTTTAAAAAAAAACAACCCTGCACCCTTCCTATAACTGTTACCAGTAGGCTGGATGAGTTGTAATCAATTGGCATTAAATTAGATTCTCACAGGGATGGGTGGAGACGGTTAGATTTTCTCAGGAATGAGTTAGATTTCTGTCCCGTGCAACTCTCTACCCTAGAGTAGAGGGGGTGGAGGAAGGGTGCAGATTTGACTGCATTCCCCCCCCCCCCCCCCAGTACCCAATTGCTGAGTTAGACTGTTGAGTTAAAAAAAGGGTGTTAAGTACAGAGTGAACAGAATAAACTCCCTCAATTGTGATACTTCTTCCTGGGGAACTAAACTGTTTTTTCTTTTTAGTCGGCATGTTTATGGACAGGAAATACTGTCTAATGAGCATGACGGGCCTGGAATCCCAGGTCCTAAGAAAGAAATGCAAACAGTAAAGAATACTTCCTTATTCTTCACTGCAGCCTCTTTGTACTTTATGAAATAATACAAAAATCCAACACATTTACAAATGGAGGGGGATGAATTTGTAGAGGATACCTGATCTGTTGTGCTCCCTAAAGACTGGGGCTGGAATACCTATGCATAAAGATATTTGACCTCCAGTTCAGATATCCACCTAAGTGTCCCTCTGGTGACAGTCACAGTGTAAAACAGTCAGTGAAGCCTGAAAAGAGAATGTGAGTCTTGGGCTGTTTATTTCTAGCTGATTACCAAAACACATCCTGAGCTTTTCATGCTGTATTCGCTGTGCAGCACTAGTGGGAAAAAAAATGGACAAAATTTTCCCAGTGTTAACTGAGTAGGTATGAATGACACAGGACTTGCATATCCCCTGGATAGGGCCTTCTGCATTTCCTAAAATACGCTTTCCCTTTGTAAATGTATATATAAGTTTGTTCTCAGAGCCAGACCTGGGCTCCTGGACGTATCCAGGCACTGCTCAAATTTTGAGCACTGCAGTCTGTTGGCCTCATTCACCATAAAACACGTGGGCCTCAGAGTCCCACAAAAAAACACAGTTGTAAAAACTTTGAAACAATCCATTCTGCAAGGGGAAAGGGGGGGATATTAACAGAATTATTTCAGCATTGAGAGAGAGACAGCTTGTTGCATGGTGCTTATCTACAAATCTTCATCATCAAAAGTTTCTGTACAACGCAGCATCACTGTCTCATAATCAAACTGAAGTCCCATGTCCTGTAAAACATCAGAAATGCATGTTATTTTGCACAGCTTCCTTTCTTTCCCGCTGTCCTGAGCCAAGAGCATTCTGGGGTCTGTAGTCTGTAACGCTTCCAGGGCCAGATTAAGACAGGCAAACTACGCATGTGTCTAGGACCCAAAGGTTTTGTGGGAAGGGGGGGGGGGGGGGGCTGTCAGATGTGCTCAGGACTCAGGAGGCTACGATTGACAATGTGTGAGTTTTTCAGATTTATAAATTAACTGACTCAAAACCAGAAGGATAGTTAAAAGTGTCTGGATATTTTTCAGAGTTTAGCCCTCTACAGCTGTCCAATCCTCTCCCTTCCAATGCAGAGACTGTGATAGGATAATGAAGGAGGGACTGAGCTACAAGTGTTGTTGGCGGGGAGGGGGAGTTCTGCTTGGGGCCCAGAGTGTCTTGGGGGAGAAGGAGGGGAGAGGGGAAGTTGAGAAGGAATAGGAATGTAAGCAGAGTGAGGAAAGATGCGAAGGGGCTGCTGCTGGCTGAGCAAAAGCTGGCAACCAATGCAAGAACTTTTATATGATGGTGGGCAGAGCTGGTTGGTTGGGTGGGGGGCACTGACCGAGGCACCGATGCACAATGAGCTGCAAGGATCCCCCTTTGTGCATTGCTAACTGTTTGAGAGTTCAAGCTGTCAAATAAATTTGACAGTTACAATGCACCGGACCCCAACCTCCCCCCCCCCCCCAGCACACCGACAAAATTCCCTGGTGGTCTAGTGGACCCCAATGCCTCCTGCCCCCCCCCCCCACCTTCTAATCCCCTCCGACAAATTTCCCTGGTGGGCCAGTGGACCGCACATCCCCCCGATGCCTCCCAAAACCCCCCTGACAAAACTTCCTGGTGGTCCAGTGGATCGCCCCCCCCCCCCCTAAAAAAGCAACTGACTCTGGTGGTCTAGCGACCCCCCCTCCCACCCCCGGTACCTTAAAATAGTTGGGCAGGAGAGCAGGAGCAACAGCTCCTCCCTCCTGCCTTGGTGCCCCCGCTTTCAAAATGGCGGCACCCAGTCCCTGCCCAGTGCATTCTGGGATGCAGCATGCAGGGATAATTAGTGTGTGGCCATTATTGCAAAAAAAAAAAAAAAATGGAAAATGCCTGCCATTTTACAGCCGTGCTCAAAGTGGCCTTAGTGTGTGGGAAACCCACGTTCTAGTCATAGCACAGGTAGGGTTACCATATTTGGTCCCCCAAAAAAGAGGACACATGCCCTGCCCCACCCCACCCCCTTTCACACCCTCGCACAGCCCCCTGTCATATAGTCCCCTCCCCCTGTCACACACCCTGTCACCTCCACTCCCCTCCCCGTCACCCCCGTTCCCTTACTCTACTGCCCTGGTGGTCTAGTGACCTCTTTGGGGCAGGAAAGAGCCCCCTCTTTGCTGCCCGGAGCGCTGCCCTGCACCCAAGCACCAAAGGGGATGTGGCCATGGGAGGGGCGTGGGCGGGTCAGGGGGGGCGTTCCAATGAATTACACACAGCTTTACAGAATTTGGAGGCCGTGCGCCCAAGTTGGGTGCCAGGACTTACATCAGGTTATCAGCTGGCATAAGTCCTCGCGGCCAAAACTGGGCACGCGAATGCCCCACTAGGCGCTATTCTAGAAAGGTGGCTCATAGAACAGCCCTGAGCGCTGACTTTTCCTGGAGCCATTCGCTGAATCCGGCGCTAAGTGCTTCCACACTAACGCAAGCCGAGTACAGCACGCGAATGGGCATTTCAATGTGGTAACTTAGGGTTTTAATTTCATGTTTCTCTATTTTATGATGATGTGATAGTTGTATGATTATTATGCTGTTTGTATGTGATTTCATTTGATTATTGTGTTTGTTTTTTTTGTAACCCGCCTATTAATGTTTTAAATAAATAAATAATTGCAGGTTACATGCTGGGCACCCCCCCCCCCCCCACCCAGGTACTGCATTAGTTTTTCCCTTGACATGCATTAATTTCCTGAATTAAAGCATGTTAAGTGCACAATCAAACTTGCTTTAGTAAAAGGGCCTTTGAGGGCAAAGCAATTTGTTTATGTGCCTTAAAGAAATGATAAAATGGTCATGGCTAGAAGATCTCTCTATATAAAAGGCAACACCAACGTTCTATGAAGCCTCCAGCCGGAAGTGTGAAGGGGGTGAGATATCCGGTTTCCCTATGAGTGTCTGCCCCGCCCTCTCTGTAACACAGTCAGTGAAGGAAAACAGCAGAGCAGGAAATCAAATCGCTGGCTCTGTAACAGTGAAGGACTCAGAGGGGGGAGAGGAGAGAGGCCAGAGGGCAGGGACACACACACTCCCACTTGCACACAGAAGAAAACATTGCTAGCCCCCCGTTTCATTTGCATCAGAAACGGGGCTTTTTTTACTAGTATTAAATAAAACCTCATGTAGCTAATTCAATCAATTCGACTGCCAATTACAAGTGATAGCCAAATAAAATTCCTCCCTGGTCACGACTAACCTGAGGAACTGCACAGAGGTGCGTGCTTAGGAAAGTGACGATCTGCCTGTACATGAAGCAGCCTTCCTTATGCATCTCCCACGTACAACCTTCGCACGCCGAGCTGGCAAAAGGATAGAAAACAATACACTCGCTAAAAAAATCCTTCCTGGTCCGTTTTCTGCTTTGACTTCTTACATTTCACAGTGTTATACGGTTGGCTGAATGCTAATGTTTTGAAAAATGAGGCTGACAAAATTAACAATTAATACCTTTTGCTAATTCACCCAGTCCTGACTTCCATCGCCTCTCGTCTTCCAGTAATGAGACCAACACAGGCCCCGATGTAATCAAGTTCAGAGCATACAAGACGTCATGCTGAGTCAGACCCAGGGTCCACTGTACCCAGCATCCTGCCTCCTACAGTAGCTATTGTGGATTGCAAGTACCCAGTGGATCCCAAAAACTAGAATTTCTTATAACTCATTTCTGAGAGTAAGAAATGGCTCTCCTGCATCTAAGCTAGTAATTCTTAAATAACTTTTCCTCCAGGAACTTGGCCAAACCTCTTTTGAACAAAGGGAAGGAGAAAGCACCTGGAATGAAAGTAGGGAAGGACCAAAGAACATCCAGTAATAAAAGGATCCAACAAGGGACTTATGTTCTTAAGGGACCGTGTTTCGGAGGAGAACCACCTGCCTCAGAGGTCACAAATGCTCTAAAACCAAACCAAATACTTAGAATTAAAAACAAATGAAACAACAATAAATATACAAAATTAAAAACAAATACACGTACATTCTATGATGCAAACATATACTATTTCAAAACAGGACAAAGTATAATTTATCCAAAAAAAAAATTTTAATATACAGAATTAAAAACAAATGAAACAACAATAAATATACAAAATTAAAAACAAATACACATACATTCTATGATGCAAACATATACTATTTGAAAACAGGACAAAGTATAATTTATCCAAAAAAATTTTTTAAATAAATACATAGAATTAAAAACAAATGAAACAACAATAAATATACAAAATTACAAACAATAGATACACAAAATTTAAAAAAAATACACGTACATTCTATGATGCAAACATATACTATTTGAAAACAGGACAAAGTATAATTTATCCAAAAAAATTTTTTAAATAAATACATAGAATTAAAAACAAATGAAACAACAATAAATATACAAAATTACAAACAATAGATACACAAAATTTAAAAAAAATACAAGTACATTCTATGATGCAAACATATACTATTTCAAAAAAGGACAAAGTATAATTTATCCACATTTTTTTTTAAGGGGGATAGATACATGCTAAACATGTGACAATATTTCATTAATACTAAAGGACCTTTGTGTCCCATGTAACTTTACGTGATGAGTTTCTGATTATACAAAAGTCTTTTATAAATACATTTAATTATTCACTCATGTATACATTCACATTATTTTAACGTGTCTTGTTTCCCTTGTAACATATTTATAGAAAAACTTGATTCATGCCTTGTCTTAAACATCCTTGAGAGCTATATTTAGCATGGCTTACAAGAAACAGTATAGAATACATAACAAAGAATAATGCATAAGAAAGTAATTTGTTGTAAAATTCTAATTTTACAATACAGTATCATAAACATACTGGGATAACTATGGATGTTTAACATTTAGAAAATGTGTTATGAATGAGAAATTGTACATGAAGCAAAGAGAAAGTTAATGGTAAATAGAGTAATAACCAATCCAGCATGTATGTTTTGTCCCCCTTAAAAAAAACAACAACTTTTGGATAAATTATACTTTGTCCTGTTTTGAAATTGTATACGTTTGCATCATAAAATGTACATCCCATGTCAGGTCCTTTTATTATTGGTGTTTTTGTCAATTATCAAGTTTTCTGGTCCTCCCCTACTTTCATTTCAGGAGATCAAAGCCCATAACAGAGTTTACTCCTGCCACACTCTTCCACTAATGCACAGACATTACCTGCTCTGAGCAGTGAAAACAGAACACATGCCCTATGCTCAAAATCCTAT
Source organism: Microcaecilia unicolor (assembly GCF_901765095.1). NCBI lineage: Eukaryota > Metazoa > Chordata > Amphibia > Gymnophiona > Siphonopidae > Microcaecilia > Microcaecilia unicolor. The sequence continues at coordinate 7,373,730 of NC_044039.1, read as the reverse complement.
ATTTTATTCAGCCAGGCTAGAGAGCATATAAAGGTGCTTATCTCTACTCAAATATCGAGACGCACTTGCCATTTCACTATCACTGCTGAACACAACTGTGACTGGCGACTGCTACAGCACTATCCATTCAAGAGTCGATACTTGAAAGTGATTTAACTGGGCAGGAGAAGTTCCAGTCCGGTTAAATCCCCTGGCAATATTGTGCAGTACTTAACCAGATAGCGTCAAATATCCCCTCCAACCAACTATGTTGTGAGCGGTCTGGGGACAGACTCAGCACTCTTATGTTTCAGTAACTGGACAAATTGGACTGCATAAAACAGCAGTCCTATCTTTGTCCAGTTGCAATTATCCAGTTAAGGGCAGTGTCGTAGCTAGGTGGGGTCACGGGGGCCTGGGCCCCCCCAAAAAAATTTCCCCTGGGCCCCTGGCTGGCTAGCGGGGGTCCCCAACCCCCACCAGCTGAAGACTTCGTCCAGCGCTGGTCTGTGGCGCCGACACATTGTCTACGTCGGGAACCCTCCTTTTAGTGAAATTGAGTGTGTTCAGTTTCACTAACAGGAACGTGCTGGGCATGAGGGGAAGAGAGAGCAGGGCAGGCAATGTGGCAGCGCCAGAGACCAGCGCTGGACGAAGTCTTCAGCTGGCAGGGACTGGGGACCCCCACCAGGCAAGGTATTTGCAGCGGCAGTAGGGGCAGCAGGGCAGTGACCGAAATGTGCCCCCCCCCCCACCTTGGGCTCTGGCCCCTTCCCACCTCGTGGTGTGGCTACGACCCTGGCTAACGGTTGAATATTGGCACGGATAGGTGCCGGCTAGTAATACCCAAATATTCGATGCCAGCACCTGGATATTGCCCTGCTAGTGGCTAAAACATCGTTCACCACCATCTGCCAGAAAAATGCATAATTTGATTTGAGTATCTGGCCCAATAGTTTCTACAAAATGGTTCAGGTTACACACCTGCTATCATTTTCCTCTTAACATTTGCTCTACTAGCGGAATTCTTAAAGCTCTGCACAGACAGTGGGTTGGTGGGTGTTTCAGAGCACCTGTGGGCCGGAAATAAAATACAACACTTCCTATGAGAATTACCTGGGACAGGACATTCCTTGCATCTCACCCCTGTCCAGGAAACCAGAAGCCAAATCAAAGGCATCCTCAAAAAGGATCTGCAACAGCAAAATGAAGCCAATGAAATGCAGGCAGGCGTCGCTAACAGGAGTTTATTGATAGCGCAGGGAGACTCTGAGAAACCTCAGACTTTAAACTAGAGAGCTCCCCTCTTCCTCAGAAATCAGAGACTTTCCCCCCTTCTCACAGGGCTATGACTTACCTCTTCAGAGGTAGAAGAGACCAGAGACCCACTGGCCTCCTGACTGTCAGCACCACTGTCTCTTACGCTTCCCTCGGCGCATTCTCCTTTTTGGTAAGACAGCAGGGGGCACGTCAGGGAGTTCTCCCTCTGGCTGCAGTACTGCAAGATGCTGGCTCTCCGCTCCTCGGGAAGTTCTTGCCACAGGTAAGAAATGGCTTTGGAGACAACAGGAAGGGTGACTTCTTCAGGAGACACGATGCGGTTCTCAACTAGCAGGTCCACTGTTTGTTTATAAAAATACAGGTATCTGTAACAGCAGAGCAAGATTAGACATTTAGTAAAGGCATCTCTTATCACTCATAAATATTGCCACACTGGGACAGACCAAAGGTCCATCAAGCCCAGCATCTCCAACAGTGGCCAATCCAGGTCACAAGCACCTGGCAAGATCCCAGAAAAGCTTAATGTTTCTAGGATAAGCATCATAAAATGTAAGCAGTGGATTTTCCCCAAGTCAATTTAATAATGGTCTATGGATTTTTCCTTAAGGAAGTCATCCAGACACCTATTTTAAACCCCGCTAAGCTAACCGCCTTTACCACATTCTCTGGCAACGAATTCCAGAGTTTAATTACACATTGAGTGAAGAAATTTTTTCTCCGATTTGTATTAAATTTACTACTTTGTCGCTTCATCGCATGCCCCCTAGTCCTAGTATTTTTGGAAGGAGTAAACAAACAATTCACGTCTACCCGTTCCACTCCACTCATTATTTTATAGAACTCTATCATACCTCTCCTCAGCCGTCTCTTCTCCAAGCTGAAGAGCCCTAGACGCTTCAGCCTCTCCTCATAGGGAAGTCGTCCCATCCCCTTTATCATTTTCGTCGCCCTTCTCTGTACCTTTTCTAATTCCACTATATCATCATGTGTCATTTGAATTGCCTTTTATAGGAAGTCAGTGACCACTTTGCTTGTTCCCCCATTCAATCAGAGAATCCTTCGTAAGGAGAGGCATGACCGCTTTAAACGTACCGTTCAAATTCCATCAGATCCGGAGAGGAAGTGACGGGAGACTGGACGGGTTCTGGTTTTGCATCCTCTTCCACCGAACCTCTCTCATATTCTTTAATCAAGTACCAGACTGCGGCATTGTTCTCACTCACAGGCTCCAAGGAGGGCACAGCACTAAAACAGACAGCAACACAGGACACCAAAACCAAGCAGAGGAGGAAAGACCAGTCAAGTTTCTCAGCATTAGCTCAGCTGTAACACCGAGCAGGTCAGCTTGGCCCTCATTTACTAAGCCGCTGAATCACAGTAACACATGTGATAGATCGATTAATTTGATTTACGTGGCTGTAACGCACATTTGGCTGGATTCAATAAATGCCAGCCAAAATTAGGTACCAATATGTGATCCTTTATAGAACAAAGCAGGGGCTTAGCCAGACCTCGCTGGGAGGCAGGGCCAGAACCTGAGGTGAGGGGGCACTGTTTAGCCGCCGACCTCCCCCCCCCCCCGCCACTGCTGCCACTTTGGACCCCCCTGCCAACGACCCTCTTGAACTCCCCTCCCGCCACCAACCCTCCCTCGCCGTCGCTGCCAGCCCCGCCGCCGCATCAGATACCTTGTTTTCTGGTGGGGGTCCCCAAACCCCGCCAGCTACATGCACGGTGCAGGACGTAAGGCGTCAGAAACAGCTGATCACACAACGAACTTCGTTGAACGAAGGCGCCGGAGTCTCTCTCCAGCGCTGAAGAAGACTCTTCGGCTGGCGGGGTTTGGGGACCCCCGCCAGCAAACAAGGTACCTGATGCGGCGGCGGGGCGGGTGGCGACGGCGGGTTGGTGGCGGGAGGGGTGTTCAAGAGGGTCATCAGCAGGGGGCCAGGGACGAATCTACGGGGGGCCAGGCCCCCCCAGGCCCCACGTACCTACGCCACTGGAACAAAGCTCAGAGCGGATTCCTGCATCCAAATTTGGGCAGGACGACCCTACACCTGCCACGATAGCAGCTGGGTGCGCAACAAGTATCCTATAACATGGCGCATAATTTCTGACAATGCCCCCTGACCTCGTTTGACTATGCCCCTCCCATGGCCACATCCCCTTTTGATTTGCACGCTATAATAGAATTCAGGCACAGATTTTTAAAATAGTGAACTAGGCCAAATGCGTGTGCAAATCTAAAGCGATACCAGTTAACTCCAATTATTGATTATTGACACTGTTCCCACTAAGCTGAGTTGGGAGACGTCCACTTCCAGTTTCTGCCAGTGGGGGGTGCTGTTTCACTATCTCATTTTAAATAGTGAGAGGGGACAGGCAAAGCTCTGCAGGACTCCAGGGAACCTGCCTGTCCCTAGCAAGATTGAAAACACAATATTGAAGCACTGTCCCTCCCCCCCCCCCCCCCCCCCGTCCCCCCACCAAACCCCCCACTGTTGGAAATAGGATACTGGGCTAGATGGACCATCAGTCTAACCCAGTATGGCTATTCTTATATTCAATATTATCTTCGCTCAGTTTTGACTCCTTATCAGCCATCTCGAGCACTGCGCTCTTCACAGGTTAACTTGCTGGTGGTCCCCTCAACTTCAAAGTCATGTCTAGATAGTTCTTACCATACTGCTTTCAGCTATGTAGCTCCTGTGTTCTGGAACACTCTCCCATTAGAACTTAGATTTGAGATCATAAAAAATACATGTAAGGTAGACCTTAAGACATGGGGGTCCTTTTATCAAGGGCGTAGCCAGACTTCGGCAGAAGGGGGATCCAGAGCCCGAGGTGAGGGGGCACATTTTAGCCCCCCCCCGGTGCCGCCGACCCCCCCCCCCACCATTGCCACCACACACCCCCCCCCCACGCCATTGCCGACCCCGCCGCCACCATCAATTTTGCCCCCCTCCCGCCATTGCCTACCTTTGCTGGTGGGGGACCCCAACCCCCGCCAGCCGAGGTCCTCTTCTTCCCGTGCAAGGCTTTCTTCTGCTTCTGACGTCCTGCACGTTGTACATGCAGGACGTCAGAAACAGAAGGAAGCCTTGCGCGGGAAGAAGAGGACTTCGGCTGGCGGGGGTTGGGGTCCCCCGCCGGCAAAGGTAGGCGATGGCGGGTTGGCGGGAGGGGAGGGTCGAGAGGGTCGTCGGCAGGGGGTCCAGGGCCAAATCTACGGGGGCCCAAGCCCCACGTATACAACAAAATAAACACATACATGGCTGGGGTTTGAGCGCTGAGGACAGGAAAGAGGTACTGCTAGAGGGCAAATGTATAGGCCTAGAAAGAAAGCAGAGCTTATGGGGGATGGGTAAATTGTGGGGAGGGTGAGAAAATTTGGAAGAGTATTCACTACCAGGTAAGACTGCTGCAGATTGGAGTTCTGGAAAGAGCCTTCTCACCACCATGGATTTCTTACCCCAGGGGAAGAAGGGAGATCTTTTTTGTTCAAGCCAAGTCCTTAAAAACCTAGGGCCCTGTTTACTAAGCTGCGTTATAGGCGCGTTAGCGTTTTTAACGAACGTTAACCGTGTATGCGCCTACAGTATCCATAAAGATGACTACATGGTTAGCGTGCGCTAATTGTAGGTACGTTAAAAACGCTAACGCTCCTTAGTAAACATCGCGACAGGAGCAGGAGGAAAAAAAACTCCGGCGCCGGGCCGCCCCCCCCCCCCCCCTTGGAGGCTGGGGAGGATCCGGAGATCCCTCCAGCGATGCTCTTCTGCACATTGCTGTGCGGCTGCTTTTCCTCTCAGGCGCACATGCTCGCTTTTGAAACCGAGCATGCCCCCAGAGAAAAAGCAGCCGCAGGGGCAGGCAGTCAGCGCTGGAGGAAGAAGACGTCTTCTGCTGACAGGGCCTCGGGATCCCCGCCAGCCAAGGTACTTCAACTCTGTTCCGGTGGCAGCTGCGATCAGGGAGAGGGGGGAGAGCGGACGACAATTTAGAGGGGGGCGGTAGCGGCCCTACCCCAGGCCCGGTTCAGTCTCTCAGCGGCCCTGCACATATTACTGTCCACATTTTACCACTCAGTGTCTCAATTTATCCAGCTGTTTTTTAAGCTAACGATATGGTTCCCTGATTCTCCAAGTCTTGCTTTACAAATCATATGTCACCTTTATTTTATATACTGCAATACAAACGTCTATGTGGATAAACACTGCTAATATACAAGTAGTCACCCCAGAGAGGGTTGCAGTAGATTTATAAATTATAATACACTAATATCCTACATATTCTAAACTCCTGATAAATAAACAAAGAGGGCAAATTTGAAATCTGCCCAGGGAAACTGCAGGTCCTTTGTAGCCACAGACCTAAAAGCTCATTTTCAGAGCGGCCAGAGAGCTGCTCCAGTCACTGATATGTCTTACTAACAGCATATTACCCATGACTGTTGCTGAACATGCTGATGTATTCCTCTTTCACTTCCTGTAAACTGGATGGGTTTCCATCATCTAGGTGAAAGGACTCTGAGTGGAGAAAGACGAATCATCAGAAAAGCAGTTACGCTCCATTTTGCTTCTATTCTGAACCTCTAGAGATGGGGGTTCCAATAAAGGAATGAGGAGCTTTACTGTAGGGATCTTTAAAACATTAAATTGCTGGTACCCCTTTAACCTTCAAGATGTACTGTTGCATGACCCCCCCCCCCCCCCCTATAGCTGTTAGCCATGTGCATTAATTTTTAACCCGAAAAGACGTGGAAAAAAAGTTTTCAGGATTTTTTCTTGTGTTGTCACTAATGTGCACCATAACTCACTAGCGTCAACCGCCAATAAGCACACAATTACAGAATAGTGCACACTGCTGCACAACAGAGAGCGGGTGTTGGGCAATAGGGCACATTACTGATCACAATGCCCTGAAATTAAAACAATTTTTTTAAACCTGCATGAAACACAAAATCCCATTAAAGACATGGAAAACTAAACAAAATTAAATTTTGGTCCTGCACATCCCTAATAGTTATAGTGGCTATTTCAGAAGCTCTGTTCCTGTTTTGGACATATGAAAAATGGCATTTAAACGCCCATATTGCGTGGACGTCAAAATCCCAATTTTAAAAAGCCAGAATATGGACATCTAAAACTTCTGTACGTCTGTATGGCAAGGGGTGTGGTCTGGCCAAAAGATGGATGTTCAACTTTGCACAGCAGAAGGGGAAGGGACATCCATGTCTGAAAATATGGATGTCTGTATTTAAGCCTGGTATTTGGCAAGTCCAGGTTACAGAAAGGCGTTTCGATTCTACTGGAGGGAGTAAGCAAAGTCTCAGCAGGTATTTTTCTGTCCCTGGAAGGCTCGCAATATAAAAAAGAAAAGAACAATACAAACTTCTACAGTGGGATCTGATTTGACCCTGTGACCTCCAGATGTTTGCTCCGGTTCCCAGCTGGTTGAACTAACCATTAGGCTATTCCTCCAACATAGATGTCTGCATGGTCATTTTATAACAGGGAGGTTTTATCCGCTGCCACACAGACGTCCATGTCCCTTGGTTTGCCCCGTTTGTAGTTTGGACATTTCAATTTGCAAAACGGATCTTCACACTGGACGTAACCACTGCTCTCTCTGACCTGAGCAGGAGTACTCCAACTGCATTGCTGCCAGTGGGGGGCGCTGCTTCGATATTGTGTTTTCAATTGCTAAGGACAGGAAGGTTCCTTGGAGTCCTGCAGAGTTTGCCTATTCCTCGCTAGAGAATGACGCGGAGACGGGGAACCGCAGTAACCGCAGGGATGGGGACAGGGACAGAGCTCGCAGGGACAGGGAACAAACTTTGTCCCCGTGTCATTTTCTACTTTGAAGCCTGTTAATGAACTGGACTGTTATTTATGTTTGAGTGATGCAGACAATGATATTTTGATTTTTTTGAAACACAAGCAAACATGCTGGCCACAACTAGCAATATTTGCATGGAGGATCCTGTACATCCTGCTACCAGAACATCTTCTGAGAAGACATCTTCTATTGCAGGAAGGACTGTGGAAGACAGGAGAGCTAGACTGAATCCTGAGATTCTTGATGACTTCGTATTCATCCACAGATTAAAAAATCATAACAGTGCTTCATAGGGCATATTTCTCCCCTCTAGGGCATACAGAAGGGGTTGTATTTTAAAACCCTGGACATTTTGTGAATTAGGATTCCTTGGTATAGAAGAAATCACCTATTGTTGGGGTTGGAAGGGTAGAGGGTGGTGGTGGGAAAGAGGGTTATTATAGCTGCTCATTGTTATTATTGTTCTCTATTTGTAATTTATACACAACAGTTTCACAGCATGACTTTAATAAAAAGATTTAAATATAAAATCTTAAGTGTTCGAGGCTTCTGCAGATGAGAACAGAGCCCACGGGGATGGGCCGAGGATGGAGACAGGGCCTGCGGGGACAGGGTGAGGACGGAGAAAGAACCTGCGGGGACGGAGACAGAACCCATGGGGATGGGGCGGGGACGGAGACAAACTTTATTCCCGTGTCATTCTCTATCCCTCACCATTGAAAATGCGATAGTGAAACAGCACCCCCCCCCCCCCCACCATGGGCATGATCGTAGTTGGAGGACTCCCACTCTTAGAAGGAACAATGGACGTGGCCAGCACTTGGAGGTCCATTTCTCATGTATTTTAGAACAGGTCGCACGTCAGCAGATCCTGTGTTAAAATACAGCAGACATGGATGTCTATATTCAGAATTGGACTTCCCTTCTAAAATGCCACCCGCCACGTGTGATATCAATGCTACCAATCCAGTGCCAAGCTGTATTACAAGCAAAGATCAATTAATCTGCTGTGACCGGCAAACCCCATCCCATACCTTTCATCTTCAACAAGCTGTCCAGCGTCTGCTCCAGTTCCTGAATGTACTGCTTCGCTTTACGCAGAATCTGCCACTGTATGGGGAAATTGTCAAAGGTCAATGAACACAGCACCAAAAGGAGGACTGAAAGAACCCAAGCACTAATTCAGCATTTTCAAACACAAAAGCTCCACATCACAACTTATCTAATTCCTAATGAATCTATGAGCTCCGGCAGTAAGAGAAGTCAAAAACTGAGGCAGCCAGTATCTTGGGCAAGTCCCATCTGTAAGCATTCTGCTGGTTGACGTTCAAAATGATTTAACCGGCCAGAAATGGTCGCTGACTGGTTAAGTCACTAGTTTGGGGCTATCCGCTAATTTTCAGCAGAACTTAACCGGTTATTGCTGTTGAAAGTTAGTAGTTAGTTGCCTAAGTGAAAACCGGCTATTTTGGGGATGGTCCAGGGGCACAGTCAACACTTGGATAAGTGACGACATTCATCACTTAAATGGCCAGGGTAACCGTAAAATTATTTTTTACACCTTTCAAAAAGTACAAAGACCAGGGGACACTCAAGGAAGTTACATGGAAATACTTTTATAACGAACAGGAGGAAATATTTTTTTTTTCACTCAACGAATAGTCCACGGTCTGCTAGTCAGACAGGCATAGGGAAGCCGCTGCTTGCCCCGGGATTGATAGAATAGAATTTTGCTACTGTTTGGGTTTCTGCCAGGTACTTCTGACCTGGATTGGCCACTGTTGAAAACAGGATACTGGACTAGGTGGACCACCGGTGTGACCCAGTTTGGCTATTCTTATGTTCTTATGGCCTTGGGGCACCTAAATGAAGGCACCCAGTTACAGAATTGAAAAATTAACTTGCAGAACTATTGTTGGTAATAAGTATTTTATCTTTAAAATCAAGCATGGTACCGGAAGATTGGAGGGTGGCCAATGTAACACTGATTTTTAAAAAAGGTTCCAGAGGTGATCCTGGAAATTATAGACCAGTGAGCCTCACGTCGGTGCGGGCAAAAAGGTAGAGACTATTATAAAGAACAAAATTACAGAGCATATACATAAACATGGATTAATGAGACAGAGCCAACATGGATTCAGTGAAGGGAAATCTTGCCTCGCCAATCAATTACATTTCTTCAAAGGGATGAACAAGCATGTGGATAAAGATGAGCCGGTCGATATTGTGTATCAGGATTTTCAAAAGGCATTTGACAAAGTACCTCATGAAAGTCTCCAGAGGAAATTGGACAGTCATGGGATAGGAGGTAGTGTCCTATTGTGGATTAAAAACTGGTTAAAAGATAGAAAACAGAGAGTAGGGTTAAATGGTCAGTATTCTCAATGGAGAAGGGTAGTTAGTGGGGTTCCCCAGGGGTCTATGCTGGGACCGCTGCTTTTTAACATATTTATAAATGACTTAGAGATGGGAGTAACTAGTGAGTTAACTAAATTTGCTGATGACACAAAGTTATTCAAAGTCGTTAAATTGTGGGAGGATTGTGAAAAATTACAAGAGGACCTTACGAGACTGGGCGTCTAAATGGCAGATGAAGTTTAATGTGAGCAAGTGCAAAGTGATGCATGTGGGAAAGAGGAACCGGAATTATAGCTCTGTCATGCAAGGTTCCACGTTAGGAGTCACAGACCAAGAAAGGGATCTAGGTGTCGTCGTTGATGATACGTTGAAACCTTCTGCTCAGTGTGCTGCTGCGGCTAAGAAAGCAAATAGAATGTTAGGTATTATTAGGAAAGGAATGGAAAACAAAAATGAGGATGTTATAATGCCTTTGCATCGCTCCATGGTGTGACCGCACCTCAAATACTGTGTGCAATTCTGGTCACCGCATCTAAAAAATATATATAGTGGAATAAGAAAAGGTACAGAGAAGGGCGACAAAAATGATAAAAGGGATGAGACGACTTCACTATGAGGGAAGGCTAAAGCTGCTAGGGCTCTTCAGCTTGGAGAAAAGACAGCTGAGGGGAGATATGATAGAGGTCTATAAAATAATGAGTGGAGTGGAATGGGTAGACATGAACTATTTCTTCACTCAACGTGTAATTAAACTCTGGAATTTGTTGCCAGAGAATGTGATAAAAGCAGTTAGCTTAGTGGGGTTTAAAAAAGGTTTGGACAGCTTCCTAAATGTCCATAAGCCATTATTAAGATGGACTTGGGGAAAATCCACTGCTTATTTCTAGAATAAGCAGCATAAAATGTATTGTACTGTTTTGGGATCTTGCCAGGTGGTTGTGACCTGGATTGGTCACTGTTGGAAACAGGATGCTGGGCTTGATGGACCTTAAGTCAGTCCCAGTATGACAACACTCATGTTCTTACGTTAGAATCGCCTCTGTAATGCTCAGATACTAGAATGTTGGCATGAACAATATATCTAGCCTTTGAAGCCAACCTCCACATAAGGGGGGGGAGGTAATTTTATAACACTTTTTTCAAGCGTAAAGCATGTTGGACTCATGAAAAGAGACAAAAATGGTACATTGGTAGACACATAAAAATAAGGCATATATAGCAATATACTGACTCCTTTTACTGTTCATAGACATTCCTGGGGCGAGGGGTAGTTTAGGCATTGCTGGGGCAGAGTTGTGATGGAAGTCCATATAGATAACTATTTTATAGTACTGTGCATGCACGCACACATTTATACTTTTGTCTAAGCAATCGTAAATGAGTGCGAGAAACACGGTGCTCTACTGGAGGTCACTGTAGGAGCACCTTTTTGGACCTTTTCAGATAGGTGCTAACCACTGCTCACTTGCCCTGTCCTTTTATCCTCACCTCTTTATTCCCTTACCCTTAATTGTTCTGTCTGCCTGCCTTATCTAGATTGTAAGCTCTTTGTGCAGGGACTGTCTTTTTTTGTATATTATTATTTGTTGCATTTGTATCCCACATTATCCCACCTTTTTTTGCAGGCTCAGTGTGGCTTACAATACATCATGAATAGTGAGAATACATGCGAAAGTATACATTTAGTATAACAGAAGGATTTTGGGTAACATGAATGGTAGAATACGATAGTACATTAGCAAGCAATCATAGTAAGAAATATTTAAGAATTGTATAAGAATTTGTTAGAAAATGTGCATTTTGTAATAGTGAAAAAACATGATAGTGGTTTGACAGTCAGATATTGTGTATGGTGTACAGCGCTGCTTATGCCTTGTAGCGCTATAGACAGTGGCGTACCAAGGGGGGAGCGGTGGGGGCGGTCCGCCCCAGGTGCACGCCGCTGGGGAGGGGTGCCGCGCGCCGGTCAGCGTCGTTCGATTCCACGCTCCCTCTGCCCCGGAACAGGTTACTTCCTGTTCCGGGGCAGAGGGAGCATGGAAACGAATGACGCTGACCGGCGCGCGGCACCCCCCCTCCCCAGTGGCATGCACCCGGGGGTGAGGGGGTTCTTTCGCCTGGTGTGGGGGGTGTCGCGCTGCACCCGGGGGCGGGGCGCATCGGCGATCCGTCCCGTGTGTCAGCGCCCCTAGGAACGCCACTGGCTATAGAAATGATAAGTAGTAGTAGGTGCCCAGGTAATAAAATTCTCTCTGTGCCGATCTCTTCAAATGCAGCTTTGGCAGACTAGTGCTCACAAGTTGCTTCCTATATCCACTTCACTGTGGCAGTCTCATCTAGATTGTAAGCTCTTTGAGCAGGGACTGGCTTTTTTTGTGTATGGTGTACAGCGCTGCGTACGCCTTGTAGCGCTATAGAAATGATAAATAGTAGTAAACATGGGATCTGGGGAAGCAGATCCCTTTTCCTCTTTTATGCACACTTGAAAGAAGACGCTCCCGGCCTACCTTGGACATTGGGTTGTCTGAGCCAGCGCACACGGCCTCTCGCAGGTGGCCGTACAGTCCGGCCAGAGTGACCCGCTGACGACCCCCGCGAGCCCGGGGCTGCGGGGCGTCCTGCTGTCCTGGGCTCACTCCGGAGCGGGAGCTGCTGCTGCCGCCACTGCGGGCTCCAGAGGCCTCCATGGACGGGGACCGCAGCAGCAACAGCAGCCGCCGCTTCCATACAAAATGCAAAGCCTGAAGCCCGGGGAGGAGCAGCAACCGGCGCGCGGCGGCCACTGTCTCCAGACAGAATCTTCCTGCGCGAGACAGACGCGCACCTGCTGCATAGACGCCGACTCCGGGTCCCCCAGGCAACAGCCGTCGCTCGGGGCCGCGATTGGCCGGGGAGCTCAGCCAATGAGCGCTCGAGGAGCGGCAGATACAATTTAACCGAGGAGGTCGGATGAGGCGGGACCGGGGAAATGTGGGCGGAGAAGTAGAAACGTAGGGGCGGAGTTCTGCCCTTTTCGGGTGGTGGCAGAGATGGAAGGGGCGTGATATAATCCTTTAGCAGGCTGCTTTGCTACTGTGCATGCATAGTGCATTCTTGCTGGGTCACTATCCAGCGACAATCTCTCCTTCCACTACTAGGCACCTTTTTCACTAGTAGCTCAAGGTGAGTTACGTTCAGGTACATTAGACGTACAGTAAGGGTCAGCTAAGTAAAAGGCAAATAGCGTTTATAAGGAAGAACGGTAGCTCAAGGTGAGTTACTGTCAGCTATATACTAGGTTTTTTTTCCTGTCCCCATTATAATCTAAGGGGCCCTTTCACTAAGCTCCATGAGTAAATTCACTTAGCCTTTTTTTTTTTAAGTTATTTCACTTTTTGGCTGTGCATCCACTGAAAAAAAAAAAAGAATAACAACACTGGAGCCCTGTCTGCCTCCTATTTAGGAGGTGCTAAGGGCTCCTAGTCTTTGTACTCTTTGGAAAAATAGAAAATTGATTCACTTCTACTCGTCCTACACCACTCAGGATTTTGCAGGCCTCAATCATTTCTCCCATCGTCCGTCTCTTTTCCAAGCTGAAGAGCCCTAACCTCTTTAGCCTTTCCTCATATGAGAGGAGTTCTACCCTCTTTAACATTTTGGTCGCACTTCTTTTAACCTTTCTAATTCCGCTATATCTTTTTTCAGATAAGGCAACTAGAACTGAACACAATACTCAAGGTGAGGTCACATCATGAAGCGATACAGAGGCATTATAGTATTCTTGACCTTATTTACCATCCCTTTCCTAATCATTCCTAGCATCATGTTTGCTTTTTTGGCCACTGCCACACACTGGGCAGAAGATTTCAGCATATTGTCTACAATTTTAGATACTGACCCCCAAGATGGATCCTAGCATCAGGTAACTATGATTCGGGTTATTCTTCCCAATGTGCATCACCTTGCATTTGTCCACATTAAAATTGATCTGCCATTTGGATGCCCAGTCTTCCAGTTTCCTAAGTCTTCCTGCAATTTTTCACAGTCTGCATGTGTTCAGTGGCGTAGGAAGGGGGGGGGGCAGTGGGGCAGTCCGCCCCGGGTGCACGCTGCTGGGGGGAGTGTCGGCTCCGCTGGTTCCCTGCTCCCTCTGCCCCAGAACAGGTTACTTCCTGTTCCGGGGCAGAGAGAGCAGGGAACCAGCGGAGCTGACGCAGCTCCCAGTGACGTGCACTCGGGTGCGGATTGGCTCTCTTGCCCGCCCCTCACTTCCTAATTGCAGTAAGAATGCGCTCTGGGGGGGAGGGTGCGCGCTGAGGGGGGGCACCGTGCTGCACCCGGGGGGGGGGTGCGCAGCGGCGACCCACCCCAGGTGTCAGCCGCCCTCGCTACGGCCCTGCATGTGTTTTAACAACTTTGAATAGTTTTGTGTCACCGCATGGTAGTATCAACACAGCCCATGCTGTGTCAGCATTACTGCACTGGCAGCTGCTAGCACAATTTTGTAAAAGAGGGAGGGAGGTTAATCACCTCACTTGTTCCAATTTTCAGATCATTTATAAATCTGTTCAATAGCACTGGTCCCAGTGCAGATCCCTGCAGCACTCCACTGAGAAAAATGGCCATTTAACCCTACTTTCTGTTTTCTATCCATTAACTAGTCCCTAATTGCCTCCTATCCCATAATTTTAATTTTCTCAGAAGTCTCTCATAAGGGACTATCAAAAGCTTTCTGAAAATCCAGATACACTACATCAACCAGCTCACCTTTATCCACGTGTTTATTCATGCCTTCAAACAGATGAAGAAAATTGGTGAGGCAAGGTGTCCCTTGGCTGGATTCTTGTAGATTTTGTCCCATTAAACCATATTTGTCTATGTGTTCAGTACTTTTATTCTTTATAATAGTTTCCACTATTTTGCCCGGTACTGACGTCAGGCTTACTGATCTGTAATTTCTCACTTTTTGCCTCAGCTTACTAAAAGGACCCCTTCATTCTTGAGTGACTGGTGGGGTGAGGGTGCTATATGAAGAAAACAGTTAATTATTTGTGCAGTATGTTTGCAAAATACTGACTCAGCATCACAGGTTTTGTGGATTTCATGTTTAAAAGTTCTGATTCATTGGCTATTCTGATTCCTTGGCATCACGCCTAGGCTTCTGATCTTTTGCTGACAGCAGCCAGTTTCCATGGATAGGGAAGTCCTGCTGATCACAGTGGTTTTGCTGATTTGTCAAAACAACATCCTTTTACACAAATAATTTTTATTTCTAGTTACTTATTATTTGGATTTGGTTCACAACTTTTTCAGTAGTACCTTAAGGAAGTCTTGCGAGGCCACTGCTTTAAATCTCAGCAGCCATTTTAAAGAAGTGGCCTCAGAGGTCAGGAAAGAGTAGGGTTCTTTCCTGCCCTGAAGAGGTCCCTAGATCACTAGGGCTGTAAGGTAAGCCAGGGCAGGGGGGGGGGGGGGGAGTTCATATGCTGCTCATGGATGGGAGGGAGAAGGGGGCAAGCTGCACAAGTATAGGAGGGGGTGATATGCTGCACATGGATGGGATGGAAAGGGAAAAGGTGCATGTGGATGGAAATGGAGGGAGAGGAGAGGGGGACATGCTGTACATGGAGGGGAGAGGGGGAAGGGAAATACAGCAAATGGATAGGATGGGGAGGAGAGAGGGACGTTCAGCTCGTGGATGGGAGGAAAAGGAAAAAGGGACTCATGGATGCTTTTTTTTATTATTTTTTTTTTTGAAATGTACATGTTTTCTCATTTTGATTTTAGCAGAGTATAGGTCAGAAGAAAATGCTTTTGTTACTTTTACTAGTATTTTCAGAGCTTATGGAATCTTTCTTGGGGGGAGGGGGGGGGGGGGGGTCAAGGTACCATATGGCTCCAGAAAAAGGAGGACGGATTGAGCCAGCCGGGTTTTACTTCCATTGCTTAAACCAATGGAATTAAAACCCGGCTGGCTCAATTACTTCCATTGAAAGCAATGGAACTAAAACCCGGCTGGCTCAATCCGTCCTCCTTTTTCTGGAGCCATATGGTAACCCTAACTGTGAAGCAAGTTGGGGTGAGGGCCGGGGCAGCATTTTATTTTTTGTTGTTGTTTCTGCAAATATGTTAACCATAGGCCCAGTATGACTCATCTTATGTATATTCATATGCAATTATGAACTTAGTGTATTTACATATACCTAATATATTGTTTATTTTTAGAATTTTTTGTGTTAATTTAGGAATTGCCCACTGCTACGTCTGTTTTTCAGACATTTGGCGCTAGTAGCAACGCTGATGACTAACGAATCGATCACGAGCCTCACAACACGCACCGCATAAGTCACTCCGGCAGTATCTTATAGCTACCGCTTCCCGAGCGCTCATTGGTTGAGGCCAGGTCGCAGGATGTTGACGTAAGCCCGCCCTCCTATCTGTGTATAGGTCGCTTGTGACGTCTTGCTGAGTGCGCCGGAAGCTGCTTCTGGTCCGGGCCGACAGGGTTTGGAGAGTGAGCTAAAAAAGAAAAAAAAAAATCCCGCGAATTTAAACACACGAAAAAAGTGCCCGACGCCGTTCTCGGACCGCGCAGGAGCATGAAATCTTGGGCAAGATCTTGTGCAGGTAGTTGACCTCCGTCCGTGTGTTGCAGCCTTGTCTGATTTTACTGCAAAATCTTAAAACTGCTCTGGCTTTCTCGATCTCGGGAAGTTTGGGGTAAAAGAAGCCATTGGATTAATCAGCATCCCTTCCTGCTCACTGTATCAAGGAGTGTATTGTGACCATAGGAGCCAATTCTGTGGGTGCTTGAGCACCCCCAATATTTATTGGGGGAGTGGCCTAGTGGTTAGGGTGGTGGACTTTGGTCCTGAGGAATTGAGGAACTGAGTGCGATTCCCACTTCAGGCACAGGCAGCTCCTTGTGACTCTGGGCAATTCACTTAACCCTCCATTGCCCCAGGTACAAATAGGTACCTGTATATAATATGTAAGCTGCATTGAGCCTGCCATGAGTGGGAAAGTGCAGGGTACAAATGTAACAAAAATAAAATAGATACTATTGGAGATTCTACATGGAATGTTGCTATTCCACTAAAACATTCCATGTAGAAGGCTGCGCAGGCATCCGTTTCTGTGAGTCTGACATCCTGCATGTAGACTCACAGAAGCAGAAGCCTGCGCGGCCACATTGGTGATCTGCAAGGGCCGCCGACTTCTACATGGAATGTTGCTAGTGGAATAGCAACATTCCATGTAGAGTCTCAAATAGCAACAGTGGAGGAGTGGCCTAGTGGTTAGGGTGGTGGACTTTGGTCCTGAGGAACTGAGTTGGATTCCCACTTCAGGCACAGGCAGCTCCTTGTGACTCTGGGCAAGTCACTTAACCCTCCATTGCCCCATGTAAGCCGCATTGAGCCTGCCATGAGTGGGAAAGTGCAGGGTACAAATGTAACAAAAATAAAATAGATACTATTGGAGATTCTACATGGAATGTTGCTACTATTGGAGATTCTACATGGAATGTTGCTATTCCACTAGCAACATTCCATGTAGAAGGCTGCGCAGGCTTCTGTTTCTGTGAGTCTGACGTCCTGCACATTGGTGATCTGCAAGGGCCAGCTTCTACATGGAATGTTGCTAGTGGAATAGCAACATTCCATGTAGAATCTCAAAGAGTAGCAACAGTGGAGGAGTGGCCTAGTGGTTGGGGTGGTGGACTTCGGTCCTGGGGAACTGAGGAACTGAGTGCGATTCCCACTTCAGGCACAGGCAGCTCGTTGTGACTCTGGGCAAGTCACTTAACCCTCCATTGCCCCATGTAAGCCGCATTGAGCCTGCCATGAGTGGGAAAGCGCAGGGTACAAATGTAACAAAAATAAAATAGATACTATTGGAGATTCTACATGGAATGTTGCTACTATTGGAGATTCTACATGGAATGTTGCTATTCCACTAGCAACATTCCATGTAGAAGGCTGCGCAGGCTTCTGTTTCTGTGAGTCTGACGTCCTGCACGTACGTGCAGGACGTCAGACTCACAGAAGCAGAAGCCTGCGCGGCCACATTGGTGATCTGCAAGGGCCGACTTCTACATGGAATGTTGCTAGTGGAATACCAACATTCCATGTAGAATCTCAAATAGTAGCAACAGTGGAGGAGTGGCCTAGTGTTTAGGGTGGTGGACTTTGGTCCTGGGGAACTGAGGAACTGAGTTGGATTCCCACTTCAGGCACAGGCAGCTCCTTGTGACTCTGGGCAAGTCACTTAACCCTCCATTGCCCCATGTAAGCCGCATTGAGCCTGCCATGAGTGGGAAAGCGCGGGGTACAAATGTAACAAAAATAAAATAGATACTATTGGAGATTCTACATGGAATGTTGCTACTATTGGAGATTCTACATGGAATGTTGCTATTCCACTAGCAACATTCCATGTAGAAGGCTGCGCAGGCTTCTGTTTCTGTGAGTCTGACGTCAGACTCACAGAAGCAGAAGCCTGCGCGACCACATTGGTGATCTGCAAGGGCTGACTTCTACATGGAATAGCAACATTCCATGTAGGATCTCAAATAGTAGCAACAGTGGAGGAGTGGCCTAGTGGTTAGAGTGGTGGACTTTGGTCCTGGGGAACTGAGGAACCAAGTTCGATTCCCACTTCAGGCACAGGCAGCTCCTTGTGACTCTGGGCAAGTCACTTAACCCTCCATTGCCCGCCGCATTGAGCCTGCCATGAGTGGGAAAGCGCGGGGTACAAATAACAAAACAAAAAAAAAATTATTTATTTATTGCATTTGTATCCCACATTTTCCCACCTTTTTGCGGGTTCAGTGTGGCTTACAATATGAGTTGAATGTTGGAAATATAATTTGTTACAGATAGTTATGGATTACATTTTGCAGAGTTATGCGAAACAATTGAGGTGTCGTTAAGGAATGTAACAGTGGAACATAGACATTGAAACTTTGGAAGGAAATAATGGGAGCTTAGAGGGCAATAAAAAGGCATGAAGGCGTATGGTATATAACTTTCTGTGAGTAAAGGTATGAGTGATGTGATATTACGGGAATGAGAGTTCTGAGGTGAATGTATGATGCATTACTGAACAGTGAGTGTGGACTTTATGTGTTTTGTTTCTTTCCGTAAATTTTTTTCAAAAAGAATTCCTTGTATGTGTCCAAGGAGGGATTATTTCCATTGGGCTTAGCACCCCTAATCATTCTGAAAAGTTGGTTCCTATGATTGTGACTTGTTCTTTTGCCTTTGCAGCACATACGGGAAGAGTGGGACATCATGACATCGGCTGTGGAGCAGACAGACGAGCTGGTCAGAGAGTATCTCATCTTCAGAGGATTCATCAACACGCTCAAACACTTTGATGCTGATGTTAAAGCGGACAAGGACAAAGGATTTAGGGTGAGTACTCACCCGGAGGCCATTGCGTGTTTGGGAAGACCATATAGTTTTAGAGACTTAACCAACATGTTAAGAACATTGTGCACAGCTGTCTGACTTGTGCTTCTGCAGTATCAGAGTTGTCTACTGTATAAGCTTTTTCAAAAGAGAATTACACATGCCCCTGAAAAGGAGAAAATTAAAAGCAACTATGAGTAGTACTGGTGGAAGGGTATTAGGTGCCCTAAGAATATTTTATTTATTTATTTATTGCATTTGTATCCCACATTATCCCACCTATTTGCAGGCTCAATGTGGCTTACTTAGTTGTGTTATGACATTGTCATTCCGGAATATCAGATACAGTTAGTAGTGTGCAGAGATTAAGTAAGGGGAAAAAAAGAGGACGTGATTAGGCGGGTAATTGTAGAAGTGGACTTTCATAACTGGTTGGGCTGGTAAAGTGGATCAGTGAAGCTGTTGGTTCTCCTTGTAGGCTTTGTTGAAGAAGTGTGTCTTCAGAGATTTGCGAAAGTTATTTGTTTCGACAGTTGATTTCAGGTCTGTGGGTAGAGCGTTCCATATCTGCGTGCGCGTGTAAGAGAAGGTGGTGGCATGCATCAGTTTGTATTTTAGTCCTTTGCAGCTGGGGAAGTGCAAATTGAGAAATTTGCGGGATGTTCTTGTGGCGTTTCTGGGAGGTAGGTCCACTAGGTTCAGCATGTAGATCGGGGCGTCTGCGTGAATGATTTTGTGTACAATCGTACATATCTTGAACGCAATGCGTTCCTTAAGTGGGAGCCAGTGCAGTTTCTCTCTTAGGGGTTTTGCACTTCCATATTTAGTTTTTCCAAATATGAGTCTGGCGGCAGTATTCTGGGCTGTTTGGAGTTTTTTGATAGTCTGTTCTTTGCAGCCCGCATATAGTGCGTTGCAGTAATCCAAATGGCTTATTACCATTGACTGTACCAGGGTGCGGAAGATGTATCTCGGGAAGAATGGTTTTACTCTTTTGAGTTTCCACATGGTGTGGAACATCTTTTTCGTCGTGTTCTTCACGTGGGTATCAAGAGTGAGGTTTCGATCAATAGTAACGCCGAGAATTTTCAGGTTTTGTGAGACAGGAAGAGAACAGTATGGTGTGATTATGGTAGAGAAGTTTTTTGTGTTATGTTGGGAGGTGAGTACAAGACATTGTGTTTTTTTCTGCATTAAGTTTTAGTTGGAATGCATCTGCCCAGGTGTGCATGATTTGGAGGCTTTGGTTGATCTCATTGGTGATTTCATTTAGATCATGTTTGAACGGGATGTAGATTGCGACATCGTCTGCGTATATGTAAGGATTGAGGTTTTGATTTTCAGCATTGCACCCCCGCAATTCACTTTTAAGACCCCCTAGGCAACCCCCTTCCTTGAGATTCTGATGAAAACTCAAGTCATGATTACCTTAATGCCATGCCTCCCACCCAGAACAATCTTGTAAAACTGCATAATTGGCATCATACATGCAAGTATTAAACTTTATTTAGCATATTCCTAATGAGGACAATTTCCAAAAGATATATACATAGGTAAAAGAGCTTTTTGGAAATTCCCACACTCTCTGCATGTATAAATAGGTATCTCTTTCTGGGGCTGTCTGAACTATTGCTTTGCTTTGATTGCAGCTGCTCTTGGCTGGCCTCCTTCAAGCTACTGTCCTAAGCAACTGCCTATTTTTGCCTAGTGGTTGGGCCAGCCCTGCGTGTGAGAAAAAAATGCACTCGCCCTTCGAGCAAATATTTTCTCCATTCCACTGGGGTAAATTGCTGAAATGTATCGATGCTCCCTGTAAAGGTTGATGGGATTTAATATTCCGCTTTTCTGTGTTACAATCAGTTTACATTTATGCAGGTACTGTATAGTGGATGGATAAGATATCTGAACTGATCAGAAACCACATGTGTTGCGATGATAGGTTACAGATTAATGACGCAAGGTATTTGCTGGAACTGTCTGAACTACTCGTGCCCTCTCTGCATTTCTTTTGCTTATTCCTTAGTTTTGCTCTGCATAGTTCTTGCCTGAGGAGTAAGGTTTGGTTTTGAGCTTGCCACTACTTCTATAAGGTTTGATACTGGGCATGCTGTGGGCTATCTTTCGGCACTGAGTATTGTCAACTGGGACTTTTAAAGCTGATATCCTACCGAACGTGGATACATGTTTGAAAGGATGCCCTAGAGGAATTGCTCCTTTGGAACCTGTTCAGAGCACCTGAAGAGCAGGAGAGCATCTGTAACAAGTGTGATGGAAAACAAAAAGCAGTGGAGCAAGAAGTTTTGTTTTACTAACTTTGAGTGGACTTATGGAGAATCATGTAAGACGCATAATAGATAATCTCACAGATAGGCTGCAGAGAATACCTTCTCCTGCTTTAGACTTAGCCTGGCCTCAGAATGACATCCTATAGTATATCTCCTATCAAACTGAGCTCTCTTTTTCATCAAGCACTGCCATTTCCTCCCCTCACCCTCCCCACTGACAGTTTGAACTTCGTGGGTGTGGCTTGGATCTCTTTCAGGGAGAGAAAACTAACAACTTATAGCCAGTGTTGCCAGGTGGGCGGTTTTACCGCCCGCGGCGGGTCGCGGTTTTTTGGGCTTCTTTTTTGTTTTTTGGGCGTTTCTTTTGGCGGTTTTTTCGGCCGCGGGGGGCGGGGTTAGTGACGTTCTGGGTGGGCCGATGATGTGGGAGGCGGGGCCGATGACGGCGGGGGGTGGGGTTGATGACGGCGGGGGCGGGGATGATGATGCGGGGGTGTCGGGGGTGGGGTTTGAGTTTGGGCGGGTTTTGGGCTGGATTTAGGCTGGTTTGGGTGGGAAAAAAATTTTCCACCTGGCAACATTGCTTATAGCAGCAGCTTCAGAGAGCATTTTCCATCTCACAGATAGGCTGCAGAGAATACATTCTCCTGCTTTAGACTTAGTCCCACCCACCCCTAGAGTGACATGTCTTATATAACCTCCCTATCAACCCACTCATTACTTTTACATCACCCATTTCTATTCTTCTATCACCTTCTCCCACTACTCCAACCAGAGTTACACCTAATCACACTGACCACCCTTCAACATCTTCAGTCCTTCTGTGACTGTTCTCTTGTGCTTGACTGCTTAAATATTTTAAATTTAAATGCTTTACTTTTTTGTCTATTTAGATTGTAAGCTCTTTGAGCAGGGACTGTCTTTCTTCTATGTTTGTACAGCGCTGCGTATGCCTTGTAGCGCTATAGAAATGCTAAATAGTAGTAGTAGTAGTAACCAGAGCTAATATTGTGATGTCATAATGCCTCAGGCCACCAATAAGAGCCAACCTGATCAGTGATGTCACAATGGCTTGATTGTCCTATACTTGGCTCACTTTTATTACATAGCTCTTTGAGCAGGGACTGTCTTTCTTCTGTGTTTGTACAGCGCTGCGTACGCCTTGTAGCGCTATAGAAATGCTAAATAGTAGTAGTAGTTCACTGGCAGTCAGCAGTGATTTAATAATATGTTAACTTATTGCTTTGTTGGTGAACAAGCATCAAACCTATAAATGGCAAGTGACCGACTCACCTGCAAATGCGCAGTAGAGACTTCCCTCTCTGTCCCGCCCCCGCGTCAAGACGTGATGACGGGGGGAGGGGGGCGGGACAGAGAGGGAAACCGCGGAAGGGGAGGGAGGGAACAGCTGACGTCGCTACCGCTCCCCCCCCCAAGGTAGCCGCTACCGCGCCCCCCCCCCCCCCCCCCCCCCGGAGTCGCCACCACCCCCCCTTCACCCGGCCCGGGCCCTCTCTTCGTTATTCAACTTACAGCAGCGCCGAAACAGCAGCAAGCAGCTCAGCTTCAGCTCCCGTCGGCCTTCCTTCCCTGCCTGTGCCCCGCCCTCGCCGACGTGACGTCACACGAGGGCGAGGCACAGGCAGTGAAGGAAGGCCAACGGGAGCTGCTGCTTGCTGCTGTTTTGGCGCTGCTGTAAGTTGAATAACGAAGAGAGGGCCCGGGCCGGGTGAAGGGGGGGCGGGGGCGACTCCGGGGTGGGGGGGCGGTAGCGGCTACCTTGGGGGGGAGGGGACATGGGAGGTCTCAGAAGGAGGGGGGCCTTGGAGCTGGGAGGGCTGGACTGAAGGGGGCCTTCCAGCTGGCTGGGAAGAAGGCACGGGGGGGCAGGGGGCCCCTTACAGTTATGAGGGAGAGCAGGGGGAACTGGGAGGGAGGGAAGGGGGCCTTGGGAGCTGGGGGGAGGGCCTGGGGCCTTGGAACTGGGAGGGAGGGAGGGCGGGCGGGCAGGGGGCCTTGCAGCTGGGAAGGGGGAGGACTGGAGCCTTGGAGCTGGGAGGGAGGGACAGAGAGGGGTCCTTGGAGCTGGCAGGGAAGGAGGATGGCAGGGGGCCTTGCAGCTGCAACGGGAGGGGGGCCTTGGGAAAAAAAACATTCCAATACGCGCCCGTTTTAACGGGCTTAACGGCTAGTCCAACTAATAGATCGGTTGCTTCAGAATATAGTTAGCCACTCCCAGATGAGGGTAAAAGAGCAAAGAGGCAATTAACCAAATGAATAATTTACTATGTTGTTAGCAACTGAAAGAAACCTGGGAGAATGTCATAATTTCTTTCCTCTCCTGCTTTTGTTCTCTTTCCTCAGGTGGATAAGATTGTGGATCAGATGCAGCAATTCGTTCTGAATTATGACTTGGGTAGCCTTCGAGATTACTGGGGTTACTTGGACCGCCGTTTGTTCTGCCGTCTAGAGGATGTGTACCGACCTACTGTCATCAAACTGAAAACCAGCTTATTCCGTTACTACCTTATTTACACTGTCCAGGTGTGAATGCTTGCTGGACTCTGCAGAGATTGGCTAAAACATTCCATTACTGGTTGACCCGCAAGGCCTTTGTGTGCTGTAGGGAGACTACAAAAATGACCCGAGTAAGGGTTTCTATTCCTGGAGAAACATAATTTTTGCCAGCCTTGAAAACTCAGAAGAGTGAGATTTGGGGCATAAAAAGGAGAAATGCTTCTCTGCCTTTAGGTTAAAGAAAAAGAGGGAGACCGTGGGGAGAGCAATGTCAGCTGTGTACTAGGGAAAGGTTTTCTGTGTTTCAGAGCAACCGACCGGATAAGGCGCAGGAGTTTTTCCAGAAGCAAGCGGCGGAGCTCCAGAATCAGGCAGAGTGGAAGGACTGGTTCATGCTGCCTTTCCTTCCTAACCCAGAAGTGAACCCCACCTTTGCAACCTACTTCTCCAGGCAGTGGGCAGACTTTTTCCTTGTGTCCCTGCACAACTTCCTCAGCATCCTCTTCCAGTGTATGCATATCCTTTTCTGTAGTAGACAAAGGCAGGGTTTCTCACAGAAGAGGAGGGTATTTACCTGGGAGTTGGGCACACAAAACTGGGGTTAGCTCTGCGATTTGCAACTCCAGGTTTGTATCAAGGTTTTTTGATAACCTAATTTAATCCCATTTGTAGAGCAGTTGTAGGCTGTTTTCATTATGGGTAAAATGAAAACTTGTTGGGGGTGAGGCTCTAGGAGCAGAGTTTAGGAATTAATTTAGTTAACAGCTGTATGATGTAGTAATTGCTCCCTTATATGTTTATTGGGATGATGTATGTAATTCTACAACTGGGCACCTCTGTTTTAAGTGTCCCAAAGTCATTGGTGTGCCTAACGTTTATGTGCTTGCAGTTACAGCAGCCATGGAAGTGGCATAACTGGGCGTGTGTAACAGAGAGAATTTACATGTGCTCCTGGGAGCCCCGCCCATTCTTCACCATAGACGCCTTTGCAGTTTTGTACTGTGGTACAGTATAGCGCTTAGGCCCCCTGCTGGCACTCGAGGGTAAGTGTACCATTACGTACATAAGTGTTCCTATTCTGTACATTAACGCACTCAAGATGTGCGTAAATTCTGGTGCCTAGATTATGGAATTGCCCTTATCTTTTTTTTTAATTTTTTTATTAAAAGGCAAGTTATTGCAGAAGTTGGATTTTTCTAAAGGGGAGTTGTTCTTCCATTTTCACGTTGGACCCAAAACCAACACTCTCTTGGATTTTTTTTTTTTTGCTTGTTGTGACAAATAGTCTCAGCAAACTAACCTGTCTCCCGTTTGTCAGAGAACCAAAGATAGGTATAAGGTATCTGGTTCCTGAGCTCTCTGCAATATCCCACTTTGGTTCCTTAACTGCAGGTTTCTGATCTCTCTTAGAGATACCACACTATCATTTTATTTTTTACTTCAGGCCTCTGAGCTGTGTTGGAGACACTCCACCTCAGCCCCCCTGGACTGCTCATTTCTGAGCTCTCACGGACGCAATTTCAGCCATTACTCCAGACGTTGAGCTACTCCTCCATCCCTGTTAACAAAATACAAACATTATCTCTGGTTTTGCACTAATTTCTTAAAGAATCCTCTGTTTTTATCCAAACCCTCTTACCTTCTACCAATTTTCACCCTTCTAATTCCACTGGGAGGCCATTGTATGCATGCCACATCTTTTCTATAAAGGAATATTTCTCGACGTTACTGCCAAGTCTACCCATTTCAGTCTCATTCGGTGACCCTGTTTCTGGAAATTTACTTTCCATTGAATTAAAAGTGGTTCTTTGTAGAAAACTAAGCAGATCTGATGTAGGAGTCACATAGCGCAGTCCCTCACAACTTTCCCCAGGCCTAAGACTAATTTTCTCACACTGCGCACTTAACTGCTTCAGACACAAGATAAACTGGGGTAAACCAGCAAAGTTCAGTGACAAACATAAAGGAATCCTATTCAGAAGGAATGTATCCTAAGGAGCTTAGCCGAGATTGGGTGGCAGAGCCAGCCGGTGGTGGGAGGCGAGGATAGTGCTGGGCAGACTTATACGGTTTGTGCCAGAGCCGGTGGTGGGAGGCGGGGCTGGTGGTTGGAAGGCGGGGATAGTGCTGGACAGACTTGTACGGTCTGTGCCAGAGCCAGTGGTTGGGAGGCGGGGCTGGTGGTTGGAAGGCGAGGATAGAGCTGGGCAGACTTATACGGTCTGTGCCAGAGCCGGTGGTTGGGAGGCGGGGATAGTGCTGGGCAGACTTATACGGTCTGTGCCCTGAAGAGCACAGGTACAAATCAAAGTAGGGTATACACAAAAAGTAGCACATATGAGTTTATCTTGTTGGGCAGACTGGATGGACCATGCAGGTCTTTTTCTGCCGTCATTTACTATGTTACTGTACTTCTTCTTTCCTCTCACTGACTCATACTGTACTGGCCGGCTGTGATTACAGAAGGGCATCATTTAGTGCTTTAGGGATGGAGTTGCGAGACTGTATCGCAGTGCCAGCTATTTTTCTTATGAAACTTAACGGCTATTCCTCCTTAATGTGCAACACCAGTTCCAACACTTTTGAATTTTGATGCCGAGTGTCAGAAGATTTCTCTTTTGCAAGAAGAGAATGAACTTTTTCGACAAAAGGTGAGCACTGAGTTTTATTCATGTGGTGTTTTTACCTATTTTCTGAGCTACAGGATACAGCCAAGGCCTGGGGATAGTCCCATGAGGAAATAGGAAGAGAGGGAGCTTGCAAAGCACATGCACTACCCACATAGTGATGGCTTGGTTATGAAGGAGAGGCAGGATGGGGACTAACCTCAGGTAGTTGCAATGAAGGCTTGTGTTTACTCTTTTTCCAAAAATACTAGGACTAGGGGGCTTGTGATGAAGCTACAAAGTAGTACATTTAATGTGACTCAATGTGTAATTAAACTCTGGAATTCGTTGCCATAGAATATGGTAAAGGCAGTTAGCAGGGTTTAAAAAGGGTCTGCATGGCTTACATAAGTATTTCCATACTGGGAAAGACCAAAGGTCCATCAAGCCCAGCATCCTGTTTCCAACAGTGGCCAATCCAGGTCACAAATACCTGGCAAGATCCCAAATATGTACAAAACATTTTATACTGTGTCATGCTCAGCCGCCAGATCCGCACCACTCTTTCTCAGTCTCTTCCTTTCTTTACCAAGCACGCCCTTCACTCCCGAGTCGACAGTCGGGTCAATTCACCAAGGCTTCATTCACTCTCTGCAGTTCAGCTCATAACTCACGTTAAGAGTCCTCCACCAGCACTTCCCTTTCCTCCTCATTCTCCCCTCCTTTCTCCTCCTCCAGTTCCATTCTCTCCTCCCCTTCCTCCCGGTCTAGGGGCTCCTCCCTTCCCCCATCTGATTCCATCTCCCAATCACACCCCGGCTCCTCCATCCCTTGCATAGATTCTTCTCCCTTCACCTGATCTGTCTGCTGGTGCTGCACTGCCTTCTGGGGCTTGTAGTTTCTTAGCTCCTGGCTTCTCTGACGTTGCCCTGCCTTCTGGGCTTTGTAGTTCCTTGGTTCTGAATCTCTCTGGTGCTGCACTGCCTTCTGGGGCTTGTAGTTTCTTTGCTCTTCACAACTGCTTATCCCAGAAATAGTGGATTTTCCCCAAGTCCATTTAATAATGGTCTATGGACTTTTCCTTTAGGAAGCCGTCCAAACCTTTTTTACCAACTCCGCTAAGTTAACTGCCTGTACCACATTCTCTGGCAACGAATTCCAGAGTTTAATTACACCTTGAGTGAAGAAACATTTTCTCAGATTCATTTTTTTTTTAAACATCTGTTTATTTAGTGAAGCTTTACAATATACAACAACCATGCATTCTCCGATTCATTTTAAATTTACTACATTGTAGCTTCATCGCATGCCCCCTAGGATACTGTGCTTGATGGACCTTTGGTCTGTCCCAGTGTGGCAATACTTACGTACTTATGGCTGGTAGCCCAAGAAGCAGGAGAAACTGGGCACACATCTGCAAATAAACCTGTAAAACGGAATAAAGCATTTGCTACTTTCCATGCATCGTGTAGAAAAACCTTCCATCTCTTCCTCTGTATATATTTATTTGATGGCCCCTGTGTTGTAGTTGTTTGCAGTGCAAGCGGAGATGCATCGGCTGAGGAAGGATGATGAGGAGGAATGTCCCCTTCACAAACTGCCTGCTTATGTCTCCAACATGGACCGACTGGGGGACTCAGAGCTGTGAGTGCCAGACCCTCCTGCCAATGAAGAACTGAGAAGCATAAGAAATAGGGAAAGCATGCAGAGCGCAGCTCATGGACTTCTTTCCACCCCCTCTGCATATCAATGCATGTGTGTGTGTTTGGGGGGTGGGGGTTGATTGTGCATGTGCCTTCTGTGTTTCTGTAATCTGGAGATGAGAGGGGAAGGCAGTTTGAACAGCACAATTATTTAATCACTATGAATCGGTTGTTGGAACTGCTTCTCCCATAAAAATGTACTGGGACATTTTTTGGGGGAGGGGGTTAACCTCTTTTCCACCTTCACCGCATGCAGAAACTTCACTTACACAGCACAACCTTCCTCCCTATGACTAGAGCTGCCATCTGGTGCTCTGCTCCCCCTTCCCATGGATCCTACCTGTAATCCCTGCTGCTACTTGCAGGGGAGGAGGAGAATCCCTAACCTCCTGAGCCCCCCTGCCCATGTGCAAAGTTTGCCAATTGCTTTGGCTCCGCCCACAGTAAGGTATGTTGTGACCCTGGGCTAGTCACTTAACTCTCCATTTCCCTGGGTACAAAAAAACTTAGATTGTGAGACTACTATGGACGGAGAAAGTGGTTTGTATATAATATGTAAATCATTTTGGTTGTACCACAGAAAAGAAGTATAGCAAGGATCTAATATGTTACTTGGCAATACAGAATAGCAAGCAAGAAGAAAGCTGTATGATTCCTGAAATAGTTTTCACAATAGAATTAGCAACAAAGAAAATAAGAGAGAGAAAAGCATAGGGAACTATTTGTATTGCCTGTGAGAATATCTTGGGGTGGGGGAGGGATGTGTATTTATATCTGTTCTGTATTGTGGATGCGCTGCGCATATGTTTTTTTTTTTTCTGTGGGAGAGGTAGCTGAGGAGGGAGGAGGAGGCACTTGTGGGGTGGGTAGTTAAGGGGGACTAGATTTGGGAGGGGGGTAGTTTTTGACACTATGGGGTGTTATCAGTTTTGGGTAGGGTAGTTTTTGGGTGCAGCATAGTTTACAGGATGATGGGGAAGTTGCAGGGGGTTAGTTTTCGGTGGGTAGGGTAGTTGCGGGGAGGTAGTTTTTGGGGATGGGGTACTTTTCAGGGTAGGGGTAAGTTTTTGTGGAGTGGGGCTGTTTGAAGGTGGCACGGCAGTTGCAGGGGATATTTCTTGGGTGTGGGAGTAGTATCTGTATGGATGTGGGGTGATGTGGCAATTGCAGGGGGGTAGATGTTTGTAGTGGGGAGCTTGAAAGGTAGTTTTTGTGGCTTGAGCAGTTAGTGGGGTGGGGTGGCAGTTGTGGGGGTATAGTTTTTTGGCTGTGTAAAGAGTTTTTCTTGCAGTGCTCTTGAGGGTTTCTAAGTTGAGTTCCCACGT
The DNA here is from genome assembly GCF_901765095.1 of Microcaecilia unicolor. Lineage (NCBI taxonomy): Eukaryota > Metazoa > Chordata > Amphibia > Gymnophiona > Siphonopidae > Microcaecilia > Microcaecilia unicolor. The sequence continues at coordinate 7,344,440 of NC_044039.1, read as the reverse complement.
TGTTAAATGCAGGACATGCTTAATCCTAGCATTGTGGCCTGCCCCCACCCTGTTCTGTGGCTCTGTTCCTACATCGATCTCTTTCAGGCTCATGCTAGCTTTGTTTATTTTTCCCCTAGTGCTATGATACCCAGCCAGCGAAACGCTTCACAATTTTCCCAGCCTCGAGGGAGCTCATTCCTGTCCTCCCTGCTCTCCCAGACTAAGAAGGGCCCCACAAGGTCTCCGCAGTCTGCAGGAGCCTCCCCAACACAGAGCGGGGCACTGCTGGTAGCAAAGAAGGAGCTGGCAAACAATCAGGTATCCATCGGGAGCTACGGTATCCAGAATGGGTGGGAGGTAGGGACATGACGGTCGCCATACTTACATGCGCGCGATCTCTGGAGCCGAGTCGCAGTGCTCGCATTGGGAAGAGAGGATACATTGAGTCTACCTAGGATAGAGGACTTCTCACTGGAGTGCATGGGGGAGGGGGGGAACACATGTTGAATCAAAATTCTCACACAAGTAGTGGGGGCACTGATTTGAGGTCTCTGATCTTTATAGAAGTGTCCTACTCCGATTCCTAGCTCCGACCCTGTCCCCGAGTGCTGCTGTACCTAATTGGGGCAGCAATCCTCACCCTCATGTAGCCAGGCTCTAAAAAGGAATACGAGTATTTGATTCTAAGGCAGGCCAAGGTTTGTGAATTTTACCATTCACATTATTTGCGTTTCAGAGCACCAAAGCGAAAGAGGTACCGACAAGCACCAAAGATGGAAAGAATGCAGCCCCGAGTGAGCACAGCGCAGCCCAGCGGCAGCGGCGACTACAGGATCACGGCAAGGAGAGGAAGGAGCTCCTTTCTAAATCAGTGTCCCAGGTGGGGATGTCTGTATACGAGGAGAGACCCTGTTTCTCGGAGGACTGAGGCAGATGGAGCTTTGAGCATGTTTAGAGATTTTTGTATTGTTGTCTTGGAGGTGTGCTTTAATTTTTATTTTTATTTATTTATTTTATTGCATTTGTATCCCACATTATCCCACCTTTTTGCAGGCTCAATGTGGCTTACAATTCATCGTGGAAACTGGAAATAGAAAAGAATATACATTTGGTTTTACAGCAAGTATTAGGTACATGATGGTGAAATACATAGTACTGGAAATAGAAAAGAGTATACATTTGTGTTAGCAGAAGTTTTGGGTGCATGATGGTGAGATACATGAGAGTATTAAAGCAAAAGACATTAGAGATTGTGTATGTGAATTTTGTAATCCGCCAATAACGTAGGATTGTGTGGAATACACATTTGGCTAAATAAGGAAGTATGAGCACAAGGCTGCTTGACTACGGTCAGCCTGCTGGTGGCTAACTAAGGGACACTTTTACTAAAGCTTAGCGGGCGCTAATGAACATTAAGCATTCGCTAAGCGTCACACGGCCCATAGTCATAAAATAGGACGCTCGGCGTTTAGTGCGTGCTAATGTCAGTCCACGTGAAGTGTTGCTATAATTTTAGAGCTGAATTAATGAAAATAGGAATCTCACTTCTTCCATTATGATTGTACCACTCACTGTGGGCTTAGATTTATCTTTTCCCATAAACAGGGAATGGAAAAATAGCTTCAAGTATTTGAGCAAGTCACATAGTGCTGACTTTATATAATTCTTCCCGAATGTTATTTGCAAAAATGATTAGCATAATGGCATATATATGCTTGTGTGTTCACATGTACAATTCTGAAAATATGCACATTTATTTATTTGTGACATTTATATCCCACATTATCCCAAACATGGCTTACAAAGAATAATACAGAAAAAAGTAATTTGTTGTATAAATCCAATTTTACAATACAATATCATAAACATACTGGCACAGCTATGGATGTTTAACATTTAGAAAATCTGTAATGAATGAGAAATTGTACACGAAGCATAGAGAAAGTTAATGGTGCGGAGGAGTGGCCTAGTGGTTAGGGTGGTGGACTTTGGTCCTGAAGAACTGAGTTTGATTCCCACTTCAGGCACAGGCAGCTCCTTGTGACTCTGGGCAAGTCACTTAACCCTCCATTGCCCCATGTAAGCCGCATTGAGCCTGCCATGAGTGGGAAAGCGCAGGGTACAAATGTAACAAAAAAAAAAAAAAAATAGAGTAATAACCAATTCAGGTAATAATTAGTTGTTTGAGATATGGTTGTTCTTTGTGAGGGTTTGTTTGAATAGGAGCGATTTGAAGATTTTGTAGAATCTAGTATATTCCTGGCTATTTAGTACGTATTTTAGAAGTAAGTGTACACATGGGTGGAGCGCGAGCGGGACTCATACGCCTGTAACTTATGGAATACTGGGAGTTACGTGTGTATGTTGTGGGCACTTGAACCAGCTCTACGGCTGGCACTGGACTCGCAGGTCTGTGATTCACCTGCTACAGTAGAATTCTGTAATGGAATATGGGCACCTGCTTTCCTTTATAGGATGTAGCCTGCATTGTTAAAGGGGCAATTCAGTAACTTCCAGTCTGTGGTCTACCCTCTTAGGGGTAAGAAGCAGCATCGCTGTGTGAAAGCTGGGTGCTCTCCGCTTTACTTCTGTGTCTTACTACTACTACTATTTAGCATTTCTATAGCGCTACAAGGCGTACGCAGCGCTGCACAAACATAGAAGAAAGACAGTCCCTGCTCAAAGAGCTTACAATCTAATAGACAAAAAATAAATAAAGTAATCAAATCAATTAATGTGAACGGGAAGGAAGAGAGGAGGGTAGGTGGAGGCGAGTGGTTACAAGTGGTTACGAGTCAAAAGCAATGTGGGCTTTCAGTCTAGATTTAAAGGTGGCCAAGGATGGGGCAAGACGTAGGGGCTCAGGAAGTTTATTCCAGGCGTAGGGTGCAGCGAGACAGAAGGCGCGAAGTCTGGAGTTGGCAGTAGTGGAGAAGGGTACAGATAAGAAGGATTTATCCATGGAGCGGAGTGCACGGGAAAGGGTGTAGGGAAGGACGAGTGCGGAGAGATACTGGGGAGCAGCAGAGTGAGTACATTTATAGGTTAGTAGAAGAAGCTTGAACAGGATGCGAAAACGGATAGGGAGCCAGTGAAGGGTCTTGAGGAGAGGGATAGTATGAGTAAAGCGACCCTGGCGGAAGATTTTAACAGCACCCTGCACTCAGACAGGTAAAAGGTAAATCCAATTCAGGCCCCTTCCCTAACTCTGCTTTACAGAGAAATGGAGGATTTCAATTTCTATTTGTATCACTCCAGAATAAAGACCACTAGAAAGAAAAAAAGGCTTTAGCGCTTTATAGGGCAATATTACTTCACTGGGCTGGGCGTGTATGTACAGTTCTCTGCGGTTGTCTGTCTCACTGTTTTGATGTTGGTCTGGGAACAGAGCGGCGAGAGGAAAGCTGAGAGCGCTGTGGCGGAGGCAGAAGCTGTGGCGGATCTACATGCGGACCAGATGCAGACAAAGGTTTCCGATGCGAGGTCAAAGCCAGAGCAGTCCTTCATTGTACTGAGCCAAGAGGAGTATGCAGAACACCACTCGTCCATCGTGCATTGCAGGTACTGGAAGGGAAAGGGGAGGAGTGGCAATTTCTAAAATCTGTTGCGCGGTTCCACTACTTGGGGGGGCCGGGAGCATCTCTTGGCTGTTGTGTCTGTCCTCTAACTGGGTGGGGGGCTGGGAGCACCTCTCGGCCGTTGTGCGCGTCCTCTAACTGGATTGGGGGGGGGGGTTGGGAGCACCTCTCGGCTCTTGTGTCTGTCCTCTAACTGGGTGGGGGGCTAGGAGCACCTCTCGGCCGTTGTGCGCGTCGTCTAACTGGGTGGGGGGGGCTGGGAGCACCTCTCGGCTGTTGTGTGCGTCCTCTAACTGGGTGGGGGGCTGGGAGCACCTCTCGGCCGTTGTGCGCGTCGTCTAACTGGGTGGGGGGGGGCTGGGAGCACCTCTCGGCCATTGTGCGCGTCCTCTAACTGGATGGGGGGGGGCCGGGAGCACCTCTCGGCCATTGTGCGCGTCCTCTAACTGGATGGGGGGGGGCCAGGATCACCTCTTGGCCGTTGTGCGCGTCGTTTAACGGGGGGGGGGGGCGGGAACATCTCTCGGCCATTGTTCACTGTCTCCAACTGAGGGGGCGGAGGTTGTTGATAGTGTCTCTTATCCATTGTGCAGTTCCACCATTGGGGGACTGGGAGCATCTTTCAACAGTTGCACACTGCTGTTAATGGGGTAGGGGGCAAGGTGTGCACTGAAGTTGTTGAGGGTGAAGGGACTGGAGAGAAGGTGCCACTCTTGCATCCTGCACTGGAGGAGCCCAGAAAGCAGTGTCATGTTGCCAGCCAGGTCTGAGGTGTTCTCATGTCTTCCTCTGTGCCTAGGGTGGATTCCTCAGGACGGAGAGTTGCCAGTTTGGATGTAGATGGGGTTATCAAGGTGTGGTCATTTAACCCCTTGATGCAGACGAAGGCCTCATCCATTTCGAAATCTCCTCTGCTTTCTTTAGAGTGGGCAGCAAAACGTGACAGACTGGTGAGTGATAATCACATGCTTCTGCTGTATTCCCCATGGAAATCCATTCGTGCGGGCCTTACGTTTCACAGAAAGATTAATTCTGCACCTGCGTTTACGTATGTTTCATTGAAGGAGGACATGTTATTATTATTATTACATTTGTATCCCACATTATCCCACCTTTTTGCAGGCTCAATGTGGCTTACAATTCATTGTGGATACTGGAAATAGAAAAGAATGTACATTTGGTTTTACAGCAAGTTTTGGGTACATGATGGTGAAATACATAATACTGGAAATAGAAAAGTGTATACATTTGTGTTAGCAGAAGTTTTGGGTGCATGATGGTGAGATACATGATAGTATTAAAGTCATAGACGTTAGGTACATGATAGTGTCAAAGCAAAAGACATTAAAGAACATTCCTGGATATCTTAAAGAAAGTAGAGTTACGCGTGTTGTTCTTTATGATATATTTTGTCGAAGAGATAAGTTTTCAGGAGTTTGCGGAAACTGGTCATTTCGTAGACAGTTTTCAGGTTACGTGGCAGTGAGTTCCAGACCTGTGTGCTTGTATAGGAAAAGGTTGACGCATGCATTGATTTATATTTCAAGCCTTTACATTTGGGAGGATGAAGATTGAGGAATGTGCGGGAGGATTTTTTTGCATTTCTGGGTGGTAGTTCTATTAGGTCCGACATGTAGGCTGGGGCGTCGCCATGAATGATTTTATGGACCAAGGTACAGAGTTTGAACGTGATGCGTTCTTTGAGTGGGAGCCAGTGTAGTTTTTCGCGAAGGGGTGTTGCGCTTTCGTATTTTGGTTTGCCGAATATAAGTCTGGCTGCCGTGTTCTGGGCTGTCTGGAGTTTTTTGAGTATTTGTTTTAGCAGTAGTCCAGTTTACTGGTCCACAGATTCTGCGTATGTTGCAGGGTGCTGGCTGTAGTACTCCATGACTGACTAATAACACATGACCTACAGTACTGAGGAAGTTTGTGAACCCCCAGTGTAATAGCGAGAATTACAAGTACTTAACCCTGATACCATTCTTTAATTGAGACCAGCCTTTTCTTTTGCAATAAGAGGTATAAATTAAACTATTACATATTTAGTGAGACATAGAGACATATTTTCAAAGCACTTGTAATCTATGGAACTTTGTAAGTCTTAACTGCTTAGAAAACGAACCCCGTAGTGTACAACAGGGGTTTCCAACCTTGGCCCTTGCCAGGCCGGGCTTTCAGGATTTCCCCAATGAATATGCATGAGATCTATTTGTGCTGCCTCCATTGTATTTATATAGATCTCATTGGGGAAATCCTGAAAACCCAACTGGACAGTGACCCACGAGGACCGAGATTGGACAACCCTGGTGTACGAGACAAAAAAAACAAAGGAGGAGCACGCCGCACGGAACCGTGAGCAGTGCAACAACAATGGTGAGGTGGGTGCAAAGAGGATATTGAAGAATCTTTATTGAAAATAAACCTGAAAAACGACCCTACATGGTCATGTTTCGGCACAAAGGCCTGCCTCAGGGGTCTAGTCAATCTCTAATGTTATGATAAAACATCTAACAAAAGAGTATTGTCAACATCCAGTCCGTTGAATCCTCAAAGTTGCGAAAGTGCTGAGCTGCAATAGCCGTCCGACTGGCTGGGGTTTTGTAGCACAACATAGGAGCCATTCAGAATTGGTGTGTGAAATGGTAAGCGAATTATGTAGGTAATTTAGAATGAGATGGTTAAATAAGTGAGCAGCACCCTGTAGAGTAAATCTGCACGACTGCGTTTGGACATCCTGTCCTACATAAAGACATGGTAGTGCTATACTAAAGTTGAACGCAAGTGACCTTTTCCTGGCTGCAGTGAAGAAATTTATTCAATACTGGGAGTGTTCTAGAACCCATACATAGAGGCACAAAAAGGGTTTCCGTTTAGTCTGCAACCATCAAAAGTCAGTGGGAGCTAACGTAGTAGATGACGGCACGTAAAAGACCTGTAGGGTCCATCCAGTCTGCCCAGCAAGGTACGATGTGATACTACAAATGCATACTTGATCTTGATTTGCCCTTGCCATTTTCAGGGCCAAAGTCCACCACCCTAACCACTAGGCCACTCCTCCACTGTTGCTACTATTTGAAATTCTATTCCATGTAGAAGTCGGCCCTTGCAGATCACCAATGTGGCCGCGCAGGCTTCTGCTTCTGTGAGTCTGACGTCCTGCACGTACGTGCAGGACGTCAGACTCACAGAAACAGAAGCCTGCGCAGCCTTCTACATGGAATGTTGCTAGTGGAATAGCAACATTCCATGTAGAATCTCCAATAGTAGCAACATTCCATGTAGAATCTCCAATAGTATCTATTTTATTTTTGTTACATTTGTACCCCGCGCTTTCCCACTCATGGCAGGCTCAATGCGGCTTACATGGGGCAATGGAGGGTTAAGTGACTTGCCCAGAGTCACAAGGAGCTGCCTGTGCCTGAAGTGGGAATCAAACTCAGTTCCTCAGGACCAAAGTCCACCACCCTAACCACTGCGCAGAAACAGAAGCCTGCGCATTCTACATGGAATGTTGCTAGTGGAATAGCAACATTCCATGTAGAATCTCCAATAGTAGCAACATTCCATGTAGAATCTCCAAGAGTAGCAACATTCCATGTAGAATCTCCAAGAGTAGCAACATTCCATGTAGAATCTCCAATAGTATCTATTTTATTTTTTTTACATTTGTACCCTGCGCTTTCCCACTCATGGCAGGCTCAATGCGGCTTATATGGGGCAATGGAGGGTTAAGTGACTTGCCCAGAGTCACAAGGAGCTGCCTGTGCCTGAAGTGGGAATCAAACTCAGTTCCTCAGTTCCCCAGGACCAAAGTCCACCACCCTAACCACTAGGCCACTCCTCCACTTTGGTTCTGAATCTGGTAGGCCGGGAAACCTAGAAATAATATGTGGAATTGGCTTGCGTTGATGCTTATCCTTTCTCTTTTCCTGTGCCCAGCGATTCTTCGGAGCAGTATTGTTGTAGAACATTGAGGATAATTCTGCTCACATTAAGGGTGAGCAGTGAAAACTGCTGTACATCAATGTTTGTTAAAAGAAAAATCCTCATATGATGATTTGTTTTTTTTCCCCCTTCCCCAAATAGCTCTTACTTGGTAGTGGAGTTGGGACAGTTCGTCTCTATGATACCGAGGCCAAGAAGAACCTTTGTGAAATCAGCATTGATGAAAACATGCCCAGGTAACCAGCTTTCCCTCCCCCACACTTCCTGCTTGTTTTCTTGTATAGAACATAGGTTGGAATACTGACAAATAGCATTCACGGCTTCCTAGTGGTTGTGAGTGTTGATTCTTTTGATGGCTGTGATTTGCTTAGCGGGTGGTCAACCCTAAAGCCATATGGCATCATTCCTTTACAGGAACTTTATCATCCTAGGTTTTGTGTCAATCCTTTAAGAGTCGACAGGACTTCTTGGACTCTAGAAGAGTGCTAGATGAACATTTGTGAATGCAAGCAGAGGAGGGTGTGTGTGTGTGTGTGTGTTGCTCTGCATGTTCTTATGTCTTAGATTGATTGTCCAGTATCTGCTGGTATCCCTGAACTCCAACATTAAAGAATAATGCATATTAGGTTATTAAATTGAGGTTTTCTATTATAAAGACCTTAGGGGATGAAGCCTCCAGGCACAGACCTGGAGCGTCGATGCTGCGGCTTAAGTACCGTTTCGCACATTGTGGTATTCCACATCCAGTGTGGATGAAAGATGCAGAAAAATCTCTTATTCTGCTAGGGAGGGAGGGTTTGGATGATGAAAAAGCTTTCCAGTCACAGCTCAGACTGCTGGAGTCAAATGTCCTTCCTAAAATTATAGAACGAGTGAAAACGCCCAATTCTCAGGCCAGACGCCCAAGGATTCTGGGATAACCGAGGGGGATCTAGGACTTGGGTCTAATAATCGGATCCCTGATCTACAAGCCTCACAGTCAGAAGCGTAGCCAGGTGGGGCGCAGGGGGAGCGGTCGCTCCCCCCAAGCAGCTGTTTTAAAAAGTGGTGCCTATGCGCGTCAACCCAATAAATCTTTTTTTTCTGCTCCCTCTTCTTCTGCCGGCGCTCTCCCGTCGGCGCGGTCACTTTTACTTCCCGATGCGTTCTCCCTCCTGCGCCGGCGATTATCAGTCAGCCTGCCAGCGTCGGGGCTTCTGCTGCTTCTCCTCAGGCGTGCGACCCGCCTACTCTAAGCAACTTCCTGTTTTGCGCAGAGGTGGGATTTGTGCCTGAGGAGGAGAAGCAGCAGAAGCCCCGGCGCTGGCAGGCTGACTGATAATCGCCGGCACAGGAGGGAGAACGCATCGGGAAGTAAAAGTGACCACAGACGGGAGAGCGCCGGCAGAAGAGAGGGTGAAGCCAATTTGTAATCTAGCTGCAACACTTCCTCCAAGATGTAGGAGTAACACTGCTGCATCTTTCCTCATCCCAAGAAGAGCTTTTCCTAGTGTGCAGAAATGTGCTATCAAGCCATTTACCCCAGATATGGCTGCGTTCATTTTTCCAAAGCATCTAACTGTAAAGCCTAGATGAAATTTGCAGAATAAATCTGAAGTGTTACGTAAATATAGTGGGATTATTTGAGAGAGAACATGCCCTACCAATCCTCAAGGTGCTGGGTATACCAGGAAAAATAGATCTACTTGTTGGGATCCTGTTGGTCAGGGATGGGCAACAACGGTCCTTGATGGCCACAACCCAGTCAAGTTTTCCACAATGAATATGCATGAGACTATTTGCATACAATGGAACGTGCAAATCAATCTCATGCATATTCATTGTAGAAACCTTGAAAACCCGACCAGGTTGTGGCCTATGGTTGCCCACCCCTGCTCTAAGTTACTTGTGACTAACTGGCCACCATCAGAGACGGAGTGCGGGGCTTGATGAATCTTGCTTTTTTTCTTACGTTCTTATATTGAAACCCATGCTTGGAGAGCACATACAGGTAGTGTGAGCTTGAGTTCTCTTAGTGAAGGTGGTTTCTCTCTTTCTATTCTGAGTTTGAGTTCTATGTAAAGGATTTCTGTTCCAGAATTCTGTCGCTGGCGTGCAGCCCGAGTGGCATTTCCTTTGTCTGCTCTGCCGCCGCGCTGAGCCTCGCCACTCAGTTGGACTCTACAGCACCAAGTACTGCGGAGAAGGGCGTAAACCAGGTTCCTGGCAAGTTGCTCCTCTGGGATACGAAGACCATGAAGCAGCAGGTAGAGTTCTAGTATTGGTAATCAATTTCTTTCTGTCTCTGAAAATGGACCTTGGTGTCATTGACGGGGGGGGGGGGGGGGGGGGGGGGGGGGTCATACTGCATGCTCAAACTGTGATTTCATTGTGTTCTACCACTTTTTCTTTGGGGGAGGGGGGGGGGAATTGCAGAGTTTTGGTGTTTAGTTTGACTAGACTGTAGGTTCTACAGAGAAGGGGACTGTGTGTATGTTTAATAGTGCTATAGAAATAAGCAGTAGCTTTAATTTATTTTGAAAATTGAAACAGGATTTTATTGGCCTGTAAGAGATGGGTAGACGTGTGGTTGAGTAGACTGCAGTACTCAAAAAAAAAAAAAAAAAAAAAAAAAAGTGGGAACAGAGGAAGGCTTGACAAAACTCAGGAACAATACAATTAAAATATATATAAATAGCATAAAACAAGTACACACAAAATATATACAATACACAATAATGTAAATGTACATTAAAAGATAATATCAAAACAAGACTTGACACAGCATCGTGTTTCGGCATATAGTGTGCCTGTCTCAGGAGTCCTAGTAGTATGTCAAAGAAACAAGGGGATCTTTAAAGAGACCGTGCATGTGTGGAACTGATGCACAAAATAGGAAACAGCAGTATTAAAAAAAACAAAGGCAATCGTACCAAAGAAGACGAGGTAGCAGCATCTCATGGTAACTTGCTATGTTTGGGGGGGAAAAGGCACCTTTTTCTGTGCTTTTGCACGTTAAATAACGGTCGGCACAGACGCCGTCTCTTTTCTGAACATAACGAGTTAGCCTGAGATGCGGCTACCTTGTCTTCTTTGGTACGATTGCCTTTGTTTTTTTAATACTGCTGTTTCCTATTTTGTGCATCAGTTCTACACATGCACGGTCTTTTTAAAGACACCCCCCCCCTTTTTTTTTTTGACATACTACGAAGACTCCTGAGGCAGGAATACTATATGCCAAAACATGATGCCGTGTCAAGTCTTGAGTTTTGATGGTATTTTTTAATGTACATTTACATCATTTGTGTGTTGTATATATTTTTTGTGTACTTGTTTTATGCTATTTATATATATTTTAAGTCATACATTTTTATTGTATTGTTCCTGAGTTTTGTGAAACCTTCCTCTGTTCCCACTTTTATATGTATTGCTACTTGACCTGTGGGACTTCTGTTGTTCAGTTACCTTCTGGTTTTTGAGTAGACTGCAGTACATTTTAACAGAGGAGACCTGAAAGGATTTTTCATTTAGACTCTGAGCTAGCTCATTCTTTTGAAAAGGGTGACGCACCCTGCACTATTGTAGACAGCTCTGTGTTCATGTTTGCAATGAGTAGTTAGTAAATATCCCCTTCCTTGCTATTTGCAGTGTAGAGATCTTTAGGAGGAATGTTCCATTAGCTGAGAAATGCGGAGAGTCCATCGATATCGCCAGAGATGCTCTTAGACATGAATCCCATGTGTGAAAGGGACCTCCTTTGTGTGCTTCAGAAAGCCCATGTACCTTCTCTTTGAATTCTTCTTATAAATGGTCTAGTGAGAGATGTTGGGACCTCTGTATTCTGGGGCTGAGGGATGCTGAGCAGAAAGTATCTCCTGTTGGCAGAGGTGATGTTTCCTAAGGAGAATCAGGCAGAGACGAGCTGTTCTGTAACGGAGACAGCCGTGTAAGAGAGAGCGAGATCTTTCCTCCCCTTAACCATAGGCACATAGTGACCGAGTAGGGGCTTAAGCCCCAATTATGCCTGCAAAAAAAAAAAAAAGTTGCAGCACACTAAGAATACCAATTTTTCCCTCAGCTTCAGTTTTCACTTGAGCCAGAGCCTATCGCCATAAACTGCACAGCATTCAACCACAACGGCAATTTACTGGTGACTGGGGCAGCTGACGGCATTATTCGGCTTTTCGGTAAGACTGCAGCTCCTGCAGGGGTGCATAAAGTGTGGATAGTTGCAGATTGTGCCGAAAGTGTGGTGGTGATGGTACTCGGAGAGCAGTGCTTCCATATGTTTTCCTTTTATAACCATTTTTGAAGTAAATATTTGTCACCTATTTTCAAAAAGACTCAGCACAATGTACAGAATACACACACACAGAATAAATACATGTATACAGTAATCGCATAAATCAAAATTTAATACATTAAACGCACGCAAATGTACAGTAGATAAAAATAGACATGCACACAATGTATTCTTCAAAGTCTATACAGCACAGTATTTGTAAATGAAATCAAAATGTAGCTCAGCGGAGGGGACCCCAATTGTGCAAGGAGCAGATTATATACAACTGATTATTCCTAGAATAAAATGACACTAATTAGGTGTTGGGATTTCCGTCAGAAACAAAAGCTGTGTATCGCTTCTGTAGAATTATTATTTTACTAGTAAAAAAGGCCCGTTTCTGACACAAATGAAACGGGCGCTAGCAAGGTTTTCCTCGGCTCCCCTGCAGCCACCCATGTCCAGCGACCCTACTCTCCCCCTGCGCCCGCTGCAGCCACCCATGTCCAGCGAACCTCCTCTCTTCCCTGCCCCCCCTCATGTCCAGCGACCCTCTTCTCTCCCCTGCCCCCCCTCCAGCCACCCATGTGCAGCGACCCTCCTCTCTCCCCTGCCCCCCCCCCCCTCCAGCAACCCATGTCCAGCGACCCTCCTCTGGACATGGATCAGTTGTGAGGCATTCCCCCCCCCCCCCCCCCCCCCGGGTTCTGAAGTTGACATCATAATGGCTACGGTGATGTCAGCCTGATCTACGGAACCTAGCAGACCAACTTGGAATGAGCCACGGTCCCAGGCAAGTCAGAACGTTGGAGGTGAGAATTATTATATAGGATGGTCTAGAACGGGTCTGAACATTCAAGCATTTTGATTTCTCACAGAGAATCATCTGATTGCATTTAGCTGCTTCTGAGAGCCCTCTTTCTCTCTGCAAAGAAGGGCTTTATTGTTTTTTGCTAATGTTAGTCAATGACTTACATTAATACCACCAAATCCATGTGTGCTAGGCTGTCTGGAGCATGATGCCTTGAGCAGAGTCTGTACTTTTGCATCATGGATCAGTGTGCAGCAGAAACATTGACTTCATTCATTTTTGGTCCAAGGTTAGGGAAGATCAGTTTGATACCTGCTGCATTTGAAAGCAGCGAGAGAGTGAGCCTACAAAATGATCAGAGGCCGTACTGTTTATTACCAGATTTCAGTCGGCTTTATTACCGGGCTGTAGGATCAAGATCTGATCAATTCCCATTCTTGGGGAAATCCCCAGGTTGTGGGAGGGATAAAGGCTTGCAATCCTAAATCATAGTTGTTTCCGCCCCCATCTTTAATTACCAGCTGGCTACAGGTCACGATGGAGGGGAGGAACCAGTTTAGGTTCTGTACTATTACAGACGGGTTTACAGCCCTGATTCTCTCTTAGAAACGCAGTGGTACAGATCTGTAGACTTGAGAAACAGGACTTATTTAGCCTGTCCCTGATGGCTGGAACTCTCTGATATTACTGTAGGATCCTGTGGACCAAATCTAGAGCCACCTATTTTCATAGCATTCAGATGCCCACAAACACTACTGATGCCTGACTCTAGTCAAATGCGGATGATGAGAAGAGAGCTTTAATTGGAGTTGCTTACAGTACTGATAATTTGCCTCCCTCCTCCATGCCCCCTCTTTTCTCTGCATTTGTCTTCCAGATATGCAGCAACACCAGTGTGCAATGAGCTGGAAGGCCCACGGTGGCGAGGTCTATTCTGTCGAGTTCAGCTATGATGAAAATGCTGTTTATAGCATTGGAGAAGATGGAAAGGTACAAGTAAATTTTGAGAGGGTAGAGAGTACAGGATGACACATGATATGTTGCATGAAAATAAAGGGGATGAGGAGAAGGGATGACGTGCATGCTGAATGGATTATTGGGTGATTCACTACCGGTATATGGACGATCCACTCATTTGGTCAGACCAGTAAATTGTACAGGAGATGTATTGAAAACAAACTGTTTTAGACGGTCTCCTAAGGAGTCCCCATATCAACTGGATACATCCTAGATGCTAATAACATCTGGCCATTCCTTGTCTAGCTGCTAGGGAACTCATTAACCCAACGTTTATCAAACATTTTATGGCTATAGAAAGCATGTGACCCCCCCCCACCCCAAGAAGCGTGGGCTCATGCCTCTGTAGAAGGCCCACCCAAGTCATGACCCCAAACATGGGTTTTGTGATCCACAATTTTGGAAGCCCTGCATTAACCTACCCATGAAAAGCCCTGTATCTTTGAGTTACTGGCCCATTACCCCTTCATAGCTCTCATCTATTGTCCCATTAACAGAATGACACTGAACATACCAACACTGAGAGCACCTTAAACAGAATTTGAGTTAAGTCAGATATGTTTTCTCTATCTGCCTGTTCTTTCAGTTTATTCAGTGGAACATTCACAAAAGTGGGCAGAAGGTGTATGAGTATTTCCTGCCCTCAGATGCCACAGGTCCCTTTGTGCTTTCGGGATACAGTGGGTACAAACAGGTTCAGGCTCCACGTGGAAAACTCTTCGCGTTTGACTCTGAGGGAAACTACATGCTGACGTGTTCTTCCGCTGGTGGGATTATCTACAAGGTAAGCTGAGAGCGAAAGGTTGGGGGGGGGGGGGGGGGGGAGGCAATGGAAAGTGCCAGCGCCCCCTCCCCCCCCCCCCCCCCCCCCCCACTGTCTTATACGCTTTATTTCCTGATATATTCAGAAGCTTTTTTTTTTTCCCCCCTTCTAATAGTGACTTAGAAACAAAGGTTTAAGCTCTGTCAGGAGCAAGTGGTGGTCAGAAAACTTTTTTCTATTTTCAGATGCTCCTGTTCCTTTGATAAAACACTAACCCACTACACATTCCATGTAGAAGCATGAGGTGAAGTGTATGAGAACT